>NC_058081.1:30480200-30812175 GCF_014858855.1 Bufo gargarizans
TGATGGAGAGCATGAGACACAGTTGTCAATCACTGAGGTTGTGGTTAGGTCAACAAATCAGGAGGATAATCAGAGTGAGGAAGTGGAAGAGGAGGTGGTGGACGATGAGGTCACTGACCCAACCTGGGAATGTAGAAAGCCGAGCGAGGACAGCAGTACAGATGGGGAGGGATCTGCAGCACCGCAACAGGCTGGAATAGGCAGTGGGGTTCCAAAAAAGAGAAGGCGGGCCACACCAGACAGGTTCGCAACTGTTCCACGGAGCACCCCCCTGCGGAAATCTCTGTTGCCAAAGGGTAGATGTTCCGCAGTATGGCGCTTTTTTTTTACGAAAGTGTGGACGACAAAAGAATAGTAGTTTGCAACCTGTGCCATGCAAAAATGAGTCGGGGAGTGAACACTAGCAACCTCACCACTACCAGCATGATCCGCCATATGACATCCAAGCACCAGAAAGTGGAAGGAACGCCTGGGTGCACAATCTGTGTCTGCTAGTCAAACCACTGCCTCCTCTTCCCCTATGTTACGTGCTGGCCAATCCCCTCTTGAAGGTGCAGGCCCGGATGCCTCCCATCCTGCACCTGAACCTTCGTAAGCACCATCAGGGACCACATCCACTTCCGTGTCCCAGCGCAGCGTCCAAATGTTCTTACTCCAAGCCTTTGAACGCAAGCGAAAATACCCAGCCACCCACCCACAGGCCATATCACTAAATGCGCAGCTTTCCAAATTACTGGCCCTTGAAATGTTGCAATTTAGGCTTGTGGACACTGAGGCCTTCCGCAGCCTGATGTTGGCGGCCGTCCCGTGTTACGCAGTCACCAACATGTGTCCCGTAACATCACACGTGCCCTCACCAAGGCAGTTACTGGAAAGGTCCACTTAACCAAGGACACATGGACAAGTGCATTCTGCCAGGGAAGCTACATTTCCCTGACGGCACACTGGGTGAATGTTGTGGAGGCCGGGAGCGAGTCATACCCTGGGATGGCACAGGTGCTACCGACACCAAGGATTGCGGGCCCTACGTCGATCAGGGTTTCCGCCAGCACCTACGTTAGTGGCTCCAAACCCCACTTCTCCTCCTCCACCTCCTCCTCCTCCACTTCCACCTCCGACTTATCCGCGTGTAGCACCAGTCAGTCATCATTTGGTAGCTGGAAGTAGTGTAGCACTGCAGTTGGGAAGCAGCAACAGGCCGTGCTGAAGCTGATATGCTTAGGGGACAAACAGCACACCGCCACAGAGCTGTGGCAGAAGATAAGAGACCAGACTGAGCTGTGGCTCTCGCCACTCAACCTACAACCAGGCATGGTTGTGTCTGATAATGGCCGTAACTTGGTGGCAGCTTTGGAGCTCGGCAAGCTCAGACACATCCCATGCCTAGCCCACGTGTTCAACCTTGTAGTTCAGCGGTTTATAAAAACCTACCCCAATTTGCCTGAGCTACTGGTGAAGGTGCACTGCGTGTGTGCCCATTTCCAAAAGTCATCTACATCTGTCGCCGGTCTGGCAACGCTGCAGCAGCGCTTGAAATTGCCAGCTCACCGGCTGTTGTGCAATGTGAGCACGCGCTCACACGCTCACTGCTCACAATTAGGGACCACGCTTTGCATGTGGAAGAGGTGGAAATCGGGGAAGACATTACACAGGGTGATAGCCAGACCACCCTCAGTTCGTCTTCCCAGCGCGAATTGGACGATGAAGAGGAGGAGGAGGAGACGGTTGCCTCCGCTACAGAGGGTAGTATCCATAGAACTTTAATTCCATCTGTTCTGCGTGGGTGGGCAGAAGGGGAGGAAGAGGATGAGGAGATTGAGAGGCATCCTCCTGATGATGACAGCGAAGTCTTACCTGTTGGTACTCCGGCACATATGGCTGACTTCATGTTAGGCTGCCTTTCCCACGACCCGCGCATTATACGCATTTTAGACAACACGGATTACTGGTTTTTCACCCTTCTCAACCCCCGCTACAAAGAGAACTTCTCGTCTCTCGTTCCTCTGGTGGAGAAGATGAGCAAAACGGTGCAATACCAGAAGCTCCTTGTTGAAAAATTGCTCCAAAAAAATCTTCAACTGACAACGCTGGCGGCAGAGTCCGTAGTTCCTTGGGCAACCAAGGAGGGGAGAGAAGGGGAACACACAGGAGTTCCAACAGAGGCAGGGCAACACTTTCCAAAGCCTGGGACAGTTTCATGACACCCGGCCAGCACCCTCACCCTGATGCGCGGCCTAGTGTCACAAGGAGGGAAACATTTTGGAAGATGGTGAAGGAGTACAAAGCAGACCGTGTCAGCATCCTCAATGATCCCTCAGTGCCTTACAACTACTGGGTGTCCAAGCTGGACACGTAGCACGAACTGGCGCCCTACGCCTTGGAGGTGCTGGCCTGCCTTGCCGCTAGCGTTTTGTCTGAGCGGGTATTTAGGGCTGCTGGTGGCATTATAACAGATAAGCGTATCCGCCTGTCAACTGAAAATGCTGACAGGTTGACTCTTATAAAAATAAACAAGGCTTGACCATGACTTTTTGACTCCACCAGAGGAAAGCGGCTGAACATAAAGGCACTTTAAATGTGTTGTATATATAAATATATATAATACACTGTATTCCTGTAACGAAATCTGAGGTGAATAGACAGATAGATAGACAGATAGATAGATCTCATATTCTCATAAACTTACATTATCAATAGCTAATTGTATAGCAGTGGCTATTGATCTATTAAGCAAATGCAAATGGTGCCTCTAGATGCCAGCCCGTCTGAAGACTAGGTGAGACACTCCACATTCTCAGAGGAAGCCCCTATCTAGCACTGGCCTGCTAATAGCAAACCATTTGGGCATCCTAATGAAATCCTGGGAGGGGGATACTTAAAATGCACAGCCACCCTAGACATGTTGACTGCTAGACCAGTGGGTGGTCTAACCCTTTCATTAGATGAATGAAATAATATCAGAAGCCATAACTCCGAACTCATGGCACCCACAGCCTCATGACCCTAATAATTGTGTTCAGCCTGACATGGGCTTCGGACAGAGTCTATGCACGCCATACTGGACAGGAGGCATTTCTCGGTATTCGCGATCTGGCCTTCTGGAAATCATAAATCATAATCATAAATAATCATATTTGGTGTCTGTATGACCGGGACGAAGCGACTCAGATTATGGGATCATACCTGTACCCGCAGTCCCTGTCATACATCGAGGAATCGCTGTGATTCATATTGCCACCTCAGCCAGCCTTGTGGGAAGGTGGGTAAAATCCTTAATAATATCAGACTTTTCAGAAGGTTGGACCGAAAGGAGGGAGGTTCCCTCACAGCCCACCCATCGGCTGAGGTGGGATAAAAATGGGTGTTTGGGAACAGGTAATTGTCAGCCATTTTGGGGATCCACATCGTTTGGAGTGACTGCTTATATCTTCAGCTGTCCCCACAGCTGGAATATAACTGCTGTATCTCAGTAAGCCAATATTCTGTATATTACCCCTTTTAATCTGTTTTACTGCATTGTTATTGTATGTATATTTTTATCTTTTATGTGACACTTTGTTTTGTATTGCACTGCACTATTGTGTATTAAATTAAAAAATTGATAAGTCCCTTCCTTGTGGTCTTATAGAACTTGATCTTTCGGAGGGAATAACGTTACCAGTATTGTTTCAGAGGATTTTAGGTCCCATATAGATAACCTGTGTTACTGTGTTAAATTTGGGTTGAGAGAATATCTGAATATAGTCCCCTATTGCCTTTTAGTATAGGTGGTGGCAGCTACTGTGATAGAAAATATTAGGGTGTTAGCAGGGGGTGTTACCCCTACTCGGGGACCGCGGGCACGGCGCAGGGCACAGGTTCCCCTTCAGCTCGGTAGAACACCTGGTGCCCGAGGTGCGGGAGCGCGGCGTGTGTGCATGCGCAGTACGCAGGTTGCGCGCGCATTCCCGTGCATAGCGTTACTGCATTATCCGGCTGTCAGGTGTGAGCCTTGCTGGGGGAGGTTCCCAGTACACACCTTCCACCTTCCTCGCCTGCCATTGGTTCCCGGGGAGGGAGGCCTCCTAGTTGCCTTGGGGACCAGGGGGTGGTTCCTGACGAAGCCGTGAGGTGAAACGCGCGTCGAGGTCCAGCGCCAGGGTCTGTCATTTCCACTCTCACCATGACCTCAGGTACGGTCTGCATTTAGCTTGACTATTGTGTATGGTTCCCCTGCACGGTTTTTGCCGGGTCCCATGCACTTAGGCGTACACCTATGGTACCACCTATGTATAAAATTGCATTATTCACATCCATTTTTTCACCCCAGGTTTGTCATTAATATGATTATATGGGGTTGATGGTGCTGTTTACATCGAGTGTATGTAGCTACGACTCTGGGTCATAAATTGTTTGTGGTACTGGTTCTGCCATACCTGTAATTAGGTGAACAGCACATTTAGTGTTTCATTGGTTGCCCAGAGCCCTAGCTTTGCCTCACAATTGACCGTACCCGAATGCGCATTATTTTGCGTAATTTCATGGTGTCTTTCTGAATTGACTCACTCTGTGCTTCTCCGTGTACTGTATTACAACATTCCGTTGTTCCCCATTTTTTATATTCTATAATAAATAATATATCTTTTGATACAATATTCCACTTGTTTTGTTTTTGGTTTACTCTGGATGTGGTACAAGTGGTTACTATAGCTGTCTTAAGTGACAGAGCTGCCTTGTTGTAGGTTAATGGTGGTTCCTACCTTCCCTGGCTATAAAGAACTGGCCTGAGCTCTGGCTCATTGCTGAGTTATTCCACCTTATGGTGAACACCTAGCCTCCCTGCGGATCCTCTTATTTGCCTGTTGTTTCTTTGTATCCTTCCCAGTTACTGACCCCCTATAAAAAGACTTTATGATGACCCCCTGCGTTCTTCAACCACCAGGGGTACCTTGCGCACCGTCCGCCAGGGCAGACGTCCAGTGGAGGATAACATCATGGAATTCCGTGAGGTAGCCCCGGATACGGGCTTGAACAAGCTGGCCTTGATTGACCAGTTCCGCATCGGTTTGTCCGAGCAGCTCAAGGATGAGCTCGCCCGCATTGGGGTGTCGTGCTCCTTGGGGGGCCTGATGGACTCAGTAACCCATCTGGATCGCCGCTTCCGGGAAAGACGACAGGAGCGACAACAGACCCCGCCTCTACCGGAGCACCGGTCGGAATCCTTCCGGCTTCCGGTTCCTGTTCCTGTGGCAGCAGACGGTAATCAGGAGGAGCCGATGCAGATCGGGGCTGTTTGGGGTCCCCTGTCCACGGTGGAGAGAACCAGGAGAAGAACCCTGCATCTGTGTTTATACTGCGCAAAACCGGGCCATTTCCTGAAGGACTGTCCCATCAAACCTCTTACAGGTAGCCGGAGACACCCACGGTATGCATTAACCTACCTATGTATAACAACTCGTCTCCTCTCACCATCCCTGTTTCCCTGCAGCTGGGCAACAACAATATTGATCTCTCTGCCATCATTGATTCGGGCGCAAGCAGCTGTTTTATGGACCAGGATCTGGCTTTCCAACTAGGCATCCCGTTGCGCCCTAAGAAGAACCCATCCCAGCTACATCTGGTGGATGGCAGCACTCTAAAGACGGGACCTATCGCCATGGAATCCCATCCCTTGTTCCTCCGCATTGGCCTTTACCATTCCGAGAAGATCGTGTGGGACATCGTGCCTTCCCCCTTGTTTCCAGTCATTCTAGGCATCCCCTGGCTTAGGAAACACAACCCCACGATCAACTGGACCTCTGGCTCCATCACCTTCACGCCCCCTCCGGTTCTCCTGTTCACGAGTCTCCGGCTCCAAGCCCTTCTACGGTTCTGGGCACCGTTGAACACAGACTACCCGGCAAATATCGGGACTATGCAGACGTTTAAAAAAAAAAAAGGAGCAGACGCGTTGCCGCCACACAGGCCCTATGATTGCCCCATTGACCTGCTCCCTGGAGCCCCTCTGCCGTGCGGGCGCTTGTACAATCTGTCCAAACCCGAGACCAGGGCCCTGAAGGACTACATAGAGGAGAGCCTAGCGAAGGGGTGTATCCGTCCCTCGACCTCTCCAGTCGGGGCCGGCATCTTCTTCGTGGGGAAAAAAGATGGGGGTCTCCGTCCCTGTGTTGATTACCGGGCCCTGAATGACATCACCAAGAAGAACCGGTACCCACTCCCTCTCATTCCCGACTTGCTGGACAGAGTCAAGGATGCCCGTTTCTTCACCAAGATCGACCTCCAGGGGGCCTACAATATGATTCGTGTCAAGGAGGGGGATGAGTGGAAGACAGCATTCCGCTCACGGTTTGGGCACTACGAGTACCTTGTCATGCCCTTCGAGCTCTGTAATGCCCCTGCCACATTTCAGTGCTTCATCAATGACGTCTTCTGTGACCTGTTGGATACCCATGTTGTGGTATATCTGGACGATATCCTTGTCTTCTCCAGATCACTGCCACAACACGAACGGCATGTCAAATCGGTGCGCCAGCGTCTGCGGACCCACAGTCTCTATGGCAAGCTTGAAAAAAGCACATCTTTTTAGTCCATCAAGTTGCAGCAGTTCATTGGTTTTGCAAATTTTTACCGCCGATTCATTCGGAACTTTTCTGCGATCTGCGCTCCCATCACTGCACTGACCAGGAGCAACACCCTGTTTGAATGGACCCCGAAGGTCCAACAGGCATTCCAGCACCTCAAGAGGCTGTTCACACAGGCACCTATACTGGTACAACCGGACGCCTCTTGCCTGTTTTTTCTGGAGACCGACGCCTCCGAGGGGGCTATCGGGGCTGTTCTCTCCCAGGTCCAAGGGGAGAAGCAGCTTCTCCATCCCATTGCCTTTTATTCCAGCAAACTCACCAGGGCCGAACGCAACTATGATGTGGGTGAGAGGGAGCTGCACGCCATCAAGGATGCCCTGGAGGAATGGAGGGAGCCGAAAACCCTGTGGTGATGTACACCAACCATCGCAACCTCGAATATCTCCGCAATGCCAAGCGACTGCGTCCTCGACAAGCCAGGTGGGCTCTTTTTTTCTCCCGTTTTCGCCTCCAGATTACCTATCGACCGGGATCCAAGAACGGCAAGGCTGATGCCTTGTCCCGTATGTGCTCCTCCGAGGCCGTTCCTGCACCTCCGGAACCGATCCTGCCAGCCGCATACTTTCTAGCCACCCAACACTCCTTGATCGAGAGCATCCGACGGGCCAGCACGCCAGCTCCAGAGGAGGCAGCCAATCTGCCAATGAAGAAGGGGCTTTGTTACCACCAACAGTGGATCTATGTCCCAGTCTCCCAGCGACTGCCTGTACTACAGCATCACCATGACCACCCCACAGCAGGCCACTGAGGTAGGCGCAACACCACGGAATGCATCCTACGTCGGTTTTGGTGGCCCTCTTTGGCAGCCGACGTACGCTCCTTCATCGAGTCTTGTTCCGTGTGTGCACTCTACAAACGTCCCACCTCAAAACCCGTTGGGTTATTACAGCCTCTGCCAGTGCCAACCCTTCCATGGCGCAACATAGCCATGGATTTCATTGTGGACTTACCGCCTTCACAAGCCTGTACCACCATCATGGTGGTGGTGGACAGATGTACCAAGATTTCCCACTTCATTCCGACCTCCAGTCTCCCGATGGCCCAACAAACCTCAAAGTTGTTCCTCCAACACGTGTTCCAGTTGCACGGGCTCCCTGATTCCATCGTCTCAGACCGGGGCTCGCAATTCACCTCCCGCTTTTGGACCCAGTTTTGCCGTAGCCTTTATATCACTCGCAGCCTGTCTTCTGCCTATCACCCGCAGTCCAATGGGCAGACCGAAAGGACCAACCAAACCCTCGAGCAGTTCCTTCGCTGTTACACATCCCATCTACAAGACGACTGGGTGAGCCATCTCCCCTTCGCTGAATTTTCCTTCAACAATCAGCTTCATTCCTCCACCGGGCTCTCCTCATTCTATGCCAACTACTACAGGCTGTGCGCGCATTCCCGGGTGAATAGCGTTCCTGCATTATCCGGCTGTCAGGTGTGAGCCTTGCTGGGGGAGGTTCCCAGTACACACCTTCCACCTTCCTCGCCTGCCATTGGTTCCTGGGGAGGGTGGTTCCTACCTTCCCTGGCTATAAAGACCTGGCCTAAGCTCTGGCTCATTGCTGAGTTATTCCACCTTATGGTGAACACCTAGCCTCCCTGCGGATCCTCCTATTTGTCTGTTGTTTCTTTGTATTCTTCCCAGTTACTGACCCTTGGACTGTCTTCCGCCTTGAACTTTCGCTGCCTGCCTCGACCTGGATTGGACATTAACTACCCCTCTTGGATTATCTCTAAACTTGTACTGTGTTTCTGGTCTGTCAGCTGCTTACTGCCAGTGGGTTCCTCACCCCACTACTGGCTCCCTGGGATGTTTGACACAGGGACAGCTCACCAGCAGGCCCTCACCTACAATGTTTTACAGGTTCAGCTCACCAGCAGGCCCTTACCTACAATGTTTTACAGGGTCAGCTCACCAGCAGGCCCTCGCATATAATTTTTTAGAGGGTCAGCTCACCAGCAGGCCCTCGCATATAATGTTTTAGATGGTCAGATCAACAGCAGGCCCTCGCCCCTAATGTTTTAGATGGTTAAATCAGCAGCAGGCACTCGTCCCTAATGTTTTAGAGGGTCATATCAGCAGCAGACCCTCACCCTAATTTTTTATATGGTCAGCTCAGCAGCAGACCCTCACCCCTAATGTTTTAGATGGTCAGATCAGCAGCAGGCCCTCACCCCTAATGTTTTTGGGGGTCACCAGCAGGCCATCAATCATAATTTTTCAAGGGTGTGCATGATGCTCTCCTTTATGTGTAATAAAGGGTGTTATTGGAGTGTCAGTTCCTTGTAATTTTTGGCAGCTCTTTCGCTTAGTGCATAGGCTTAATGAGTGTAGGAGTCCTACTACCTGAACAATTGTACCACAATGTGAATAAGGCCCTCCTTTATGTGATATACAGGTTGTATCTGAGTGCCTCTTCCTTGTATTTTTTGGCAGCACTTGCACTTTATATACAAGTAAATATACAGAAAAGAATGGTTTGTGCGTATTATTGTCAGTCTGTAAAAGTGGCGTACTACTCGGACAACATTGTTCTCGGCAGCGACCTCAGATTCCAAGATGCATGCAGACATCTTCCCCATGCTGTTCCCGAACCATTTCGGTGGTGTTTCCATCAATTTCTGACATTTTCCTATAAACCAGGCACCCTCCCCTCAGCAGGGGGGTGCCTGGTTTAATGCTCGGGTTCTCCCATTGACTTCCATTATACTCGGGTGCTTGGTACTTTTTTGTTCTAACAAAACGGGTCTGGTCATTGACTGTATCACCATCTGCCAGCTCCTACCTACACCTGCCCTCCTGCCCTGTACCCATTTTTTTAAATTAAGGGCTCCCCAGCCACCATCAGGCAGGAGCTCTAATGCCAGGGTGTGTCCCTAGGGGAAAAAGGGTCTGCCCCCTGTCATGGTTTGAATCTCTCTGTGACAATGGCCACACCAATCTGCCTCCCAGCCAAGCTCTTGAACTAATCCCTGCTTACCTCATTTGCATAGCCAATCAGAGGGGGTTTTACAATTTACCAATTGAAAGAGGTGTTCCAACTGTCAATATAAATATATGTGATGCATTCAATAAAGAATTGTCAGTTTGAACTCACATACAGCCTGACTGGTGTTAGTTCTGTGAGAATTAAAACGACACGAGCGGTTGTTTGAGGCCGGATCATCAACGGCGGAACCAGCAGATATTGTGGTCACATCAGGGAGTGCCGTGAGAGCAGAATAGAGCGACCAGGGGCTCGTTACATTGGTGGCAGCGGTGGGATTGGCTCTCCAGTTACTGGGACACTCCAAATCACAACTAGGAATCACCAGCTACGCAGCCTGCAGGAGAGACACGCTGAAAGATTTACTTGAGAGCTGAGGAGGGATCGCTGGGACAAAGAACAAGGCCACCTTGATCAGTGAGTTAGCTGAGATGGATCAGAGGGATGGTGATGCTGGACCTCGGTCCGTGGAAGCCTTGTTTCAGCAACGAGTTAGAGAACGGTTGGCATTATATGGTGCCAACCCATCCGAGACCGCCATACAGAATGCCATCAGAGACATCCAGCTGCAGGATGAGCGGCAAGAGAGAGAACTAGAGCGACAAGAGAGAGAATTGGAGCGACAACATGAGTGGAGAATGGCAGAAATACGGCGATCAGAGACAGCACCTAGAGATACAGCACCTGTCCGTAAGTTGCCCTTTCGCGCATTCAAATTATTTAAGGAAGGAGAGGAGGAAATAGAAGAGTCCAGGACTTTGAGAGACTGTGCCAGATACATAGAGTGCCGTCCCAAGATCGGGTCACATTACTGGTGAGTAACCTAACTGGTAAAGCTGCGGATGCGTATCGGGCCATGGAGGATGAGGACGCCATGGATTATGACCGAGTAAAAGAAGCCCTGCTAGCCCGATTTGCCATTACCCCTGAAGCCAGCCGGATTAAGTTTTGAGAATCCCGGAAACAAGGCAACCTAACCTACGTGGAGTAGGCACATCGTCTGCAGCGGAACCTCAAGGGCTGGTTCCAGGGAAGCCATGCTCATACCATAGAGGACATCACCCAGCTAGTTCTCTTAGAGCAGTTCTTTGACCATACCCCTCCGATAGTACGGGATTGGGTGCGAGATAAGCGGCCACAGACGGTACAGCAAGCAGCTACTTTAGCAGACGAATATCTGGACTCTCGGAGATCCATTAGAGGCCAGCGCTATCCACTACCGCGGCCCAGTGTACCGACCTCGAGCCCAACTCCAGTATCTCAGTGGGCTGCCTCTAGACCCTTAGCCCAATCAAAACTTTCTACTGGGCCTAAGTGCTATACATGTAATCAGACGGGTCATCTGCAGCGTTATTGCCCTAACCGATCCCCGAAGTACCAAGAGACTGCCCAGTTATCCAGGTCGGCGACTTATTGCCTCCAGAACGAGGCCAACCCTCTAGATGTTCAGGAAGAGTTTGGTGAGCTGTTCGAGGCCGATCCCGTCCAGGCCGCAGCTGAACATAATCGGCAGCACCATCGTCAGGCGGTATGGGTAAATGGGCAGCCGGCCCAGGGACTTCGTGATTCCGGGGCCTACGATTACCCTTATTCAGCCTCACATGGTTCCTCAGTCGGCCCGAACCGGCCAGACTGTGGCAGTCAGGGTAGCAGGGGGCAAGGTGTTGCGCTTATCCACCGCCACAGTTCACCTGGATTGGGGCTCAGGGAAGCGACAAGTGAGAGTAGGGATACTCCGTGAGTTACCCGCAGAAGTACTTTTGGGGAACGACTTGGGGCATTTGACTTCTTCATTTGCACCAGAGACCGCCATGGCCGTCACCACCCGACAACAAAGCCACCTACAAGGCAACTCCACTCCTATGGGGACCCAGGTAAGACCAAATCCTCCCACGTTACCCCGACTTGACAACCCCATGTCCTGGGATTCTCCTTCCGATGTTAGGCAAGAAACCCGGAGAGACCCTACTTTAGCGTGCTATCGGGACAGGGCGGGCAAGGATCCAGGGGGGTTAGAGGAAGACAGAATAGAGTGGGAGGGAGGGCTTCTTTATCGTTACACTGAAGGGGTGGGCAACGGGAAGCGCGAGGGCCCCCACAAACAGCTAGTCGTACCCCAGAAGTACAGACAGGAGCTATTGAGGCTGGCTCACGACATCCCCTTGGCCGGAAAAGCCATCCAAAAGCCTCTCTGCACCCCATGCCGATAATTAGGAAACCCTTTAGCCGGATAGCAGTAGACATTATTGGCCCACTGGCCCGCCCCAGTTCCACTGGGAAGAAGTATATTCTTACAGTGGTGGATTATGCCACCCGCTACCCGGAAGCTATTCCCCTATCCAATATCCAGGCTGACACGGTAGCTGATGCCTTACTGCGGGTGTTTACTAGGGTAGGATTTCCTTAGGAGATATTGTCTGATCAAGGAAATCAGTTCACCGCCGAGCTAACCCAGCAGCTCTGGCGCCTCTGTGGTATTTAAACCCTCCAGAGTGCACCCTACCACCCCCAAACGAACGGGCTGTGCGAGAGATTTAACGGGACCCTAAAACAGCTACTTTGGGCCTTCGTGGAGAGTAGGAAGGATTGGGAAAAATATCTTCCCCACCTACTGTTCGCATACAGGGAGGTACCTCAAGAGTCCACAGGGTTTTCACCATTTGAGCTGTTGTATTGGCGAAGGGTTAGGGGACCCTTAGACTTAGTGAGGGCCCAGTGGGAAGGGGGAGAGGATCCTGAAGGCCTCCCATCCTTAGTTACGTCTTGGAACTCAGGGATCGACTGCGGGAACTTACCGAGCTAGTCAATGAGAATATGCAATCAGCCCAGAGTCAGCAGAAGGTTTGGTATGATCGATCTGCTCGGAATCGCACTTTTTGTGTCGGACAGAAGGTCCTAGTACTAAAACCCTTGAAGCAAAATAAATTACAGGCCTCCTGGCAGGGCCCCTAGCAGGTGGTAAAACAGCTTTGCGACACCACCTACGTGGTCGCCAGCTGTGCAGACACAAGAATTAAGAGGACATTCCACATCAATATGATGAAGGCCTATCATGAGAGGGCTGAGGCAGTAGCCGCCATATGCGCTCCTGCCACCGGGGACTCTGAATACCTGCTGATGCTGGAGCTTACTGCAATCAGTAACCGTTCTGGGGGGGGGGGGGGGTGGAAGATGTTCAGTTAGGAGATGGGTTAAGACCCCAGGAACAAGAACAGGTCAGAGAATTACTCCAGGACCGGAAAGAGATGTTCTCAACACTCCCTGGATACACTCACTTGGCAGTGCACAAGGTGGAGATCCTAGGGCAGAAGCCCCTGAGACAATCAGCCTATAGGATTCCCAGAGCTGTGCAAGAAGGGATGAGAGCAGAGATTAGGGAGATGCTTGAGTTAGGGGTGATCGAACCATCAGCAAGCCCCTCGGCTTCCCCTGTAGTATTAGTCCAAAAACGGGATGGCACGACCCAATTTTGTGTGGACTATAGGCGACTGAATGACTGTTGTGACGAAACCAACCTCGCCACGGTGTTTTGGAGGGGGCTGTTTGCCAGCCTCCTGCCCCAGGATTACGGCCCTTTGAGATACTTTTGCTAACTTTTAAACCCCTGAACCTATTCAAGTGAATTTTGGATAGGTTTGTCCCCAAGTTATACTGGTTAAATTGATGTAAGTTATATGTATGGACAATGTAAACTCACAAAGTTGTAACAATTTATAATAAGTGTAACTTGTCAGCTTGGGAGATAGTTGAGTGGATAGACAGAGGGGAGGAATATGCTGGGTGTGTTTCTATTGTCCCATTGTTCTATTGTCCCATTGTGCCATTGTGTGTTTAAATGGTGATGTCTGTCCTGTTGTCTCCACACACACGTGTATTGGCGATTTCCCTTTGTCCTGAGAGATAATTGGATTGCTCCTCGGTTGTCTCCAGGACAGAGAGGAGGAAACCATGATGCATTGTGGGGATGTGTTGTATCTGTCCTGTGTCGCAGTCTTCCTTCTGGTCCCCTAGGGGCGTGTCAACCAGATGGGGACCTGCATAAATACGGCCCTCAATAAAGAGTTGCTGTTTTTACATTCAACAGAGAGCCTCGTCTCATGTGTGTGGGGATTGCTATACGTGTATACTCTCCTGGCTATTACTACTAGCTCTTGTAAGAGCTGTTCCTGGTTCCTGTGGTGGTATCGGTGTCGAGCGGAGTGCTTGGAGTCCCCGGGAGGATCCATTAACGGAGGTACCCGGTCGGGGTGCTAGGAGATCCGTTACAACTGTACTGTGATAGATGCCTACCCCATGCCCCGAGTGGACGAATTGTTGGACAAAATAGCTCAGGGACATTATCTGACGACTATTGACCTGTAAATTTAAGGAGAGAAGGTAGGTTATTGGTGGCTCACCTGATAAATACAATGTGTAGGTGCTCTGGTTCTGGACTGATTCACCCAATCAGAAAGGCGGTTTATAACAATAAAGGTATATAGTGGAAAACCGGCACTCTACATCTATCAGTAATGCTAAGGAGGCAATATACACGTAGGATAGTAAAATATGTATTTATTTTTATAAGGGTACGTTTTAAGAGTGGAGAATAAAAAGGTAGAGGTTCTAAAAATGTGGAAGTCCCAAAAAATGAGGTTCACAAAAATAAAAATGATGTTTTGCAATATACAGCATTAAAGGTGCACAATAACAAAAATATGCAGAGTGGAGATGTGACAATGCAGTGATTGTCTGGTAGCGGTTTCCACCTTCAGTGGGTACAGTAAATGGCTGTGTCCATTTGTGTACAGTCCATAAAAAATTGTCTGTCTGTACCACCGGTGTTGGTCACATAGAAAGTATATAGTATATGGATAGAGCGGTGAAAAGGTAAAAAGGATAAAAATATAAAATACAAAAATATATATAGGTGGTATGTCAGTCGGGTGCTGTACTTAGTGTGGCGTCCCACACATTAAAGAAGACTGCACCCTGACTGTTTACCTTCTTTGCGAGGTGTCCTGGCTGTTGGAGGACTATTGACCTGTGTAAGGGTTACTGGCAGATTCCCCTGGAGGCGGACGCCATTCCAAAGTCGGCCTTCATCACCCCGTTTGGCCTTTACCAGTTCCGGGTAATGCCATTCGGGATGAAAAATGCTCCGGCTACCTTCCAACGAATGATAGATCAACTCCTTGGTGGTCTGCAGGATTTTGCATGCGCATATCTTGATGACATCGCAATCTATAGCCAGACATGGGAGGAGCATCTGAGACACCTGGGCATAGTGCTAGACAGAATCAGAGTTGCAGGCCTGACCCTGAAGCCAGACAAGTGTAATATCGGGATGTCTGAGGTACAATATTTGGGACATAGAGTGGGATGTGGGAAGCAGAGGCCGGAGCCTGCAAAAATCGAGGCCACCCTAAACTGGCCGGTTCCCAGAACCAAGGCCCAGGTACTTGCATTTTTAGGGACAGCTGGGTACTACAGAAAGTTTGTACCTCACTATAATGACATAGCCAAACCACTGACGGACCTAACCAAAAAGAATCTCCCTAGACAGGTCCTGTGGTCCCCGGAGTGCGAAACAGCATTTCAACAGTTGAAAACCACCCTAACACAAGCTCCCATACTGGCGGCACCCGATCCTAACAAACGCTTTGTCGTACATACAGACGCCTCAATGTTCGGACTGGGAGCCGTACTAAGTCAAGTTGGCGACGATGGGAAGGAGCACCCGGTGGCATATCTCAGCCGCAAGTTGTTACCCCGTGAAGTTGGATATGCTGCTGTGGAAAAAGAATGTTTGGCCTTAGCCTTTTTATATTCCCTATCCTTAAAGGTTTTATTTGGGTGTAAATTTTTTTAAATAAAAAAAAAAAAAAAATCTGGCCCAAAATATGTGTCTAACTAAAATAGAAATGCTCGCCTGTTAAAGGGCCTGTGTCCACTTTTCTAGTTATCATGTATCAGTATAGCTAAGTGATCCTTTGGGGTCTGAATGCTGGAGCCCCCACTGATCCCCCTTCTTGACTGAGTGGCAGGTCGAGCATATGCCCTGCCTCTCTATCCATTCTCTATGGGGTAGTGTCATGATCAGTGTGGGGGGGGGGGGGGGGAAACTCTACACTGAACACAGGAGGGAAGAGGAACAGTAACTGGACCTGAAAACTAGGGATAAAACAGGTCACGTCCTAGACAACCCTAATCTAGGCCCTGACTACCTATCTGTCACGAGGGTGTCAAGAGCCACGTCTGACTCCGTTATACCCGGGGTCAGGAAGTCGCAGCGGGTGGCTGCGCGCTCTATGTCTAAAGATCACGCTGTTTCTTAATTATAGCTTTCTGTGTTTGCCTTGCAATCCTTTTTGTCTCACTCAGGGATCCGTAGCTTCTTCTCCTCAGCTGTTTCTTGTCTGTCACTCCCAACCTCCTTATATTCCCCTCTCCCACTTCTCTGGTTGCCAGATATAGAGCTTCCTGCCTGGACTTCTATGCTGACCCACTGGAGCTGTGATTCCTGGTTGTTGTTCCAGAGCGTTACCCTCCGGATCCCTGTTGGGCTTTTGTTGTCCACTGTTGTCGCCCACCTGGGATTATATGTTTTGTCTGTCCTCTCCTTGGTGTTTTTCCTTTAGTGTTAGTGGTGCGGACTAGTGTTCCCACCGCCCTATTCACTACCTAGGGCTCATCTTAGGGAAAGCCAGGGTTTTAGGCACGTGATCGGCGTACGGGTGAGGAACCCGTCTAGGGACGTCAGGGCAGTCAGGTGCCAGCCTCAAGGTGAGTTAGGGGTCACCACCTTTCCCTCTCCCTTGGACAGGGCCTTCCCTTTTCCCTCCCTTTGCGTCACGTATGTGATCGGCACGCCGGTCGTGATATTATATCTGGCCCTTATTTTGTGTAGGTAGAAAGAAAAAAAGAAAAAGAAATTTTTTTCTTTCTGCCTATTAGAATCCAGTATGGATCCTATTGCTGCTTTGACAAAGCAACTTCAAGGCCTGTCTTTGGAGGTGGCAGGATTGAAGGCGTCGGTCCTCCAGCAACAGCAGCAATTGCAGAAGACCGCAAGTCCAGCAGTTGCTATGGGTAACCAGGTTGCTGCGGAACCCAAGGTTGTTCTTCCTGACAGATTTTCTGGGGGAAGGGACAAATTTGTGACGTTCCGTGAGGCCTGTAAGTTATATTTTAAGCTGCGCCCTTACTCCTCTGGTAATGAAGAACAGCGGGTGGGGATTGTTATTTCCCTGCTTCAGGGGGAACCGCAATCCTGGGTGTTCTCTTTACCCACTGATTCCCAGGCTCTCCGGTCAGTGGATTAATTTTTTGGGGCCTTGGGTCTCATATATGAGGACCCTAACCGAGTCGCCCTGGCTGAGTCGAAGTTACGGAGACTCCTACAGGGAGATCGGTCAGTAGAGGAGTATTGCTCTGAGTTCCGTAGGTAGGCTACGGATACCCAATAGAACGACCCGACTCTCAGGAGTCAGCTCTGCTCTGGGTTATCCGAAAGGGTTAAGGATGCGCTTGCGCTGTATGAGATCCCCCTTTCCCTTGATGCTGTTATGTCCCTCTCTATCAGAATAGATAGACGTCTTAGGGAGAGATTGAAAATTCCTGAGCAATTGGTAACCCCTTCGAAGCAGCAACTAGTCTGTGCGGACCTAGAAGAGCCTATGCAGCTAGGAGGAACTACTCGTCAGGTCCGTCCTCCTGAGGCCCGCCGTAGGCGTGGGGTTTGTTTTTTCTGTGGGGGGAGGGGTCATTTCATTAATGTCTGTCCTTCCTTTCTCAAAAACAAGACCGTCGGAAGACTACTAACCCCAGGCTGTGTGGAAGATGTCAACCGGGGAGTATACGTTTCCTCCATACGAACATCTCAATTTGTGCTGCCAGCGGTTATTGTTTTTGGTGTTAAGACGGAGACTATTTCTTTCTTTCTAGACAGTGGAGCATGGGTAAATTTGATAGATGCCCATTTTGCCCGCACTATGGGTTTGTCTCTCTGTACGCTACAGAGACCTATTCCCATATTCGCTATTGATTCTGCTCCTCTGTCTTAGAGAAACCTCACTCACATTGTCCATAACTTACACCTTTGAGTAGGGGACCACCATAACGAGTGTCTTTCATGTTACGTTCTGGAGGGCCTTCCCTCTCCTGTGGTATTGGGTCTTCCCTGGTTGGTAGCGCACAATCCAGTGGTGGATTGGCAGGCCAGGGAGATATTGGAGTGGAGTGAGCATTGCAGAGAAAATTGCTTAAATAGCTACCCTACCTACATTTGTTTCGGACTTTGAGGACGTTTTTTCAGAAAAGGGTTGTCAGAAGTTACCACCTCACCGTCCTTATGATTGCCCGGTTAACCTGATTCCCGGTGCAAAATTACCCAAGACTAGGTTATATAATCTTTCGGGTCCCGAGAGACAAGCCATGAAAGATTATATCGCCGAGAGTCTGGCTAAGGGACACATCAGACCCTCTTCATCACCCGTGGCTGCAGGGTTTTTCTTTGTTAAAAAGAAAGATGGGGGCCTGCGTCCTTGCCTAGATTTCCGCAAACTAAACCGGATAACCATCCGAGACCCATACCCTCTTCCTCTCATTCCTGACCTGTTTAATCAGATTGCGGGTGCTAGGTGGTTCTCCAAACTTGATATTAGGGGGGCCTACAATCTGATTCGTATCAAGGAAGGGGATGAGTGGAAGACAGCTTTTAACACCCCTGAGGGGCATTATGAAAATCTAGTCATGGCTTTCGGTCTGACCAATGCTCCTGCTGTCTTCCAACATTTCGTTAATGATATTTTTAGTCATCTTATCGGCAGGTTTGTGGTGATATACCTAGATGATATCTTAATTTATTTGTCTGATCTGAAAACACATAAAGCACATGTCAGACATGTACTGCAGGTCCTACGCACGAATAAATTATATGCGAAAATTGTAAAGTGTGTCTTCGCCGTTCAGGAAATACAGTTCCTGGGATATCTATTATCTGCTTCAGGTTTCCGTATGGATCCTAGGAAGGTTCAGGCAATTTTAGATTGGGATCTCCCTGAGAACCTTAAAGCACTGCAACGGTTCTTGGGTTTCGCAAATTTCTATAGAAAGTTCATTAAAAATTATTCGGTGATTGTCAAACCCCTTACTGACATGACTAGGAAGGGGACTGATTTTTCTAAATGGTCTGATGCCGCTAAAATTGCATTTTCCTCTCTAAAAGAGAGGTTTACCTCGGCAACTGTACTAATTCAACCTGATGTCTCCCAGCCTTTTATTGTGGAAGTAGATGCTTCAGAGGTGGGAGTGGGGGCTGTACTGTCTCAGGGTCCGTCTCCTGGCAAATGGCGTCCTTGCGCTTTCTTTTCCAAAAAACGATCTGCAGCTGAGAAGAACTATGATATTGGAAATAGGGAACTATTAGCTATTAAACTAGCGTTTGAAGAATGGCGTCACTTCTTAGAGGGGGCAATCCACCCGTCACGGTGATTACGGACCACAAAAACCTTCTGTACCTCGAATTGGCTAAGTGTCTCACCCCTAGACAAGCTAGGTGGTCGCTATTTTTTACCAGATTTAACTTTTTCATCACCTATCGTCCTGGGTCAAAAAATACCAAGGCAGACGCATTATCTCATAGTTTCCCTGGAGGGGGTAATGTTAGTGATCCGGTACCCATTTTACAAAGAGGAGTGGTTGTCTCTGCTGTACACTCTGTTCTGGAGGGAAAGGTGTTAGAGGCCCAGGGGGACGCCCTGGTCTCTTGCCCCTCAGAGAAATTGTTTGTACCGTTAAACCTGCGTCTCAAATTATTGAAGGAACATCACAATTCGGCACTTGCTGGGCACCCGGGTAGTAAAGCAACCTTGGAGCTATTGTCTCGTCGTTTTTGGTGGCCAAGGTTGCGTCAGGATGTAATGGATTTTGTGTCTACTTGTTCTACTTGTGCGCGCGCGAAAGTCTCTCATATACGTTCAGCAGGGTCTTTATTGCCACTTGTCATTCCCAATAGGCCTTGGACACATCTATCAATGGATTTCATCACTGACTTACCTTTGTCTGCGGGTAAAACAGTTATCTTGGTAGTAGTAGACAGGTTTAGCAAAATGGTACACTTTATTGCGCTACCCGCACTACCTAAAGCTAAGACTCTTGCTCAGGTGTTCATCAGTAAAATCGTGAAGCTTCCGATGTGGTTTCGGATCGGGGAACCCAGTTTATTTCAAAGTTTTGGAAAGCTTTTTGTTCCCGTTTGGGGGTACACTTGTCCTTTTCCTCAGCTTTCCATCCTCAGTCAAATGGACAGACTGAGCGTACCTAAGGTGTTTTGTGTCTGAAAACCAAGAGGTGTGGTCATCATATTTACCATTAGCTGAGTTTGCTATAAATAATCGCCGTCAGGAATCCACTGGCAAGTCACCATTTCTCGGTGCATATGGTTTTCACCCCCAATTCTGTACTTTTAAAGAAGGGGGGTCATCAGGGGTTCCCGAAGAGGAACGGTTTTCGTCATCTCTTTCATCTGTATGGCAGAAGGTGCAAGCTAACTTGAGAAATATGGGAGGTAAATATAAATGCATGGCTGATAAGAAACGGTCGCCAGGTTCGGACCTAGGAGTGAATGACTATGTGTGGTTGTCTACTAGGAATATTAAGTTAAAGGTTCCCTCTTGGAAACTGGGTCCTAGGTTCATTGGTCCTTACAAAATAGTAGCCATCATTAACCCCGTGGCTTTTTGCCTGGAGCTACCTCAGACTTTTAAAATCCATAACGTCTTCCATAAGTCGTTACTCAAAAAGTATGTCCCACCTCTAGAACCATCACCGCTGCCACCTCCTCCTGTTATTGTTGATGGTAATCTGGAGTTTCAAATATCCAAAATTGTTGATTCTCGTCTGGTCCGCCGCTCTCTTCAATATCTGGTGCATTGGAGGGGTTATGGTCCCGAGGAAAGAATGTGGGTTCCAGCGTCAGAGGTAAACGCCAACAGGTTAGTTCAGGCTTTCCATGCCTCTCATCCTGAGAGACCCGGTCCTGAGTGTCCGGAGGCCCCTCATGGAAAGGGGGTACTGTCACGAGGGTGTCAAGCGCCACGTCCGACTCCGTTATACCTGGGGTCAGGAAGTCGCACCGGGTGGCTGCGCGCTCTATGTTTAAAGATCACGCTGTTCCTTAATGATAGCTTTCTGTGTTTGCCTTGCAATCCTTTTTGTCTCACTCAGGGATCCGTAGCTTCTTCTCCTCAGCTGTTTCTTGTCTGTCACTCCCAACCTCCTTATATTCTCCTCTCCCACTTCTCTGGTTGCCAGATATAGAGCTTCCTGCCTGGACTTCTATACTGACCCACTGGAGCTGTGATTCCTGGTTGTTGTTCCAGAGCGTTACCCTCCGGATCCCTGTTGGGCTTTTGTTGTCCATTGTTGTCGTCCACCTGGGATTATATGTTTTGTCTGTATTGTCTGTCCTCTCCTTGGTGTTTTCCTTTAGTGTTAGTGGTGCGGACTAGTGTTCCCACCGCCCTATTTACTACCTAGGGCTCATCTTAGGGAAAGCCAGGGTTTTAGGCACGTGATCGGCGTACGGGTGAGGAACACGTCTAGGGACGTCAGGGCAGTTAGGTGCCAGCCTCAAGGTGAGTTAGGGGTCACCACCTTTCCCTCTCCCTTGGACAGGGCCTTCCCTTTTCTCTCCCTTTGCGTCACATATGTGATCGGCACGCCGGTCGTGATACTATCAATATGAACAGACCTTGATGGTAGGAATATTCATATGCAGAAAACCTAGGAACTGATTTCACTATAAGTCCCCAGATGGACTAATGGAAGTCTCTGTCTCAGGCCCAGATACAACAACAGGGAATCTAAGAAACACAAACAAATGCGACACTTAACTTCTGTAGAGATGGACGAACAGGAACACCAGAGATGACCTCACACCAGCTCAGCATTAACCCTATCAACACTAAATCAAGAAATATCAAGGATGCTGTTAGATTCCTCCACGCTCATCCAGTCTCCCTGATCTCCTGACACCAGCCACCCAAAGAGAATGATTGGAGCAGCAGGGCGTATGTGTGGCCTGCCACACCATAAAAAGGAAAAACAGGACCCGTTCCTGGGATCAGTGGGGGTTGCAGAATCGGACCCCACTAATCATATAGTTATCCTCTCCACACCATAGGGCATAACTTGAAAACATGGACAACCCCTTTAAATCCTCCACCACTCCACCACCAGCATCTCTTTACATGGCAGCAGTGATGCCTATAAATACGGAATATCATCACTGCCGCCATGTAAACCATACGTGTTAATACTGGAAAATGTGACGCACTGTGCAGAATTTTTCAGTCATAAGTCCAACCCCCAGGTCATAACCTTTAACAAAGCCCAAGCAAAGGTTCTAGAGGAGCAACGTGAGCAAAGGGCACAAACGGAGGGTCATAACTGAAACAGAGTCTTTAGGGTCACCTGAAGCAGGGTAATAGTGGGGATCCTGGAGCAGGAGTAAATGAAGAAGAGGCAATATTAGCAGTGCATTTAGAGTGGGGGCATCTGGAGCTGGGGCACTTACGGGGTGCACCTAACGCAGAGGCATTAGGGTCGCCTGAGGCAGGGTAATAGTGGGGATCCTGGAGCAGGGGTAACTGGAGAAGAGGCAATATTAGTAGTGCATTAGAGTGGGGGCATCTGGAGCTGGGACATTTATAGGGGTGCACCTAAAGCAGAGGCATTAGGGTCACCTGAGGCATGGTAATAGTGGGGATCCTGGAGCAGCTGCAGGGGTATTAGGGGGGCAACTGGAGAAGAGGCAATATTAGGGGTGCATTTAGAGTGGGGGCATTGGGGGGCATCTGGAGCTGTGGCACTAATGGGGGTGCACATAAACCAGAGACATTGGGAGGACCGACGGCAGAGTCCCCCCAATTCCACCCTGAACTCTACAGAGAGCAGCACACATTCATAGATCTGTGTCTGCTATAAACAAATCCCCTATTTCCCCCTTACAGTCTCCTACAGCTCACTACTGTCACACACACACCTGAGAAATCAGCCCAGCAACGCAGAGGAGTCCTTCTCTCCAGCAGCCACAGTTTTCTGATAGCGGGGAGGGCAGGAGGATGGCCAGACATGTTCTCTCCTCCTTCACTGCCAGCAGCCTGGAAAGTTTAAAAGATACTGTGGGGCCTCCTGTACAATGTACACCAGTAGGAGGCTGCATTACTGTGCAATACTGCCACCTAGTTGTTACAATAATTATCTCTCCTGAGAAACAAGATAAATAATTACTCCTCCGTCTTATCTCAGGCGCAGGAAACCGGGGGCCTACTGAGGAATCCCCCGCCTCGCCGGTGGGCCAGTCCGAGCCTGCAGGTGACAAAGTATGGAACCATCTCTACTTTCCCAACCTGGGAGCGTGGGCAGAAGAGTCATCATGATGCTGGAAACTACAGTGACTATTAGCCCGACAATCACCATTATGACCGGACAGGGCCCATCCTATATTGAGCCTGGAAAGCTCCCAGAGACCCAAAGAAACCTAGTCGAAGAGGCATGCTGCTACACCTGCTCAATCAAAGGTCTTCCACTTCTTGAGCCAGTGCCCTCACCATCTCCAGCACCTGCTGCATCAATCCATTTCAGCACTGGTGATTGCCTGCTCCTGTTCAGGCAGAGGCAGAGGTTGTGGCGATCACCAGAGAGTGCCAAAACTCTGCAAATGAGCCAGATGAACCAGCAGTTATTGCTGACTCCACCACTGTGGTTTCTACATTTGCAGAAATGGAACCTCCAGACCTGAACACTTAGCAAAGTCAGAAGAAACCAAGGAGCCACAGAGCCAAAAGTAAGATACTGGCCATTTTATCCCAGTTATTTGTGTTGTTGGCTCATATCGGCATCATTACTATTAAAAAATGATACCAACATAAAGTAGACATATGGGGAATGTTAATTAATAACTATTCTGCAAGGTATCATTATTTGACTTAAAATCAGAGAAATACAAATTTTGAAAATTACAATTTTTTTCAAAATTTTCTACAAGTGTTGGATTTTTTTAGACATGAAGGAAAAATATATCAACTCAAATTTACCACTAACATGAAGTACATTGTGTCACGAGAAAACAATCTTTCTTGACGCTTCTCTCCTTCTTCCAGACGCCATGCTGTTTCTCTAGGAACAGATAAATGACAACTAAGACAGTATAAAATGGTCTTGATGGACATCTACAACCATAATGTGCAGAAGCTGAGAGAAAGGGTTGTGCAGCACTGACCTCAAGATGGGTCATCATGCATGGTCTGCTTCAGAATTACACTGCGTGTCATCTCCTTGTAGTGTCAGCGCTATGTCATTACAACCACTCGTCCCATAAAGTGGTCGGCGTGGTGCACTAGTAACACACACTGGCCACTGGCCAGGAGAGGGAGCTATAGAGGCCCATTTATTCTAAATATCCAAAAAACTCAAAATCCAAATTCATCCTTCTAGGTATCAGCCTGTCTAATTAGAAAATCCTTTGAGACCCGAGCCGTGACATCCAAAGTGTGTGGGTGACCTCTCTCCAGTTGTGCTCCACCTTCTGTAAATCTGCAAAGGTAACCTTTCGGGTCACTGTTGTGCTATTTTTGAAATGTTGTGATAGCGTGCTTCTCATAACCTATTCTGATATACAGTGGCCCAGATTCAGGTAGATTTGCCCATTACTTACACCTGAGCCGCTCAGCTGAATTTCTCTGCGCTGGAGCAATTTTGCCAAATTGCCACCTGATTCAGGAATCGTTTGTTCATTTAATTTGCTCCTGTTTAAGGCAAAGCTGAGGGCGCAAGGCCGTGCAAGTCAAAGTGGGTGTGCCCCTATGTAAATGAGGAATTTTCGGCTCAGCAGAGGTTTGCTAGCATAATTTCAGGGCAAATCCTGCTCAGCTGCTTGCACTGAGCAAATAAATAGGAGCAGACTTGCGCAGGTTCTTTGCTGAATTTCATCCTGCTTTTTCCTACCCCCCCCCTGAGCAAGGAAATTCAGCCCTTTTGCAAGACATGGCACCTCCCAAAGGGACCAAAATAAGGAAGGCCAACTTTGTGGCTGCAGAGATGGACATCCTGATTGCTGCACTCCAGCAGCATAAGGAAGTCCTATATGGTGCCCAGCGGGCAAACACCACCATTGCCCAAAGGAGGGCTATATATGAAGCCATTGCCCTGGACATCAATGCCCTGGGTAATGAAGTGCGTACCTGGGATGACATCCAGAAGAAATTAAATGATATGAGACATTTGGCCATCTTTTGCTAACTTGCCCCTGCTTTTAACAGGAGCAAGTTTGCCCAGGGAAAAAAGCTTGCACGCTTCCAGCGCAAGATGCACATCACACGCGCATGTTTCTGAATCATCGGCAGTACCTAATTTGCATATTCGCTGAGGGAATTCCATGAAGGCGCAACTTACACCCCGTGCAAAATTGCACGAAAATTGCGCAGGAACAGCTAGGCTGCGTGCGCGGGAAAATGGCCGCTTTTCAGGCTTAACTGGTTTACAGAATCAGCCGCAAATTTGCATAGGAGCAAATCAGTACTTGCGCGGCGCAAATCACACTTGTTCCCGCGCAAGTGCTTCTTGAATCTGGGCCAGTATGTGTTCCTATATTCTTTTTTTTTTTTAAGGTTCTCAAATTCCTTTCAATATATCTCTTCCCGCATGGACAATGAATTAAATGTATAGCTCCACAGTGATCCCTCAGGACATAATGGCCTCAGGATTGGTCTTTTCTGACCCATCGTAAGTTGAAACTTGACTTAACAATGGTCATCCTGGAACCAATTAATGTTGTAATTTGAGGGGACCACCGTACTGGTGCAGGTAAGTTGCTGTTCTATCTTCTATTCAGATTCAGTGTGTGTGTGTGTGGGGGGGGGGGGGGGGGGGGGCAGTGGGATTTTGAAAATAGCCAATCAGGAAGGAGAGAGGAGTATACTTCAAAATACTTTTGGTGTATGTTGGTATTTAGACTGGAACGGGTCTGTACCTGAGCAAGAGTCCAATATTCCAGATCATATTACATCTATGGGAGTGTAGATGTAATGTGACAACCACCCACCCGCCAATCCCGTTGTACTATGCCACAGTTGCCATACAGGTCTCGTCCATTAGAGACTTCTGGAGGCGAAGCCACTGTGAGCACAGTAAACATTTATGATTGGTTGGTGTGCCCTTACATGATACAATCGTGATTGTATGTACAATCGGTAAAATAAAATTATCGATTTTGTGCGGGTAACCAACTTAATTTGCTGCCACCACTCTTCGTATTAAATCGGGGTGAAGAGACCCCGGCTAGCTATTCCTAAAGGGAAGAAATGGTTATTTGCAACCTAGCTAACAAATCAACAATTTATAAAAATAAGACAATGCGGTAGTATGTCTCTTCTGAGGACAGAGTTCTTAGCGTAAACCAAATAATCAGGCAACAAGGGCAAAACTGGAACTATTAAATCATTCGTTTTATTATAAAAACTACACACAGAAATATACATTAAAACTGACAGGTAAATATACTTGCCATTCGAACAGATTGGTTGGATAGAAATAAGTAAGAGATGAAAGGGAATAGAATGTCTGTAAGTTCAGAATTACCGTGGTAAAGTCCAGTAAAAGATAAAGTCTTTGCAAGGAATAATCCAAGATGGCGGGGTGCCCGTGTCCAGTGGGTGGTCGTGATGTTATTGGACTTCAGATGGTAGATGAAGGACCAGGACCTGAGTCGGACACGGTGTTTTACCCACTCTGGAGCTGGGAGTGACACGCACAAGTCCAGCCTTGGGTAATTGGAACATGGGGCAGTTTCTGCCTCAGAGAGAGAATATCTGGCAGAATCCTTGCTTTGCCAGTTTATCTGTACCCGTAGGTCAAATTAAGAAATAGAATTCATATTTATAATCAGTTGAACTTTACGAATCATCTGATACCAAATACGACTGGAAGACAATATCCTGTGCCTGAGAACCTTTATATCTCGAAGTGGGAATCTCCAATTTGCTTGCGGATTTCCTGGAAGGTGTGTTATAATAACCTCAGCCATTTCGGAAGAGATTGTTGCGTCAATTTGTACGATAAACTGACGGGAGAAGTCGGGAGCTTGAAGGACAGGAGTGCTGTCCAGCGCTTCCTTCAAGGCCCAAAATGCCTCTTCTAGTTCTGGGTTACACATGACCTTGTTGCGTTGTTTTTTACACGTTGCATCGGTCAGTGGTTTAGCCAGAGTACTATAGGACGCAACAAACTTCCTATAGTATCCTGCCGTTCCCAGAAAAGTCAGTATTTGTTTTTTGGTGACAGGCTGCGGCCATGCCACAATGACATCGACCTTCCCTATCTGAGATGTGACGAATACCACGCCTCGTGCCCGCTTGACGTCACTTACGTCGAGCTCCCGAGACGTAGTATGGTCACTTGTTACCAAAGCGTGATGTTACGCCCTCCAGAGGAGCAGGTAAGGTCAGCTTGGTACAGTTTACACAGACACCTCTTGTTCACACGGAGGAAACAAGCTGAGAGAGCCTTTTCACTGCCGCAGTGAAAACAGCGCTGTCTGAGCCCGGGTATCTGCCACCAGCTTCTCATTTGATATAAGCCCGGTCCGCTAATGGGATTAAATAGGGTGAGAAACCAACCCGCAGTAGCGTATAACTAGGCCGAAACACGTGGGGATTCGTGATCGAGATACAAGACAGCACAAGAATAAATTATATATTTAATCGCCTTAAGGGCACACTGGATATACCACAATATACACACAGAATATATACAGTGGTCTGAGGTTACAGATACAAGTGATATAGGTACAACAGGGTTAAGCAGAACAATAAGTCAGTTTACCAGATATATGAGTCCTTTGGGTAGTGATGAGTTCTTAGCTGTATTCATGTCAGAGGCAGTGATGTCAGCTGGTTGCAGGTCCCTCCAAACACATTGCACGATGTGACCCCCTTTCAGAGAAAGACACTCCCGCTTGCTGGCACAAGCCTTTTAACCTGTAGCCGGCCCCTCCCCTCCCAGGCTTTGGGAGGGGTCCACCCCCCCTCTGCTGGACTGGCAGCAAATGACCCACAAAACCCTTTAGGGTTCATAGCTCCAGACCAGAAGGTCACATGGAGATGGTTCTGGGACCAACGGATCCGCCTGGGTTTTGGATACCAGTAGAGTCCAAGCATGGTACTGTTATTTGGTTTCTGTGGGGAGATATGTATATCTCCCTTCCCTGGCCTCCCACCACCACACTAAGACCACGGGCCTGTTCAATATGGCTACAGGGACACAAATATGTATCTGGTTTGTGCTTGTGATGGCCGGGCAATTCAAAAATTTCTTATAAATCGCTGGTTCCATGCTGTCTGCTAGATTTGATTGAACTGGGGAATGGACTAGACCTCATGCTGAGAGATTCTTCCTGTCACATCATCTTGGTTCCTTGCTGACTAGTTGAGGTGTGAATTCGTACGCATGTAGCCTCCTTGAAGCCAGAACCCCTGTGGAGTTCACTACCTCCGCTATCTGACAAGCAGAGGGTTGAAGTGAGAACTTATTTTGCATGTACACTGACAAAGGTGAATCAGATGAAAATCATGGCTGCCAGTAAATAATGATCCATATTCCTCACAGGCGGGCATTATGGAGGTTACTGTTAAGGGGGCAGGGGACTGTGGAGGTCACTATTTAAGGGACAGCCCCTGTGGGGGTCATGGTTAAGGCAGTGTGGTACTGTAGAGGTCACTGTTAAGGGAGCGGGGCACTGTGGAAGTCACTGTTAAGGGAGCAGGGTACTGTGGAAGTCACTGTTAAATGGTGATGGAGAACACTGTAGATATTTTTTAACCGCAAATGGATAACTTCAAAGTCAAAAACAGGCACTCACCTGTTGACTGTATACTAACTACTAACCATCATTAATCACCAGCAACTTCAATTTGATATGTGGTGGAATTGACGTATGCTTACAAATTCCTCAATTTTATTTGTCTGTGAAGGTTCTCATTTATCCAGGTCATGGTGTATCTGTAAATAGAGTTGAGCGAACACCTGGATGTTCGGGTTCGAGAAGTTCGGCCGAACTTCCCGGAAATGTTCGGGTTCGGGATCCGAACCCGATCCGAACTTCGTCCCGAACCCGAACCCCATTGAAGTCAATGGGGACCCGAACTTTTCGGTACTAAAAAGGCTGTAAAACAGCCCAGGAAAGGGCTAGAGGGCTGCAAAAGGCAGCAACATGTAGGTAAATCCCCTGCAAACAAATGTGGATAGGGAAATGAATTAAAATAAAAATTAAATAAATAAAAATTAACCAAAATCAATTGGAGAGAGGTCCCATAGCAGAGAATCTGGCTTCACGTCACCCACCACTGGAACAGTCCATTCTCAGATATTTAGGCCCCGGCACCCAGGCAGAGGAGAGAGGTCCCGTAACAGAGAATCTGTCTTTATGTCAGCAGAGAATCAGTCTGCATGTCATAGCAGAGAATCAGGCTTCACGTCAGCCACCACTGCAACAGTCCATTGTCATAAATTTAGGCCCAGCACCCAGGCAGAGGAGAGAGGTCCCGTAACAGACAATCTGGCTTCATGTCAGCAGAGAATCAGTCTTCATATCATAGCAGAGAATCAGGCTTCACGTCACCCACCACTGTAAGAGTCCATTTTCATAAATTTAGGCCCAGCACATAGGCAGAGGAGAGAGGTCCCGTAACAGACAATCTGGCTTCATGTCAGCAGAGAATCAGTCTGCATGTCATAGCAGAGAATCAGGCTTCACGTCAGCCACCACTGCAACAGTCCATTGTCATAAATTTAGGCCCAGCACCCAGGCAGAGGAGAGAGGTCCCGTAACAGACAATCTGGCTTCATGTCAGCAGAGAATCAGTCTTCATATCATAGCAGAGAATCAGGCTTCACGTCACCCACCACTGTAAGAGTCCATTTTCATAAATTTAGGCCCAGCACCCAGGCAGAGGAGAGAGGTCCCGTAACAGACAATCTGGCTTCATGTCAGCAGAGAATCAGTCTGCATGTCATAGCAGAGCATCAGGCTTCACGTCAGCCACCACTGCAACAGTCCATTGTCATAAATTTAGGCCCAGCACCCAGGCAGAGGAGAGAGGTCCCGTAACAGACAATCTGGCTTCATGTCAGCAGAGAATCAGTCTTCATATCATAGCAGAGAATCAGGCTTCACGTCACCCACCACTGTAAGAGTCCATTTTCATAAATTTAAGCCCAGCACCCAGGCAGAGGAGAGAGGTCCCGTAACAGACAATCTGGCTTCATGTCAGCAGAGAATCAGTCTTCATATCATAGCAGAGAATCAGGCTTCACGTCAGCCACCAATGCAACAGTCCATTGTCAGATATTTAGGCCCAGCACCCAGGCAGAGGAGAGAGGTCCCGTAACAGACAATCAGGCTTCACGTCAGCCACCAGTGCAACAGTCTATTGGCATATATTTAGGCCCAGCACCCAGGCAGAGGAGAGAGGTCCCGTAACAGAGAATCTGGCTTCATGTCAGCAGAGAATCAGTCTGCATGTCATAGCAGAGAATCAGGCTTCACGTCACCCAACATTGGAACAGTCCATTGGCATATATTTAGGCCCCGGCACTCAGACAGAGGAGAGGTTCATTCAAATTTGGGTAGCCTCGCAATATAATGGTAAAATGAAAATAAAAATAGGATTGAATGAGGAAGTGCCCTGGAGTACAATAATATATGGTTAAGGGGAGGTAGTTAATGTCTAATCTGGACAAGGGACGGACAGGTCCTGTGGGATCCATGCCTGGTTCATTTTTATGAACGTCAGCTTGTCCACATTGGCTGTAGACAGGCGGCTGCGTTTGTCTGTAATGACACCCCCTGCCGTGCTGAATACACGTTCAGACAAAACGCTGGCCGCCGGGCAGGCCAGCACCTCCAAGGCATAAAAGGCTAGCTCTGGCCACGTGGACAATTTAAAGACCCAGTAGTTGAATGGGGCCGAACCATCAGTCAGTACGTGGAGGGGTGTGCACACGTACTGTTCCACCATGTTAGTGAAATGTTGCCTCCTGCTAACACGTTGCGTATCAGGTGGTGGTGCAGTTAGCTGTGGCGTGTTGACAAAACTTTTCCACATCTCTGCCATGCTAACCCTGCCCTCAGAGGAGCTGGCCGTGACACAGCTGCCTTGGCGACCTCTTGCTCCTCCTCTGCCTTGGCCTTGGGCTTCCACTTGTTCCCCTGTGACATTTGGGAATTCTCTCAGTAGCGCGTCTACCAACGTGCGCTTGTACTCGCGCATCTTCCTATCACGCTCCAGTGCAGGAAGTAAGGTGGGCACATTGTCTTTGTAGCGTGGATCCAGCAGGGTGGCAACCCAGTAGTCCGCACAGGTTAAAATGTGGGCAACTCTGCTGTCGTTGCGCAGGCACTGCAGCATGTAGTCGCTCATGTGTGCCAGGCTGCCCAGGGGTAAGGACAAGCTGTCCTCTGTGGGAGGCGTATCGTCATCGTCCTGCCTTTCCCCCCAGCCACGCACCAGTGATGGACCCGAGCTGCGTTGGGTGCCACCCCGCTGTGACCATGCTTCATCCTCATCCTCCTCCACCTCCTCCTCATCCTCGTCCTCCTCGTCCTCCAGTAGTGGGCCCTGGCTGGCCACATTTGTACCTGGCCTCTGCTGTTGCCAAAAACCTCCCTCTGAGTCACTTCGAAGAGACTGGCCTGAAAGTGCTAAAAATGACCCCTCTTCCTCCTCCTCCTCCTCCTCCTCCTCCTGGGCCACCTCCTCTTCCATCATCGCCCTAAGTGTTTTCTCAAGGAGACATAGAAGTGGTATTGTAACGCTGATAACGGCGTCATCGCCACTGGCCATGTTGGTGGAGTACTCGAAACAGCGCAACAGGGCACACAGGTCTCGCATGGAGGCCCAGTCATTGGTGGTGAAGTGGTGCTGTTCTGTAGTGCGACTGACCCGTGCGTGCTGCAGCTGAAACTCCACTATGGCCTGCTGCTGCTCGCACAGTCTGTCCAGCATGTGCAAGGTGGAGTTCCACCTGGTGGGCACGTCGCATATGAGGCGGTGAGCGGGAAGGCCGAAGTTACGCTGTAGCGCAGACAGGCGAGCAGCAGCAGGATGTGAACGCCGGAAGCGCGAACAGACGGCCCGCACTTTATGCAGCAGCTCTGACATGTCGGGGTAGTTGTGAATGAACTTCTGCACCACCAAATTCAGCACATGCGCCAAGCAAGGGATGTGCGTCAAACTGGCTAGTCCCAGAGCTGCAACGAGATTTCGCCCATTATCACACACCACCAGGCCGGGCTTGAGGCTCACCGGCAGCAACCACTCGTCGGTCTGTTGTTCTATACCCCGCCACAACTCCTGTGCGGTGTGGGGCCTGTCCCCCAAACATATGAGTTTCAGAATGGCCTGCTGACGTTTACCCCGGACTGTGCTGAAGTTGGTGGTGAAGGTGTGTGGCTGACTAGATGAGCAGGTGGAAGAAGAGGAGGAGGAAGTCGAGTAGGAGGAGGTGGCAACAGGAGGCAAAGAATGTTGCCCTGTGATCCTTGGCGGCGGAAGGACGTGCGCAAAACAGCTCTCCGCCTGGGGCCCAGCTGCCACTACATTTACCCAGTGTGCAGTTAGGGAGATATAGCGTCCCTGGCCGTGCTTACTGGTCCATGTATCTGTGGTTAGGTGGACCTTGCCACAGATGGCGTTGCGCAGTGCACACTTGATTTTATCGGATACTTGGTTGTGCAGGGAAGGCACGGCTCTCTTGGAGAAGTAGTGCCGGCTGGGAACAACATACTGTGGGACAGCAAGCGACATGAGCTGTTTGAAGCTGTCTGTGTCCACCAGCCTAAATGACAGCATTTCATAGGCCAGTAGTTTAGAAATGCTGGCATTCAGGGCCAGGGATCGAGGGTGGCTAGGTGGGAATTTACGCTTTCTCTCAAATGTTTGTGAGATGGAGAGCTGAACGCTGCCGTGTGACATGGTTGAGATGCTTGGTGACGGAGGTGGTGGTGGTGTTGGTGGTACATCACCTGTTTGCTGGGCGGCAGGTGCCAACGTTCCTCCAGAGGCGGAGGAAGAGGCCGAGGCGGCAGCAGCAGAAGAGGCCGAGGCGGCAGCAGCAGAAGAGGCCGAGGCGGCAGCAGCAGAAGAGGTAGCAGGGGGAGCCTGAGTGACTTCCTTGGTTTTAAGGTGTTTACTCCACTGCAGTTCATGCTTTGCATGCAGGTGCCTGGTCATGCAGGTTGTGCTAAGGTTCAGAACGTTAATGCCTCGCTTCAGGCTCTGATGGCACAGCGTGCAAACCACTCGGGTCTTGTCGTCAGCACATTTTTTGAAGAAGTGCCATGCCAGGGAACTCCTTGAAGCTGCCTTTGGGGTGATCGGTCCAAGATGGCGGCGGTCAGTAGCAGGCGGAGTCTCTTGGCGGCGGGTGTTCTGCTTTTGCCCACTGCTCCCTCTTTTGCTACGCTGATGGCTCGGTCTCACCACTGCCTCTTCCTCCGAACTGTGAAAGTCAGTGGCACGACCTTCATTCCATGTGGGGTCTAGGACCTCATCGTCCCCTGCATCGTCTTCCACCCAGTCTTGATCCCTGACCTCCTGTTCAGTCTGCACACTGCAGAAAGACGCAGCAGTTGGCACCTGTGTTTCGTCATCATCAGAGACATGCTGAGGTGGTATTCCCATGTCCTCATCATCAGGAAACATAAGTGGTTGTGCGTCAGTGCATTCTATGTCTTTCACCGCTGGGGAAGGGCTAGGTGGATGCCCTTGGGAAACCCTGCCAGCGGAGTCTTCAAACAGCATAAGAGACTGCTGCATAACTTGAGGCTGAGACAGTTTCCCTGGTATGCATGGGGGTGATGTGACAGACTGATGGGGTTGGTTTTCAGGCGCCATCTGTGCGCTTTCTGCAGAAGACTGGGTGGGAGATAATGTGAACGTGCTGGATCCACTGTCGGCCACCCAATTGACTAATGCCTGTACCTGCTCAGGCCTTACCATCCTTAGAACGGCATTGGGCCCCACCATATATCGCTGTAAATTCTGGCGGCTACTGGGACCTGAGGTAGTTGGTACACTAGGACGTGTGGATGTGGCAGAACGGCCACGTCCTCTCCCAGCACCAGAGGGTCCACTAACACCACCACGACCATGTCCACGTCCGCGTCCCTTACTAGATGTTTTCCTCATTGTTATCGTTCACCACAACAACAAAAATATTATTTGGCCCAATGTATTGTATTCAAATTCAGCTGAATATAAATTTGAGGCCTAGTATTTAGGCGCTGGGTGACCGGTATAGATTTACTGACAGAATTAGACTTGGAAATGCACAGTAGCGTGTGTGTGAAGTTATTCTGAATGACCCTATGTGCACCTTGAATATTATATACCCTTTTAGGGATAGATTTCAAATAGCTCTGATATAGCAGAAACCACTAAATTATGAAATTGCTAAATTGGGAATTGTATTTCAACCCAGAACAAAAAATGTGCTTTGACGGACACTAAATAACTTGCCCAGCCAGAACAGTACAGCGGTAACGACAGATTTAGCGGGATATAAATTTGAGGCCTAGTATTTAGGCGCTGGGTGACCGGTATGGATTTACTGACAGAATTAAAATTGGAAATGCACAGTAGCGTGTGTGTGAAGTTATTCTGAATGACCCTATGTGCACCTTGAATATTATATACCCTTTTAGGGATAGATTTCAAATAGCTCTGATATAGCAGAAACCACTTAATTATGAAATTGCTAAATTGGGAATTGTATTTCAACCCAGAACAAAAAATGTGCTTTGACGGACACTAAATAACTTGCCCAGCCACAACAGTACAGCGGTAACGACAGATTTAGCGGGATATAAATTTGAGGCCTAGTATTTAGGCGCTGGGTGACCGGTATGGATTTACTGACAGAATTAAAATTGGAAATGCACAGTAGCGTGTGTGTGAAGTTATTCTGAATGACCCTATGTGCACCTTGAATATTATATACCCTTTTAGGGATAGATTTCAAATAGCTCTGATATAGCAGAAACCACTAAATTATGAAATTGCTAAATTGTGAATTGTATTTCAACCCAGAACAAAAAATGTGCTTTGACGGACACTAAATAACTTGCCCAGCAACAACAGTACAGCGGTAACGACAGATTTAGCGGGATATAAATTTGAGGCCTAGTATTTAGGCGCTGGGTGACCGGTATGGATTTACTGACAGAATTAGACTTGGAAATGCACAGTAGCGTGTGTGAAGTTATTCTGAATGACCCTATGTGCACCTTGAATATTATATACCCTTTTAGGGATAGATTTCAAATAGCTCTGATACAGCAGAAACCACTAAATTATGAAATTGCTAAATTGGGAATTGTATTTCAACCCAGAACAAAAAATGTGCTTTGACGGACACTAAATAACTTGCCCAGCCAGAACAGTACAGCGGTAACGACAGATTTAGCGGGATATAAATTTGAGGCCTAGTATTTAGGCGCTGGGTGACCGGTATGGATTTGCTGACAGAATTAGACTGGGATATGGCCAAAAAATAACCACACTATTGCTGGTTAAATGCACTTGGTGTGACAGCTTGACCAACCACACTACTGAGGGTTAAATGCACTTGGTGACAGGCGCAGCTTGCCCCTGATGTAGTATATGGCCAAAAAATGAACACACTATTGCTGGTTAAATGCACTTGGTGTGACAGCTTGACCAACCACACTACTGAGGGTTAAATGCACTTGGTGACGGGCGCAGCTTGCCCCTGATGTAGTATATGGCCAAAAAATGAACAGACTATTGCTGGTTAAATGCACTTGGTGTGACAGCTTGACCAACCACACTACTGAGGGTTAAATGCACTTGGTGACGGGCGCAGCTTGCCCCTGATGTAGAATATGGCCAAAAAATGAACAGACTATTGCTGGTTAAATGCACTTGGTGTGACAGCTTGACCAACCACACTACTGAGGGTTAAATGCACTCGGTGACGGGCGCAGCTTGCCCCTGATGTAGTATATGGCCAAAAAATGAACAGACTATTTGCTGGTTAAATGCACTTGGTGTGACAGCTTCACCCTGATGTAGGCTTTAGCCAAAAAACAACCACACCATTAAGGGTTAAATGCACTTGGTCGCAGCTTGTGCTGGCGCACCACAAGACACAAAATGGCCGCCGATCACCCCAGAAAAAAGTGACTGACAAACGGTCTGGGCAGCCTAAAAACAGTGAGCAATTGAATTTCAGCAGCTCAATGACCCACAGCTGCAGATCGATCAATAATCAAGTCCTTTGGAGGAGTTAATCAGCCTAATCTCGCCCTACTGTCGCAGCCGCAACCTCTCCCTACGCTAATCAGAGCAGAGTGACGGGCGGCGCTATGTGACTCCAGCTTAAATAGAGGCTGGGTCACATGGTGCTCTGGCCAATCACAGCCATGCCAATAGTAGGCATGGCTGTGACGGCCTCTTGGGGCAAGTAGTATGACGCTTGTTGATTGGCTGCTTTGCAGCCTTTCAAAAAGCGCCAAGAAAGCGTCACAAAAGCGCCAAGAAAGCGACGAACACCGAACCCGAACCCGGACTTTTACGAAAATGTCCGGGTTCGGGTCCGTGTCACGGACACCCCAAAATTCGGTACGAACCCGAACTATACAGTTCGAGTTCGCTCATCCCTACCTGTAAAGAATAAATCAAGGCATCTGGACTTACTGTAGATTTCTTGAAAACATTTCACTCGTTCTTCCAACGAGCTTTCTCAATTCTGAGTGTCAATTTTATTTGAACATTTAAAGGGCTATTTTTATATGGTGTTTTATATGATATTTTATTTATACTCGTTTACTTATAATTCTTGTGTACTCTATGTTAATAAATGTGATGTTTTACATACAAATTTTGCTATACAGATGGTGAGTTTTTCACTTTGAATTTATCCATTTTAGTTTCTTTAGTCACAGAAAAAACAGAGCACCTCCACCGTAGTGTAAGGAAGGATGAGCCACTATATACCAATTACCTATCTTTTAACCTCACGCACAAACATTAAAATGAAATAGATGAAATATACCCATGTGAAGCCGGGTCCTTCTGCTAGTATACATATAACTGGCCCTATAGATTCTAGAATAGCTTCCCAGCCTCTTACTCTCTGTATTTCCAAAACTTGGGTGTAAAAACTTTCTCAGCAGAAGTTGAAGATTTTTCAATAAGATGACCTCAAGGAATAGCTATAAAAGTTTATTGGCATATAAAATATCACATTGGATCTCAGCACTAGAGTGAAAATAGAAAAAAGGTGGAGGGGATTTTACAGTTCAGGGCTCTATGAAGAACATCCGTTAATCTCCAGATTTTCAGCAAGTTCAAAGAAATCGTTACACTGATTAAGGTTTTCCCGATTTTGGCATTCTCTCTCGTTTGGCCACCATTCGATCCATGTATCTCTCCCAATAATATAAGAATAGCTGAAAGAAAAGAAAAACGTCATTTATAACATATATATTTATGTGATCGTATTCAAATCTATAGTACATTATAAACCATATGTGTTACAGTCCAGAGCTCCATTCTGTAGGCTTCAGAGCTGTACAGCCTTTGCCTAGAGCTGATCATATGCATGCTAGGAAGTGTTGCCTTTCTGCAGTGACCAGGTGGTTCACTGCTAAATGGGGTTGTGTAACTTTGCTGTGTGTATTATGTCCCATAGGCTGTATAAGGTAGAAATAGTTAGTTTGCCTTGCCTCAACTCAGTTGCTAGATGTGGGCTGGCCCCACCTTTTGAGCTGGGAGCTGTAGCTGAGAATTTACAGCTAGCAGCTGATGTATGAGCAGCAAAGGTTGCAAGCTAGTGCCAGAGAGAAGCATCAGACAGGGTTACAGCAGTCCTGCAAGCTGACAGTGACCAAAAAAGTGAGTGAAGACCAGCGCCAGCCTCTTAGAAAGTAGCACTGAAATTTTCCAAAAACTGAGGGCCATTATAAAGGGCCATTAACTTACATTGTGAGCCCCATTGGAGACAGCTTGATGCTAATGTCTGTAAAGCGCTAGGGAATATAGTACTGCTATATAAGTGCATAAAATACATAATTAATAATAATAATAATAATAATTACAAGGGGACAGTGCATGGACAAAATGTCAGTGAAAGCTAACACATGTAATGAGGTTATGGACTTTACTGCATTTGGTTGTGTAGAAGCTTCAGGCACCCTGCCATACTACTGAGATTAACGGATCATCTTTTGAAGGACTACACCCTGCAGTTATGCTGTGTAGTGCTACACTTAAAGTGAGAAGTTATTGTGAGAGAGACTTTGCACCCCTTATCCGAATTAGGACATTTGCTTGATTAATTGAAGAGACTCAGAGAGGCATTTATTGTAAGGCCTATATCCCCATATACAGCCTTTGGAGAACTCTGCATGTAATCCAGAGAGACTGAGCTTGCTCTGCAGTTGTCTATGTGTATCATCTGCCTCAATTGCTTCAGTAAAGTCCAGTGGAGTGGTTACCGCCAAATCCAGCCTCTTCATTGCCTGCACTCTGTCGTATCATCACTCCTTGTTACTCTGAAGGAGCCCTGCCTTGTACCCCATCACTAAGTGCACCCCACGTACCTCCAAATCAGAGTGTGGCCCGAAGGGAAGAAAAAGTGCACCTCTCCCATTACGGCACAGAGAGCAAGGTGTGCGAGAGTGAGGACTACTACCATACTACTACTTCTATCCTCCCAGGTTTGTTGCATTTATACCAGGCACTAATGTAATCTGATACAGGAAAAAACTAAGGGTCTTTTTATGTAATGCCCTGATGCTCATTTTTACATGGACCATTGCAAACTGAATGTTTGTCTCTCATATAGTTTGCCTTTTGTCTGAAGTACAACCTGGTGTAACAGGGAGATGGTCATTTTTGCCAGAATAAAACATCTGATTAGCTGACAAATTAGCATTTTGCATGGCCCAGTGATCAGGAACACACTTTCCTTTTGGACGATTATTGGCCCATGTAAAAGGCCCCTAACTAATCCATTGCATTATAAAAACTCCATTAAGATGTGAGGGTTGTGTCCAGTACTGTTCCTAATACTAATTGGCAGTATAGTGAGTGCAGCTCTGGAGTATAATACAGGATTTAACTCAGGATCAGTACAGGATAAGTAATGTAATGTATGTACACAGTGACTGCACCAGCAGAATAGTGAGTGCAGCTCTGGAGTATAATACAGGATATAACTCAGGATCAGTACAGGATAAGTAATGTATGTACACAGTGACTGCACCAGCAAAATAGTGAGTGCAGCTCAGGAGTATAATACAGGATGTAACTCAGGATCAGTACAGGATAAGTAATGTAATGTATGTACACAGTGACTCCTCCAGCAGAATAGTGAGTGCAGCTCTGGAGTATAATACAGGATGTAACTCAGGATCAGTACAGGATAAGTAATGTGTGTACACAGCGACTGCACCAGCAGAATAGTGAGTGCAGCTCTGGAGTATAATACAGGATGTAACTCAGGATCAGTACAGGATAAGTAATGTATGTACACAGTGACTCCACCAGCAGAATAGTGAGTGCTGCTCTGGAGTATAATACAGGATGTAACTCAGAATCAGTGCAGGATAAGTAATGTATGTACACAGTGACTGCACCAGCAGAATAGTGAGTGCAGCTCTGGAGTATAATACAGGATGTAACTCAGGATCAGTACAGGATAAGTTATGTAATGTATGTACACAGTGACTCCTCCAGCAGAATAGTGAGTGCAGCTCTGGAGTATAATACAGGATGTAACTCAGGATCAGTACAGGATAAGTAATGTATGTACACAGTGACTCCACCAGCAGAATAGTGGGTGCAGCTCTGGAGTATAATACAGGATGTAACTCAGGATCAATACAGGATAAGTAATATAATGTATGTACATAGTGACTCCACCAGCAGAATAGTGAATGCAGCTCTGGAGTATAATACAGGATGTAACTCAGGATCAATGCAGGATAAGTAATATAATGTATGTACATAGTGACTCCACCAGCAGAATAGTGAATGCAGCTCTGGAGTATAATACAGGATGTAACTCAGGATCAATACAGGATAAGTAATATAATGTATGTACATAGTGACTCCACCAGCAGAATAGTGAATGCAGCTCTGGAGTATAATACAGGATGTAACTCAGGATCAATACTGAATAAGTAATGTATGTACAGAGTGACTCCAACAGCAGAATAGTGAGTGCAGCTCTGGACCAGCTGTTCCTGAGCTGCGATTACCTGTGGGTGTGGTCGCCTGTGGCTGTGTGTAGCTGCTGCTGCTGCTGCTGCTCCTGAGCGTTTGGAGGAAAATCTATCCACCTGAGGCCGGCTCTCTCCTCCCCAGGGGGAGAGTGGGTTCTCAGGCATGAGCGAGGGAAGCAAGCCCCAGGCTCCTGTTCCCAGCGGCAGGCCTTCAGGGGACAGGAGAAGCCAGCGTTTGGCCTGCATGGAGGACTCAGGGGTAAGAAGATCTGGCAGGAGTCGCAGTAATGTGGCTTCTGTCTCCCCTGAGTCTGAGGGTAGTAGGAAGAGCCGCAAGGCTGGATCCGCTAAGGAGGACCCGAATGCCAGCATGGGTGAGAGTGGCCCTTCCGGGGCCCAGCAAAAGCCGAGTGTTCACGGAGGTGAAGCAGATCTTGAGGAGGAAGGCTGGGGCGTACTGAGGGCCCGGGAGTCCATTTCCACCTACGGATCCCGGGTCATGAGCCACCTCCGTGAGTACGAAGACGCGACTAAGACCCTGAGGAGGCTCCGGGAGGAGCTGCGCGGCTTGAGGTCTTGTGTTGGAGTGGCCCCAAAGAGGAAGAAGCAGGGGCTGGAGAGCCAAATAAAGCAGCTACAAGCTGACATTGGCGAGATTGAGCAAAGGCGGACTGTACTCCGAGATAAAAGCGGCCCGTTTAAGGAAAAACTCCTAAACGAGGAACGTTTTCGGAAGATGGCGGAGGAGAAGGGGCAGATAGGGCAGCAGCCTGACAGCCAGGTGGAGAAGGAACCAGTCGTGCAGGAGGAGGATGATGATGATGACCAGCAAGATCCACCTGGCAGCCTGCAGGAGCAGATTCCGTACAGTGGGCCCCCTGCACGCCAAATAGCAAGGTCACCCAGCTGCGGCTCGGGGGATGAGTATGAGACCTGCGGCCCGGGAGGGGCCCTAGTGGAGGAGATCCAGCTCCTGGAGTCCCCAATGCGTTTCCAGGACTTATGCTTTGGTGATGAGTTGCCACCGGAGACGCCTGGGGAAGGAAAGAAAAAGGCTAAGAAGACCAAGCTCCAGGAGCAGGTAAGATATGTATACACCCCCCTCCCTGGGACCCCCGGGTCGACCGCAGGGCCGGCTCACTGTATTAGCCCCTCTTCTCAGCCCAGCCCGTGTCCTGCAGTGGACTCGGTGCAGGAGAGAGGGGAGAGCGAGGTATCCGATATGGTGGTGAGCTCCGTCTCTGTTTGCAGTAACGGGGATGGAGCTGGTGCGACACCGGCTGAAAAGCCGGACAGGAAGGTTACTGCGGAGGATGAGAGAAAAATCTCTGGCGCTGGAGTTTGCTCCCTGATGGGAGGAGGGGGTGGCTCCACGCCACAGATGGCTGCAGGAGCTCCGATGGCTCCAACCGCTGATGACGCTGTTCCCTCGGGCCAGCAGAGGCATGAAGGAGCTGTCGGAGCTATGACGGTTACGCCTCCCAATGAAGGTCAAGAACTGAGGCCAAAGCCTTTGTTTTGTATTGGCGCTGCTGGTCCAGATGAGCGGCGCCATGAAAGAACAGATCAGCAGCGTTTGGATCAGCGGCACCCGGTAATGGATCAGCGGCGCCCAAAAGTTGTAAATGGTGGTACTGAGGAAGCGGAGGGCAATGATAAAAGTGGGGTTGGGGCTGTGGTCTGTCTTTTGGGGGCAGCTCCGACCCCAGGGCCCAGTGATGCTGAGGTACCAATAATTACACCAAAACACACCGGTTCAGCCAGTATGAGTGAGGGAGCAGGTGGGGGGCAGAAAATTATTTTTAATAAAAATATGTCTGGGGGTTTGGATGGTGGAGTGAATGGTGTTAGGAGGGAAGGAAGGGAGGTCGCAGAATCTGTTGTAAGTAAGGCTGGTTTGGGGATGGAAGATATGGAAGTGGGTGGTGGAGGGTCTTTGGTAAGCGGGGAGGGTGTGGAACCTGGTCCGGTTGCCCCCCCGGCTGTGGCAGCCCCTGTGCGCAGTTTTGCTACTGTCACGGCCGGGGTGAGTAGGGGACCCTCCTTGTCCTCTGGCTCTGGGGACGGCGTTTTGCAGCGGCGTCTTCTGGAGGCTCTAAAGAGAGGGGAGAGCACAATCAATGTAGAGGGGAGGGAGGTTGATCTATCCTTTTGGATAGATAGGCATGGCCTCTCAGCCTTCCGAGAGCAAAGGAGCGGGGAGACCACGTGGTCCCTCCCGACAGCTGGGCAGGGTGCTCTCCGTAGGAATGTGGTCTGTCTGAGGTGGAGGGGCAGTGATACATGTCCTTCAAGATCAGAAGTTGTTGAGCTCCTTCTAAAGATGGGCTTCAAGGCGACAGACATCTACGCCTTGATACATCCCTATGGGACCCCTGAGTTCGATGTCAGCTTTGTTCGGCCGGAGGGACTTGAGCTCTTCTGGTCGAACTATGAGATGGCAAAGGACGAGCCCAGCTGGCGAGATTTTGCCGTCCAGGCAGTGTCTCGTCAGAACAATGTGAAGAGGGTGACCGTTCTAACCCGTAACGAGTCACTCTCGTGTATTGACATCATGACGTGGCTCGGCCGATATGGGGAGGTGGTGGAGGTTCCCAAGAAGAACAGGGATGAACATGGCATCTGGTCTGGGGCCTGGACGTTCATGGTAAAACTTAGGCTTTTAGGAAACACAGTTACTCACATACCATCTGCCACCTTCCTTGGAAGGGATCGCATCCAGATTTTCTACCAGGGTCAGCCGAAGCTCTGTCACAGATGCGGCAGCCCCACACACTTCAGTGCTAACTGCACTGTACAGAAGTGCGCGCTGTGTGGGGAGATTGGCCACCTCGCTGCATCATGTGCAGAGATTAGGTGTCACCTGTGTGGTGACTTAGGTCACTCATTCAGTCGCTGCCCTCATTCCTTTGCCAATGCGGTCAATGCCCCGGCGTGAGGAAGCCGTGAGGCCAATTCTACTGGGGCAGGGGCTGGCAGAAGTGAAGGAACAGAGGGGCCAGGGAAGAAAAGTAAGCAAAAGACGCCTGCCCAACTGAGGCGTCAGGAAAATCGCCGAAGGGAGAGGGAGATGGGTGAATCCCGGGAACCTCAGGCAACTGGGGAAGCTGGGATGACCCCTGATCTCACCCCTGAGACTGCTGCTACTGCTGAGGCCCAAAGGGACAGTGAGCTGGATGAGGAAATTAGGAGGATCCAGGAAGAGGAAGGTGCCATCTCCTCATTATCCCCCCATGACGGGGGAAGTGGGGGATGGCAAAAGCAGGGTAATAAACGTACAGGGAAAAAGGGAGATTTAAGATCTTCTCCCACCCGCCAGATGCCAAAGGAAGGTACAACCAACCCCCCTCTGATTAGTCTCTCAAACCGGTTCCAAGCCATTGGTGACACCTCCCCCTCCTCAGGGGAGGGAGCCGGTGGGGAGGTTTCGGGAGTCGCGGTGACACCTGGGCCTGCGGGGGACGCCGAGCCTCCTTCTACTGGGGAAAACATGTCCTCAGGGGTGGGGGCTGGCTTGGAGTCAGAGCACAAGGGCAGAGGTGAAATGGACACATCTGTTTGTTTGAAGAGGGGTAAGCCATCATCTGATGAAAAAGTTGGTGGGGGCAGTGGGAAAAGAAAGCCATCTAATTCAATCACCCATGATGGCGGCACTCACTCCGTTGACGCTGGCGTCCATTAATGTCGCCAGCATTAAGTCAGATACGGCTAGATTTGCGGCCTTTGATTTTTTCAGCCGGGTTGAAGCTGACATTTTGTTTTTGCAGGAGACCAGGCTGCCAGATTTGGCATCTGTATTTAAAGCTAAAAGGGAGTGGCGACGCGGATCCTCCTACTGGTCTCTTGCGGCCGAGCCGTATAGCGGGGTGGCAGTCCTTTTTACTGCACCGGTAGAATGCCGACGGGTTATGGAATTAGAAATGGGGAGGTGCCTGATCCTGGATGTCCTCATGAGGGGACAAGAACTTCGTCTAATTAACATCTATGGTCCCCAGTCCAAGTGGGACCGTAAGTGTCTCTTCATGAGGATCAAGCCCTATCTTTTTACAAGTCGGCAGGTGGTCTTTGGAGGGGACTTCAATACTGTCACGAGGCCCCAGGATAGGGGAGGTTCCAGGGACAAGCTGACTTACGACAGCATTGCGCTTAATAAAATAGCTAGTGAGGCTCGTCTGGTGGATGTCCACATCCGGCACACCCCAGGCCACCCGGGGTTCACCTATCATAGGGCTAGTTGTAGGTCTAGAATAGACAGGTTTTATTTAAAGGAGGAAGCCGTCTCTTCAGCCGTGTCCGCTGTGGAGGTGGAGTTCTCCGACCACTGTATGATTTTGTTTTCTCTGAATGTTGCAGAGACCCCCCGAATGGGAAGGGGCTACTGGAGGCTCAATTCGTCTCTCTTGGAAGAAGCGGAGATAAGACAGTCCTTTGAGGATTTCGTTCAGAGCCAGGTACCATTGCTGGATCTCTGCGGCAGTAAGTCTGAGTGGTGGGAGATCTTCAAGGAAAGGGTGGGGAGATTCTTCCGCCAGCTCTCGAGCCTCAGGAGTCTGAGTAAGTATCGCCTGTATCAGGGCCTGAGGAGGAAACTCGAACGTCTTGTCTCGACTGGGGGTAGCCGTGAGGAAATCTCCAGAGTGAAGTCTTTGCTTATGAGGTGTCAGTACGATAGGCACGCATCTTTGGTTTTTGAGAGGGATTACGGGAAATACCGCTCGCCCGACCCTTACAAAAACTGCAGGATGTCAGTGAGTAGTAAGATTGTGTCAGGACTGATTGATAGTACGGGTTCTCTGAGAAGGTCCAGATCAGGGATCCTGGAGGTTGTCAGATCCTTTTACTCACATCTCATGGCAAGGAGGGATCTTGATCGTGATAAGATATCGGCTTTCCTGACTGAAACTGTCCCTGAACCAGGGGTAGACCCCTCTCTTGACGGTTTGACGGAAATGATCAGTGAAGAGGAAGTCAGTCTGGTGATTGAGGGGCTTGCTCCCAAAAAATCACCTGGTCCGGATGGCTTAACATCTGAGTTTTACAAGACCTTTAAGGACACCTTAGTTCCCCTCTTGACTGAGGTATTAAATGAGTGTCTCTCCTCGGGTACTCTACCAAAGTCAATGAGGAGGTCGGCCCTGATCATCCTGTCAAAGGGTAAAGATCCTTTCCACATTGAGAATTGGCGTCCCATAGCGCTCCTCGGTGTGGACAGAAAGATTTTGGCAAAGGTGCTATTTAATCGGCTGGTGAAGTTTGCACCCCAGCTCCTTTCTGGGGCCCAGCATTGCTCTGTTCCCGGCCACAGTACTTTTAGTGCTGTGCTCAGTGTCCGGGAGGCCGTGGAGCAGGGCAGGGCAGGTCACTGGAAGGGGTACATGCTGTCCTTGGATCAGGCAAAAGCATTTGATCGTGTTAACCACGAGTACCTCTGGTCTGTCCTTCTGAGATATGGCCTGCCCGGGGGGTTTGTTGATTGGCTTAAGACCTTGTATGCAGGGGCAGAGAGTTTCCCGCTTGTGAATGGTTGGATTGGGCGTCCTTTTGGGGTGGGATCTGGGGTTCGCCAGGGTTGTCCTCTGAGCCCGCTTTTGTACGTGTTCGCGATCGATCCCTTTCTTAGAGGGGTTGATTGTGGGCCGTTGGCGGGCATCGGGATGGACCGGGCGGCTCCGGAGACTACACTGAGGGTGGTGGCGTATGCTGATGACGTAACTATCTTTGTGTCTTCGAGAGGGGAGGCAGAGTGGGTACTGTCTGAGGTAGAGCGCTACTCAGAGTCATCTGGGTCCAAGATCAACCGAGATAAGTGTGAGAGTCTCTGGCTGGGAGGTGGAGATCCTGGTTTTGATCTCCCGGACACCCTTCCAGAGCCCCAGGAATCTACAAAAGTCCTCGGCATTGAATTTGGCCAGGGGGATTACCCCCATCAAAACTGGGATAGCAGGCTTAAGATTGCCGCTCAGAAGGTGGACCAGTGGAAGGGTTGGTCTTTAACCCTCAGGGAAAGGGTGAACATTATCAAAACCTACCTGATCCCTTTGCTGTTATATCTGGGCAGTGTGTGCGTCTTGCCGGAACCTTTCTGGACTCGGGTCTACAGTCTGTTCTTCCAGATGTTATGGGGAAACAGACTGAACCTTGTCAAGAGGGAGGTTACTTACCGTACGAGGAGACTAGGAGGGTTGGGTATGGTCAACCCTGTGGTGTTCCTGGTGAACATCTTTATTAAGATTAATCTCTCGAACCTCTGGCAAGAGAGGGCTCCTCTGTGGGTAGCCTCCTGTCGGGGATGGTTTCGGCCTTTCTTCCAGGAATGGGAGACAGGGGGGCAAGTGAAGGATCTCCGCACACCACATGGGCATCTCCCGGCTTATGCTGCCCTGGTTCTGAAGGTATTACGTCGGTGGGGTCTGGGGATGTGGGAAATCAGGACTCAGTCAAGGAGACTCCTTGACCAGAGGGTTCTGTTGACCCATTTCCAGAAACCTCTGGCCCTCAGGGACTGCCCAGGTCGGGATCTGAGGGTTGGGTTACGGCTTTTAAATTCCAATAGGATCCCCTTGAAGTTCTTTGACTTGACTTGGCGCTGCTTCCATGGGAAACTGTGTGTGAGGGACAATCTGAAGTGTAGGAGCTCTGAGGACAGGGGGTGTCCCCGTGAGGAGTGCGGTGGTGTGCTGGAAAGCATGGACCACTTCCTGCTTCATTGTCCCTTTAACACAGAGGTTTACACCAGGGTGGGGACCTCCATTGGCTGGCCTAGGCTGGTCACTCTCTCCTATGCGGAATGGGCCTATGGAGCATTCAGACACCTGGGTGGTAGGGACCTTTGCACTTTATTCCTAGTCAGCTCAGTGGTCAGGTACTACACGTGGCATGCACGGTGTTTAGTTTCGACGCAACGCAAAATCCTCCCCGAGGATGAGGTGGTTAGGAACATTCTCGGAGACCTGGTGAAGGTGCGCTCTCTGGAGTACGAGAGGTTGGGGGCGGGTAGAGCCTCTCTCCTCTGGAGGGGTTTTGCCTTTAGGGTACCCTAGCCTGTTGTCTCCCCTCCCGGTGGTGGGCTGAAGCTGACACTGTAGATTTTTGTTTTGTTTTGGTGGCTGTATGAGGACATAGGGCTTGCAGGCGCCAAACTTGGGCTTTAATGGGTTGTGTGTGGCTGAAAAGCCTCACGGTGGGTGGTGAGGTTAAGGTCTACTATGTAATGTACTATGTAATGTAGTTTATATGTCTTTATGTCTATATATATTTGTATAGGTTGAGTTGTCGGGTGTAGTGTTAGGTTGGGTGGTGGGTAAATGGGGGGAGGGTTCCATGGAACATTGGGGACTTTGGGACATATAAGAAAATCCTGGGCTGGTTCATGGACGTCTATTATCATGTACTGGGGGCATGGGATGCGGGACCAGCTCAGGGACCCAAAAAAAAAAAAAAAAATATATATATATATAATATAAAAAAATAAAATAAATTGTGTGTTGCATTGGGGTGGTGGTGGGTGGGCTTTGTAAGTTTAACTTCTGTATTTGTTAAGTGTAGGTAGGTGCAACCGGATCAGGAAGGTTAGTACATGTACATAGGTATTGTAAATATTGTACATAGCTGGTGTTCTGTGGCGAGTGGGCTGGACCGGTGCTGTCTGCGCCGCGCTGAGGAGCATCATGTCCTGTATGGTTGGTTTGGTCTCTGTTTTATATATTTATTTATCTGTTTGTTTTTAAAATTTTAATAAAAGAAATACAGGATGTAACTCAGGATCAATGCAGGATAAGTAATATAATGTATGTACATAGTGACTCCACCAGCAGAATAGTGAATGCAGCTCTGGAGTATAATACAGGATGTAACTCAGGATCAATACAGGATAAGTAATATAATGTATGTACATAGTGACTCCACCAGCAGAATAGTGAATGCAGCTCTGGAGTATAATACAGGATGTAACTCAGGATCAATACTGAATAAGTAATGTATGTACAGAGTGACTCCAACAGCAGAATAGTGAGTGCAGCTCTGGAGTATAATACAGGATGTAACTCAGGATCAGTACAGGATAAGTAATGTATGTACACAGTGACTGCACCAGCAGAATAGTGAGTGCATCTCTGGAGTATAATACAGGATTTAAGCCCCCTCCTAATCAATAACCAAACACATGTTGCAGTAATATCTGTCTGCAGAAACAAAAAATATATAAAGTATTAAAAACAACATTTAACATTTAAGTGAGTTTGAAACAACCCCGCCTCTCAGTGGGACCTGTCAAGATTGGCCTATTTACTCCCTCCCCGATGCTTGGTTCGAGCTCTGTGGGTCTACCTCTGTCTTCACTGTGCTTTGGTCCCCGCATGTAAACTTACGTCACGGTCGGGGGTCACATGCTCTGCTGCAGCCAATGACTGGCCACAGCAGTGGTGTATCCCCCAAGTGGCATATGACTGCAGTGACAACAGTGTCCACATGGAGCCGGAACCTAGCATCTGCGAGCAGGTAAGTATGCTTTCCTTGACAGGTCCTACACCTAGACATTGGACTACCCCTTTAGGGGATTTTTCAGTTTTATAGCTATGTACTACACAGACTGATCTCTGCTGAATGAACCCTCTGCAGGTTTGTCTGCTCCACGAGAAGAGCTATTCTTTAGATCAATATGGTATTGTTGCCTAGTAGTGCTTGGAGCCTGTGTTCCAATCTGACCAAGAAGAAGTTCTGCATAGAGTTTCTATAGGTTTTTCCAAAGCGCTCTGCTTTCCTTCCACTCTTGAAAACACATACAGATAGGTCAATTTGAAATTTTGATTATGAGTCCCAATTGTGAAGGGACCAATGTGATAACAATGTCTGTACAACGCTGCGGAAAATGTAAGCGCTATCACTCACCCAGATGGCTGGTTCCAAAGGTCAGTTCTTATTCCCCAGATCAGGTAATCTCGACCTTCTTTCAGATCTAAGGCTTTGCGACATTTTATGTGACTGACAAAATTCCTCTGTTTGTCCAAAACATTTTCGTCTGTACCTAATAATGGGAAAAAACATGGAGAATAATACATCAACCCAATGAGGGTATACACCTATGTTTTTGTAGCTCCACCACCAATTCTATCAGATCCGACACAACAACAGAGTTTAGACATTCTCAATTGATGGGCTCCATTTGCATCCGCTATGCAATGGTTCCGGAAGCCATGATACACATGTGACTTGATGTAGATATTAATGCCAGGTTTGGACATAATGATTTTCTTCTTTCATGTGTGGCTGACCGTAGTCTATTTTTGGGTGTGGATCTCCACCAGTCGGTAGAATTAAGGAGCTCATGTAGATACAGTTATGCCTACGTCCTAGTGACTGGTGCTACATCTCAGGCCCCAGCTAAGATTCATTCTCTTGCAACAGAGCATTATAGTTGGTGTTCCAGGAGTCGGACCACTATGATCAGTGTCGGACTAGGATGCTTAGGGCTCACCAGTAAAATTTATTTTGGGGGCCCACTGTACATTCAAACATTACCTGCTCACACAGCAGCAAGATGATACCATATGAATGAATATGGGGGTCACTGTAGCAACTTTGAGAAGGTAGATCTTGGGGAGAAGAGGACACTGGTAGCTTTCCTCAATAGCTAGAAGTCATCTCAGCTCTGATCGTGTCTATAATAATAAACTGGGAAGTTTCTTTAATAATCTATCCAGTTTTTTTATGAACATAGGCTGGTTGAGGTGCTGTACATTGAACGTATGTAGCGCAGTAAGTCTACTGTGTTATGTGCCACTTGTGCAGGGGGTGGGAGAGACTAGGGGCCCACCTTGCTCATGGGCCTACGGGGGGATTCACCTGTACCCCTGTGGGCCAGTCCGAGCCTGACTATGATCACACACTTGTAAGGGTCAGGCTCTGCACACAAACACTGCGAGGAGTATCATCACACCACTGAGACAACACAGAAATAAAAATATCTAAGTTCTGGGTAATGTCAGCCTCTCCAATAAAAAACAACAGCACAAAAGACTCTAAAACACTTGCCAGGAAGGCTGAGTTCTTCTGTCTGTACAAATTCTTACTTTGGGCTATTCTTGCTGGGGCCATATCCAATTTGCTGCAGGTTCCCAAGCCAACGCAACAGCTCAGAGCAGTAGCATCCCAATGGTGGCCACAAAAGCCATCTAGACATGACACTATCTTTCCCTGTCAATAATAGTGGCTGGGGCCATTGCTCCCAAGTGCCATAGTGACTGGACATTTCTCTGTCCTCATTCACTATGGTGATTGGACTCCTTCCAAATATCCCTGACTTCCACGTGATAATAAAGTAAATGAGTGCCATACCGAGCTACTAAAATGTGTCTGGGTGAGCTGCAGTTATCATGATCGTTTGACTCATCTCTACATTGTACTAATTACATACATTTATAGTACATCCTCAGATGTACATTTTTCTCCTGACACTTATCTTCTCCTGGGATTACCTTGCTTGATGATGCTGATTATCTTCATCTCATAGTTATCAAAGTTGTTGTTCTTCTCTATCTTGACCAGGTTAGCCTTGTACACTAGAAATGTTGGAAGTAACATAGAATTAATAGGAGTTTAGATTGATCACCAGACGCCCTCATATTTTTACAAGGAGACAAATCTGTACAGAAGAGAGTATGTGCTCCTCACCATAGTCCACTCCTGGTGTACATGCCATGTTCATTCGTTCTACTGCCCCAATTTTACCTTCCAGCTGCTGTTGCAAGAAACAATTCTCTAAAAGACAAAATCCAGATTAAATCAATGTCAGAAGATCTAGAAGCCAACACTTAAGATTTGGTTTTCCTATATTTTAATCATGTACAGATGTGGCCTATGTATGATGGACTTCACAATGAATGTTTTTTTGAGTTTTGTCTTCTCCACATTTGAAAGTATAAACTTTTTTTTTATTTTGCCATTATCAGTGATCAGTTTTTCACAAGATAAGATGCAGATTTAATTATCATCATTTCGGTGTATAAATTATGTATTGTTTGTATATGCTTTTTTTTTGTTTTAGTGGGGATAATGTGAGTTAGTGACTGTACTGAATTCCACAAAATGTATATATTTTATCTTAATTTGTTTGTCTACTTTTGTACAATAAAACACTTAATGATAAAAATAGTGTATGAGGGCTTGTTTTAGTTAGGACAACTTGTGGTTTTCATTGGTGGCATCTTGGAGTACATACAAATTTTTGATCACTTTTTATTGTGTCGAATAAATAAAAGACAGCCATTTGGATTTTTTTATGTTATTTATAAAAAAAATGTATGACGTTCTCAGTATGGGCTAAATAATGTGTTCAATTTATGGTACAGGTCATTACAGATGCACCAATACCAAATATGTCTAGTTTATTTATTGTTTTATGCCAATTAAAAACATTGTAATTGACAAAAGGATTTTATTTTTAAAAAATCCAAACTTTTTTGTTGTAACTTTTATGTGAAAAGTAATGTGAAAAGCCAATTACCACCCATATATATCCCCTCTCTCACTGATGGCCCTTCTTGGAATCAGTGGGGGACCCATTGATTGCACCTCCATTGTTTACAACAGGGATGCCCAACCTGCGGCTGTCGCAAAACTACAACTCCCAGCATGCCCGGACAGTGTACAGCTATTGGCTTACAGCAGGGCATAATAGGAGTTGTAGTATTACAACAGCTTGAGGGCCGCAGGTTGAGCATCCCTTGTTTAGAATGTTAGAGGTCAATGTCAGAACCATACTGCTGAACCTCATTTGGGTAAATCTACAATGACAAATATATTTTATTGCATAAATGAATTTTATATTTTACAGCTGGTAACATATACAATGTGTCTGTCTATACCATTTTCCTTGGCTCATCTTATCCTTAGATGTTGGTGGGAGATGAACTTCTTTAATTAAAAAAATATGATTCTGCAATACTCTGTCACAAGATGTCTACAGTATATGTGTCTATATGTGGTCACTCAGTGGCTGTGTTGTGAATTGCAGCATGTCAAGAGTTTTGCTAGCTTGCTGAGATGTATTAAATTTTTTTAGTGTGAAAATGGTCCAAATTAACCAAATTGTGGCTGCTTATCATAAATCCTTAGAGTATTTTAACTACCTTATTTTTAGACTGTAAGACATACCTTTTACCAAGAAATGTTCTTGCTAAAAATTTCCGGCATCTTATAGCTCAATGACAGGGGGAATCATTAGCTACTAAGAGCTCTATCTCAGGCTTTATAACAGTTTGAAATGTGAGATATTGTGTTAAGGCTATGAACCTAAGCTTTCAAACAAGAACTGGCTCACATTTCTAGCTGTTATTCAGCCTGAAATAGAACAGGTCAAATTAGTTCCCTATACAGCCCACAAAACCTTAGAAACCATCACTATGATCACACTCTTCTTTTAACGCATAGTTCCTTAGCTTTAAACAAGACTTACATTTCTAGCTGCAATACAGCCTGAGATAGAGCAAGTTGAAATAGCTTCACATTACCCAGCTCCTATGTCAGTCAGCAGAGATGGGGGAAAGGAGGGAAAGTGTAGGTCCCTGTATAACTGTACGTGACCACAGGGGGAGGGGTAAAATATAATCAACCCCTACCATCAATCAGATTTTTCATGTGTGTGGGGTTGCTTTTTTGTGTTTTTTGTAATAGAACATAAAAACCTATACATAGTTGGTATTGATATAATTGTACTAAGCGATAGAATAAAGTTAATATGCTATTTTTTCTGAGCTACTATAAAATATTCTTTTCATTTTTTTGTTGTCTAAAAACTAGGTGAATTCTGTAGTCAGGTGCATCTTATAGTCTGAACACTACAACATTTATAGATCGGGCCTCATCCTATTTGGTAGTATATGCTCACACATTTTTACTGTATGGTGACCTTACTTATTCAATCCTTTTTTCTGTTACGGTTATTTGGGGACTTACCCTCAGAACACCGACATACATCCTTTTGACAGATCATGCCCAACAACTTGCTGTCATTGTCCACGTGGTAAAATTTAGTGCATCGGTTTTCTACAAAGCCATAAGATGTAAAATATGAATATATGCATATGTAAGACTCACATATCAGGTCAGTAGACAATGTATCACCTACCAGGGGTGTAATAGTCATAAACAGTGACAGATGCAGGTTGGATGAGACCAACTTTAAAGATCTGGTGAGCATTGAATATGATGCATTCATTTCGTTCGTGTGAGATCTGTTCAAATTAAGAGAAGAGAAGTTAACAGATTGTTGACAAACTGATAAAAATGAACTGATGTAGAGTTTTATCTATAGTACTAAAGCCATATTTTCCAGGCTGATCACAATTCAATGAGGATCATTGGTTTGGCCACTCAGTCTCAATATCTCATCATCTTCAGAACATTTAGTGAGTATATTCTGCATGAAGCCTATATCTGCCCTTGATAACGTATAATGGCAGCTGCAGCAGTGTTGGACTAAGAGTTCAGCTTAAATCTTTAGAAGCATATGCCTAGCCACCTTAAAGGGGTTTTCTTATTATGCTGATGGGTATACTTCTAGGTCATCAGTATCCGATTGGTGGGGGTCCGCCACTGCACTCTTTCTCCTAGGTCAGTGATGTCACAGTCATCAGTCACATGACCTAGGAGCAGCTCAGTCCCAATTAAGGGTATGGGGCTGAGTTGCGATTTCAAGCACAGCCACAATATAATGTAAGTCTCTGTGCTTAGTAAGTTGTGAGGAACCATCAGCGCTCTCTGGAGCACCACAGTCTCCTCAAACAGCTGGTCCCGGGTGTCGGACCCCTGCTGATCAGATACTGATGACTTATCCTGAGGATAGGTCATCATTAAAAGAGAGTTGGAAAACACCTTTAAATTGCATCAGTATTTGTAAATCAGCCAATAACAATCAAGCAAATTACCAAGTAGGTGGCTCTAAGTCCACCTCCAAATGGGGTTGTCTTATGCTTAACCGTTGGAGCGATTATTGTCTAATTCATGAAGTGTCTTGTTATTCTGGTGGGCCACTGTGACGCTGAATGGTTTTAGAGAAACTTATGATCATTGAAGTTACACTAGTAACATATGGCAGTAGCGGCATGTAGGTCTTGTATCAAGTGTTTCAAGTTTGTCATTTTAATATGGTTTTACTATAACTATTTGTGATAATGATCATTGGATCTCATGGCAAAGTGTTCCCAAATACCTGAAGCTCCATAGCTAAACTGACAAACAAGCATTGAGGACCTGGTTTATATTTTGAAGATGACCTGTGTATGGCTGATCTCAAACCTGACAGTAGCTGATATATCATACCTTATCCAGGTAGATGACAAGTGTACCCTTCTCTGTTGATTCCTTGTTAATCTCAAACTTGGAGATGTACTTGTCCACTCCCTTCATTAGCTGCGAGGAAAAGAATATGTTATTTCTCATTCATAAGGAGTTTATAAAGATGTTTAAGAAATATTTAAATAATCTTACTTTATTAAGACTTTGAACATCGGGGGCAAATCCAGTCATCATTGAAACATCCAAGATAGACATGGTGGCATCAGTGTTTTTCAGATGTCTACAGATAGATTACAATAAGAGGTTGATAGCAGAAAGCAACATCAACATTTAGAAGAGTGCAGATGTTTCCAGGATAGATTTGCTTGAAAGATTGTGAACCGTTAAGAATTTTTTATATTTCTGCATTCATTTTACCTAAAACTACAGTAGATAACATTTTCACACAAGTCCTAAAGGTAGATAAAGATAACAAATCAAACGAGTCAAAGATATGTATGTGAACTTTTGCTTTCAGTATCTGGTGTGACCCCCTTGTCCAGCAATAACTAAGGCCTCTTTCACACTTGCGTTGTCCGGATCCGGCGTGTACTCCACTTGCCAGAATTACACGCCGGATCTGGAAAAACGTGAACTGAAAGCATTTGAAGACAGATCCGTCTTCAAAATGCGTTCAGTGTTACTATGGCAGCCAGGACGCTATTAAAATCCTGGTTGCCATAGTAGTAGTGGGGAGCGGGGGAGCAGTATACTTACAGTCCGTGCGGCTCCCGGGGCGCTCCAGAATGACGTCAGAGCGCCCCATGCACATGGATGACGTACCATGCGATCACGTCATCCATGCGCGTGGGACGCCCTGACGTCACTCTGAAGCGCCCCCGGGAGCCGCACGGACTGTAAGTATACTGCTCCCCCGCTCCCCACTACACTTTACCATGGCTGCCAGGACTTTAGCGTCCCGGCAGCCATGGTAACCATTCAGAAAAAGCTAAACGTCGGATCCGGCAATGCGCCGAAACGACGTTTAGCTTAAGGCCGGATCCGGATCAATGCCTTTCAATGGGCATTCATTCCGGATCCGGCCTTGCGGCAAGTCTTCAGGATTTTTGGCCGGAGCAAAAAGCGCAGCATGCTGCGGTATTTTCTCCGGCCAAAAAACGTTCCGGTCCGGAACTGAAGACATCCTGATGCATCCTGAACGGATTTCTCTCCATTCAGAATGCATTAGGATAAAACTGATCAGGATTCTTCCGGCATAGAGCCCCGACGACGGAACTCTATGCCGGAAGACAAGAACGCAAGTGTGAAAGAGCCCTAAAACTAAACGTTTGATTAGTTCTGCACATCGGCTTGGAGGAGTTTTAGTCTATTCCTCTGCACACAACAGCTTCAGCTCTGTGATATTAGTGGTTTCCTTTCATGAACTGCTCTCTTCAGGTTCTTTCACAACATTTCTATTGGATTAGGTCAGGACTTTAACTTGGCCATTCCAAAACTTTAACTTTATTATCTTTAAACAATCTTTGGTAAAATGAATTGTGTGCTTAGCTTTGTTATCTTACTGCTTGACCCATGTTCTCTTGAGATTCAGCTCATGAACATTTGTCCTGATGATGGCAAGCCCTGCTGAACCAGATCCAGGAAAATAGGCCCAAACGATAATACCATCACTGCTGTGCTTTACAGATGTTATCAGGTTTTTATGCTAGAATGCAGTGTTTTCCTTTCTCTAAACATAATGCTTCTCATTTAAACCTAAATGTTTTAATTTGGTCTCATCCACCCATCATTCTTGCCAAGGTTATCTTTAGCAAACTGCAGATGGGCAGCAATGTTCTTTGTGGAGAGCAGTAGCTAACTCCTTAAAGTCCCCCCATGCACACCAAGTGTCATCTGGATGGTGGACTTGTGAACATTAACATTAGCTAATGTGATAAAGTCTTTTAGTTGATCTTTGTTGGTCAACTACTCTGTCTAAGGGTAATCATGGTCTTGAATTTCCCCCATGTGTATATAATCTGTCTGACTGTGGATTGGTGGAGTCAATAACCATTAGAGATTGCTGTATAAACTTTTCCAGCCTGATGAGCATCAACAACTCTTATTTTGAGGTCCTTGGAATTCTCCTTTGTTCGTGCAAGATACACTTCCCCAAACATGTGCGTGATGACCAGACTTTCATAGATTCTTGTTCTTTAACCCCTTGAATCCTACTGCTATACTTGTAGGGTGGAAGGAGGGGTTTTAAATATGCGCCTCGCGAGCACAGCAGGCGCCATAGCCAGCAGGTCTCTGCTGTTTCAAACAGCAAAGACACAGGGATAATGTCTGTGACTGGCAATAATGCTTATTCCAAGAATTTAACCCTACATGGCAACCCCCCCCAGAAGAGCGCACTTCGTTAGGACCACATGCGGCGATCGGGGGAGTCGTTTCTTTTCTCTGATGCGCTGTGCCTATCTGAAGTGACCCAGCATATCACAGCTGCAGGTAGCAGGCCTCCATAGGAAAACCATAAATGGAGCTTAGACTAAACAAAAATAAATAAATCAAAGTATTGCATATTGTAGCATTCTTGTTTTTCAACATCTAAAAATTTTTAATCACCCCCATTTCCTCAGAATTAGAATAAAAAATAAAAACATAATGATCATGCGCATGTACCAAATGCCTCAACTGTTAAAATATAAAAATATGTATCCTATCTGGCTAATCGCGTAATGGAAAAAAAAAAATGTAAATTTTTCATTGCTTCCCTACCAAAACAAATTTAATAAATTGTAATAAAAAGTCACATACACAACAAAAATGGTATCAATAAAAACTACACATCGTCTACACAGCTCCATAGACACGTGGTGAGAATATGGCGATATAAAGATTTTTTTTCAGTATTAAAACACAAGAAAAACTATATAAATGTGATATCCTTGTAATCATACTGACCCATGGAATGAAGGGCTCAGGTCAGTTTAACCGCATAGTGAACACTGTAGAGACAAAACCTGCCAAACTGTGGTGGAATTCGATTATTTTTTTCAGTATCACCCCATTTAGTATTTTTTTCCAACTTCCCACTACATTGTATGTCATATTAAATGATGGCATTAGAAAGCGCAACTTGTCCCACAAAAAACAAGCCCTCATACGGCTATTTGGACTGAAAAATTATGTCTCCAGGGAGAAAAATAAAAATGCAAAAATAAAAAAACTCCTGTACTGAAGGGATTAAAAAAAATAACTTCCACTCCCACCTAATTGCAATCCCATTGATTGGAAACACCTGACAGTAATTTCACCTTCAAATTATCTCCTATTCCTAAGGGTTCACAGACATGATATTAGATCATTTTCCTCAAAAAAATAAATAAGAAAATGAGCAGGCCTAATATTTTTGGCTCCTTTGTTTGATTTGGTTATCTTTATCTACTTTTAGGACTTGTGTCAGAATTTTAGGTCAAATTTATGCAGAAAATTAGAAAAATTCTGAAGGGTTCACAAACTTTCAAGCACTACTGCATGTGAAAGATGGATATTTATTAGATAGATATGTGATATATAAATTAGATCCATGAGAAACATTTCTTACCTTGCACAGATCTCAATCGATACTCCTGGCAACTCACCTTCTTTAACTGTGAAATACAAAACATATTTAGAAGTGGGATTCTATTTTCAATCTACACTTAGCACCTATGGGGGGAGATATATCCAACTGGTGTAAAGTAGAACTGGCTTGGTTACCCATAGCAACCAATCAGATTCTACGTTTCATTTAGCAAAGGAGCTGTGAAAAATTATAGGTGGAATCTGATTGGTTGCCATGGGCAACTAATCCAGTTCTACTTTACACTAGTTTGATAAATCTACCTCCTAATGCCCAATATGTGTGGTGTATACTTAAAAGTACTAGTCTCCTCCTGCATGCCTATGCTCCAAGTGCTAACCATATTATGACCTAAGATTCCTACAAACCTGCTGTGACAAGTCCATGAACTCTACATTTTAGGTCAGTTTGGGAGAAAGGGGTAGTTGTCCTTGCACTATATACTTACCCTGTGGTAGGTCTTTAACTGTAACTGAAAGATCAAAGTTTTGGCAATCCTTTTCCTTTTCTGACTCAAGAGCATGGTAAATGGACACCACCTAAGAAGCCAGAGGAGAATAAGACAGAAATAATAAAAAAATTAACCCCTTTAATGACCAGGCCTGAAAATGTAAAAGAAGACCTTAATGACCAGACACTTTTTTTTGATTTTGCGCTACCAAAATTGTTTACCAAAATATGTCCCCCAGAAGCTCATTAAAAGATCTCTGGGGTACATTTACAATTTTTTCTGCACTATATCACTGCAACGTGGGCAACCAAAAAACTTCAGGGGAAAACCGCACCTTCTAGGGTGCATTGAACAAAGCAGAGCTGATCAGGGTCTGCTAAGACCCAGCAGCTTTGCTCTGCCCAAGACACCCAGTGATCATGCCCAAGACATCTGGGGATTCGGCCTGCTTCTGCTAGACAGCATTAAAGGGGTTATCCAGTGATAGCTAATGATGACCTATCCTCAGGACAGGTCATCATTTTCAGATCAGCAGGGGTCCGAGTCCTGGCACCCCCATCGATCAGCAGTTTCAGGGAAGTGCTGCGCTCCCTAGAGCTCTGGAAAGTGCAGCCAGCTGCTGGTATCTTTCCAAGCACAGAGCACATAGTACAGTGGCAGTGCTTAATGTTTATGTTCAAGCCATATATATATGATGCTCCAGATTAAAACCCAGCACCAATTTCCATACATGTACAGTGCTTGGTTTTAAAGTTAAAAGGGTTTAAAAAAAAAAAGTAAACCATACTCCTCTTCATAGATTCCCTGCTGGAGACCATGATTTTCCCTCTATACCGGCTGTTGACCACATAGCCATTGGACATGTAAAGGAAAGGGAGCTTGGAGCTGAACCACGAACTCCAACGTGCTGAGTTTTTTGTGACCAGTTCCTTGAGGAGTTGTGTTTTGGATCTACTTCCCTATAGGTGACTGAAACTACCAAATCACTTGTTTTGATTTTGGCATGGGGCCAGCTCTACTCAGCTCTACTCAGTATTCTTCTGTGGATGGACCTTAGGGGTAGTATATGTAAACCTTCTCATTGTAATGATCTCTCTATGGGCTATAAAATGGCAGGGGAGACCATTTTGACTTCTCTCACTCCTCAGATTTTTTGTTTCACAGATAATATGGTTAAATTCTTCAGGGTTGTATTTAGCCAATAGTTAAGATTCAGAAATGGTGTTATGTGACTGAAAGAAAGGACCTTACCGTCATGATACCTTGACCTTTGCCTGTGGCTTTAACAATAAACTCCTTATTCAATCTGGTCTATAAAATAAAATTATAGAATGAAATGTATTAGTAAGTAAAGAAGATGACATGGCAGTACCTTCCAAAGTACTATATGTAGGTGGTGGAACCCGGGATGGAAATTACCAATATCTACTCCATTATTGCATCTGTTATGCATTTTGGGACCACAACAGGTCCCCTTGTCAGATAATATTACAATGTTGTAATATTGTCCAACAAAGGGACCAATAATGGCCCTAAATGCATAACAAATACAACAATAAAGTGGATATTGGTTATTTCCATCCCGGGTGGCTCTTTGAGGTAATGCTGTGGTCAAGTCCTGTTCTTTGCCTATTACACTTTATTTCAGTACTGTACCAACATCGTGCTGTAACAGGAGGACCCGGTGTTGTGTACTATTGAGCACAACATATACAGGTGAGTGGCAATTGCCTTCATATTTACTGACTTTCCTTATGGTTCTGCTATGCTCACAACCCACTTAAAAAATAGCTGAAGTATAAGTCGTTTCGCGTAGAGCGAATAGGGAACCCCTTCATGACCACCTGAAGACTTTTACTAAGGTAAAGGGAACAGCAAGCTAGCTAGCAGTTTTCAGAAATTCTTGCCTATTCTTACCCGAAAACCATCCATGTGTGGCTCAAAGGGGTATTCCCGCCTTAGAAATTAAGGACATATCATATGAATATGTTATAAATGCGTTGTACATGTGGGTCCCACCTCTGGGATCCACACCTATCTTCAGAACACGGGTCCTCTTGTCTGGTGGGCTTTCTCTGTTCGTTTGAGCAGAGTATACTGAACATCTTGAACATCACAATGCTCACCTCAGCAGAACGTGCCAGCATGGCATTATTATGATCTATGCGATAACTTATTGGTTGCTGTCTTTCTGGGAGTCTGAGGGACACATCCATATTTAACTCATTTAGAGATGGGATGTCAATCTGATATTGAGCCAAAGCTTGGAACATCACAATTGTAGCCTACAGAAGACAAGAGCAGGTATGTTTTAGACAATTTTGTACAAAGTTAATGTACAGTATAAAAAAGATTGAAGACATTATACATAATAGGAAGGAATAGCGAAGAAGCATCACATTATTGTCATCACTTACTTGAGTGGAACCATAGACTGCTCCATAATATCTTTGATCGTTTATCCAGCGCACAATTGGTCCAGCTAGATCATACTGTTTCAAGCGCAAGATAGCCAGAAGAGCGTAGGATGTGGCCTCAATAGTTATGAAACGGGACCCTGGTTCCTCCCAATGAACTTTGTCTTGTGAAGGAAAAAAAAGTCAGTTACTCCTAATGAAAGACATATCTAATTTGAACTTTAGTTCCTAAAATCTGTCATTTTAAAACATGAATTTACTGCCAGACATTATTTATGTCTTGTAAGGCCACATATAGACTATCAAAAGCATTAGTTGAGCCTCAGTACCTGTGGTTGCAGAAAGCAGCTTCTCTGCATTGTCTATTGCCCCAGCCATAGCAAGAGCGTATGTGGTAATAGCTATGGTGTATGGTTTTTTGAGACCTGGGAGCTGACCCACCAGGAAGCTGGATGCCTTCTCAATATTCATCTTCAGATTCTATAATGAGTTATTGAAGACATAGATGAATACTGGCATATACTGGATTGTAATTCTATTACAAGATGATCAAGATCATACACTCACGTTCACGTGTGCAGTGCAGGTCTTCTCACTTTCCAGCATAGCAATGAGAACAAAGGCTGTAAGTGCAACATCTTCTGAAGACCCTTTAATTGCTCCCTAGGAGAAAATAAAATGAATACGTTTAAGAAAATTTGACAGAGCAAACTAAAGCTAATCAAGTTACTGTGAAAAAAGTTCTCTGCTGATACATACCACCATCTCCTGATGAATAACTGGGGCATCTTCTTTGAACATTCCATCTGGTTTCTGTTTCTGGAGTGTCAACCATTTGATTGCACCACACAAAACATTGCTTTCAATGTCCACCAGTGGTTGAGCCATTGCAAAGACTTTAGCTACATAAGCAGTTAGCCTGATCACAAAGAAAGGGTATTATCCAAACAGGTACATATTTCCAGTGTGAATTTGAATGTAATCCTAAAGCTAATTTACAATTACTTTTGCAATTTGAGAGCATTACTTACAGTTCAAGGACTACACACCCTGTTTATTGAGATGTAGAGTGCAGTGCCTCTATTTCAATTATAGTATGTTATAGTAGTGGGTGTGGAACCATTGTGTCAACAGATTTGATTTACGGCTAATCATTTACAGATTATCCTAGCAGTACCCTGGTATTCACACTTTAAACCCTATACAGGGATCTCTTCACTGCAGGGGAACCACCAGGCCGCTACCTCCTGGAATAGTCTGTGTGATATTATCAGCTGACCAACGAAGTAAGGCTACTTTCACATCAGCGTTTTGGCATTCCAGTTTTCAGATCCTGTGCATTCTGAATGGCGTATGTTCTGTTTAGGATGCATCAGTATGCATTTCGGCAGCATTCGGTTTTGTGACCGGACACAAAACTGCTGCAAGCCGCGGTTTTGTGTCTGGTTATTAAAACAGAACAAATCAGATCCATCATTATAATCAATTTAAGTCAATGGCGCTGGATCAGTTTTTTTTGGATCCTAAAAAAACATATCCGTCACCCATTGACATGTTGTTTTTAGTGAAGGATCTAGTTTGTTCCATTTTGACTACGTTGTTTTTAGTGAAGGATCTGGTTTGTTCCATTTTGATTTAACACAACCACATTCTAATGGAACGGATGCATCTTGATGTGTTTAATGAAATGGACTTCAAAGATTACGAACAAGACAGCATTACTCACTGAATCCTTCCAGCTTTTCCGTTTCGTGGCAGTGACCACAGTGTTGAGTCCTGGCCTCCAGAACTCCTTAATGGCTTGCAATACTATAGAAAACTGCGGCACTCCAATGTCATAGAAAACTTCACCTTTTATTACACCGAAATCTGTGACGTTTCGACCTGTTTGGTCTTTATGAAGCTTATAAATTCATACCAATAGTGAACATATATATATATTCACCAGATCATAACAATTGGTCAAACTTAGCTCCACCTTAATTAGATATAAATCCCCCCCCCCTTCAAGCTAAAAAGCTTATCCTTTGTGGGTAGAGTGGATTGAAGTACGGGCAGTGGATTCATATAACTGGAAAGTGACCTAACCCTAATAGGGAAAATGGAATATAATTGCATACCTTGTGAAAGGAGGCAGAGGTCATTTAGGTTATATGGACCAAATGAACAGAAGGGCAGATGACTATGACATTGGAGTGCCGCAGTTTTCTATAATATTTAAATCAAATCGAACAATTTTGGTCCGGTTTCGAGATCCTCTGTCAGATCTCAAAACCGGAAACCGAAGCGCAGATGTGAAAGTAGCCTAACTCATCTAACGAATGGTTGAAAGAGAAGATTTGTGTTTTGGAATATGCTATGATAACAGAGGCACATGCATGCATTCACCCATGATATATTGATAAACTGAAGCACATTTGCAGGGAGAAATGGTCCAAGATTCTCCCTCATTATTGTGAAAGTCTTATTCGCAACTACAGGAAAGGTTTTGTAGAAGTGATTGGTGCTAAAGTGTAACCTAATGGTTATTAAACTCAAGTGTTCACATTCTTTTTCTCCCTGTTCTATGGACGTTTACTCGGCATGCTCAATAAAAGACATGGATAGTACAACTGTTTGTGCGTTTTTAGTTTGATTAGATTGTGTTTGTCTGTGTGAAGAATGATATGGTTGCTATGATCTGATATTTTTTCATATAGCACCTAATGTCCACGATAGAATACATTTTTATGGTGATTGAATAACTTTGAATACTCTACACCAACAGAGATGACGCTTACCATGTGCTTGCTGGTCTGTCTTTGAAAGCTGCATAAGAACTATCTGGTTTACGGTAGACTAGTTGCTGTACATAACCTGCAAAATAAAGTTTCTAATTATTCTACAGTACAAATAGTAAATATTTGGGGGCACATTTATTAAGGACAGTATTTTAGGCCGATCTTAATAAACAAAATCACAGAAATAAGATAATAATGCACTTAGTAAAGTAGATGCAAGCATTATATATGGACAAAGTCCTCACTCTGATATGATAATATCTGAGACACTTAGCCAATATATTTTGATCAAAACACATCGGAGCCCGCCTACCAAGCGCCAAGGTGGTCTTAGGTCAGGCGGGTCCTACGCTAAACCTACCTAAGCCATTGGGCTTCTATGTTCAGGAGCGCACACGCCGCACATATGGTGTGCTGCTCCTAGTCACCTCCATGTGCATCAAGCAACCAATGGGAGGAGGAGCAAGCACACCCATATGTACCACCTAATCAAGGCGCTCTATTGGATAGGAAGGGCAAAAGTGCAGAGGAATGCTACTCCCAAGATAAAATAGGTGCGCATTCACACTTGAAGGTGCCACTCCCTCAAGCATATACTACATAGACAAAAAAAAGGTAGGTTTAGCGTAGGACCCGCCTAAGTGCATTATTATCTTATTTCTGTGATTTTCTTCAATATTATGGCCAGGGACATCCGCACATTTGTATATCATACTGTGCAGGATGTTTCTATCTTAGTTTTTTCTGCGATCTTAATAAACCCCTAAACTGGCGGTGGATCCGCTGGAGTTATGAAGAGCCGCCGGCTTCTACATAACTTGAGTGGATCCTCTGTCAGTTCTAAATGCAAGACATCTTCTGTGCTGTCTCATATTTAGACCCTTTTCTATGCCTAAAACAGGTGTAAAAAATGGTTAATGAGATGGGCCCTTCCCCGCCTACGCCATGCCCACTTATTTAGACCTGCCGTGAGTGGGAAGAAGTCGCAGATTGCGGTGCAACTAGCTGTTGCGCCTCAATCTGTGCCTGAAATACACCTGATATAGGCATATTTCTAATTATTTTCATCAGGTAATCATACTATCATATGGTCATGGCCTAGATCATAAATCTGTAATCTTCTGTAAATGACAAATTGTACTTGCTTAATTTACAGATGTAAAAATGTAACTCCCTAATTTTTTATACCATTTATATACTGATAAGCTTACTTTTATGGCTTACTTGAAGATATTTGGGACCGTCAAATAAAAATCAGGATGAAACACTCAAAAACATCGAAGGGTCTAATAATAAAACTTTTCCAAATTAAACTTAAAAAATTCTAATGTCTTTTTTAAGCCTTATCTTTTTTTGTTGTTGTTGTTGCAAATTTACGCCCAATACATTTGTAAATCCTTTCTATAAATTCTTCTTCTTAAACTCTTTAGTCGAAGCAAATATGACCACACCTTTATCTACTGCCAGACATAGACAAACCATTTAATCTAGTCTTATAAATGAGGAAGGATCTATAAACATCTGCCCCTACAGTACGCTACATCTTTCTAAGGAAATAAAGATTAAGATTTCCTTCTTATATTAGTGATTTTATTTTTATTGAAAACAAGCTGTATCATAGAGGCTAAAAATATAAAAAATTTGAATTTCCACAACTTTTGCTATGGAGTTAAGAGTAAGAAGTCTAATAAAAACTAGAACGCTAAAGAAAAAAAAGAAAAAATACAGTTAAAAATACAGAATATCTAACATTTAGAAATTAATATTTAGCTTTTTTTCCCTTTACTTACCCTGCTTTATGTTCTTGATGGCTTCACTTCTTCGGTTCTCTCCAATTCTTTCCCACTGGTTGGTTGCATCAAGGTAAAAGGTTGCAATTACACTGGGAGTCATAGTGATCATATTTTGTTCTCCACAACCACGTGGAATAACAATCAAAGTATTCATATTGGAGCCATCAATCGCATTCTCCACCATTTGGCTAATTGGGTTTCCTAAATGGATTTTTAAAACATCATTTTAGATACAAGATATAATACTCAAATCTAAAAATTATTGAGTTGAAGAATGACACTTAAAAAGGTTATTCGGTAAAAATATAGAGCTGCCATCTGAGATTTTGTCTTCTTTAAGCTGCTCAACCCATTTTAAACAGGTATGAAGATTGTTGTTTCTTTATTTTTATGTTTTTGGTTTTCATTGTTTCAGGCTTTTATTTTAGGAGGCCAGATCTAAAAGTTTAAGCAGGTTAAAGTTGACACACAAGATATTTCACAAGACTGGCCAAACAGTAGATCATGATGTACTGGTAGACCTGTGGAGAATAGTACCTCTTGATGTTAGGTTACCAGGCTATTCTTTTGCTGGCTTCAACCCAATTGGCAGAACTGTCTCCTCATAGGTTTCACCAACATTTGCATGTTATTGGAGCACCATAGGGCACTTTTTAGTTTGACAAAATGCTATGAGCTGGACTAGATTTTACCTACCTCCTTATGGCTAGTGTCCATTTTAGCAGCAGGGCTCTGGGGAAGAGCAGCATGGTCATGCATGCCCCATGGTTGTGGCACAAGTGTAATAAGTGATATGTTTTTTTTTTTTACCTTGGAAAGTCACAATTGTTTCAACATCCGATTTAGGTACAATGTTTTTCTCATTCAGTGGAGACACAAGCACTTCCTGAACACCATCTATTGGAGATAGACAACAGATGGAAAATACATCATGTATAATGCTTCATTTATGAACACAGGGAAGTTTAATGACTTAGGGGGAAGAAACTGGTGTAAAGTTGAACTGGCTTAGTTGCCTATAGCAACCAATCATATTTCACCTTTCATTTTTCACAGCTCCTTTGGAAGCTAGGCCAGTTCTACTTTACACCAGTTTGATAAATCTCCCCCTTAATGTTATCATTGGTAGATTTAAGAATAGAAAAGAGAAAAAAGTGTCTCAGGACTATTATTTCATATGACAATATTTTATTGCGGCCTACAGTATAAAGCAATATTTGCCAGGAGCAATTCAACTTTTGCTCTTAGTAATCTAATGTAACACTAAACATCATAGGCGTGTGCACGGGGTGTGCCGGGTGTGCCTGGGCACACCATAATCATCACCTCCGTGCTGCACTGCCATCTGCCAACTCCTGATGCGATCCTTCACATAGGCTTCAGGCTAGTGGTCTGAAGCCTATGAGACAGTAGAGCGCTAGAATGGAGTTGCTCCAGGGAGGTATGATGTCAGAGGAAGAGGCAGAGTCTCATCATACAGGGGGCAGGGACTCAAGATGTGCAGGAGATTTAACAGAGCACATTGTTGGAGAGAGGAGCAGAAGCTGCAGGTCAGTATGTGAAGGCGAAGATTGACTGTTATGTGTACTTGGGGGCTTTTTGCAGGGGCTGAAGGGAGGAGGAATAATCCTTGTACTGGAGACTGTATGTTAGAGGGGTCTGAAGAGAGGGGGTGAAGTGATACTATTTACATGGGGACTGTATGCTGGAGGGGCTGAAGGCAGAGAAAATGATGTTTTTTACATGGGACTGTATGCTGGAGGGGCTGAAGGCAGGAGGGGTGATATTATTTTACATGGGGACTGTATGCTGGAAGGGCTGAAGGCAGGGGGAGTTTTGTATTTTACATGGGACTGTATGTTGGAGGGGCTAAAGGCAGGGAGTGGTGTATTTTACATGGGACTGTATGCTGGAGGGGCTGAAGGGTACCATCATTATTACTATTAGGGTCCATTCACTTGTCTGTAGTGTTTTGCGGATCCGCAATACACCCGGCCGGCACCCCCATAGAACTGCCTATTCTTGTCAGCAGCAAATGCGGATGCGAAGAGCACAATTGCGGAATGGACGCGGACACATTCTGCGGACGTGTGCATGGAGCCTAATACAGAGGTGGCCATTATAATATTAAGAATAATAATAACACATAGGGGCCAGTATATATTATAATTATACAGAGGGCATTATACTTATGGGCACTACGGGTGGAGGGGAGGTCTGTTATCTGAGCATTATAGTAAAGTGAGAAATCTAAAAAAAATTCTGTGAAACTATGCAGAGACGCGGCTTAACCTCTTCAGGACACATGACGTACCGGTCATGATGTCCTGGTACTTAAATCATTGAGCAGGCACCTAGGCTAAATGCGCCGGGGGGTCCTGTGACCCCCCCATGTCGGCGATCGCAGAAAACCGCAGGTCAATTCAGACCTGCGGTTTTCTGCGTTTCCGGGTTATTCGGGTCTCTAAAGGCCTGATAACCCGGAACAGGATGGTGATGGTGGTGTGATTTCACCCCACCAATCACCATCCAGCGACCCTGAGTGGTGATGGTGACATCACCACTCAGGATCGCTTCTGATTGGTCTGTGGGCGGTCCGGCGGCAGATTCAAAAGAGGCAGGCGCTCCTCTCCTCCTCCTTTTGTGTTCTGGAGCCGAGGAGAGAGGAGCTGCCTGCACGTGTGTCCGCCATCGCTGCCAGCACCCCGATATGTGCCCCCAGGACCCGATCTGTGCCCCTAGCACCCCATCAGGTACATGGGGTGCCCCCATCAGGGACAGCATAGGGAAAGTTTGGGTTAGGCAGGGGAAAAAAAGGGAAAGTTAGTTTCTGAACTTTTAATTGCATCACCCTAAGTTAGGGTGTCTGGGGTCCACAGCACAGCTGTGTGACCCTAGACCCCCCGGGGGTGCTGCCTCTTGCCCCCCCTGCCCTTCCCCCCCACTTTTTTGGGGTGCAGGATTTTTATTTTTTTTGTGTACGCTGACTGTTGCCGGCACTCTTAGCCTCCGGCCACTGTTAGCGCATCGCACACCCCACTGCTAATCAACTTCGGACGGTTGATCAGTGGTTTTTATTTTTTTATTTTTTTTTGGCCTTTTTTTTATTTATTTTTTGTTTTTTTTTAGTTTTAGGGTTAAGTCCGCGAACACACACGCACACAAAATAAAGATTTCCACACACGCACATACACACGCAGACACACACTCCCCTATGGCCCGCTGGACGTTCTCGGCTGAGGAGGCACACGCCCAGCTTGCCTCCGACTCCGAGAGTCCCAGTGAGGACGAGGATGACCCCACATTCCTGTTATCATCAGCATCCTCTTCATCATCTAGCGATGATGATGAGCCCCCAAGGCGGCGGAGACGCCGCCAGGTGGAGCAAGGGGACCGCCATGTTAGGGACCCTGTGGCCCAGCCTAGTACGAGCAGCTCTGGGGCTCGTACTGGTTTCCCAGCCCACCAGTTAAATCCACCGGAGCACCCTGCCGGTGAACTTGTCTGGTGTAGCCCAGAGCGATACAAGCCCGTGATTCCTGATTTTGTAGGCCAATCAGGAATCCAGATTTCCACAGTGGGCTACACTAAATATGACTTTTTTTGTCATTTTTTCAGTGACCCACTGGTAAATCTGATGGTGGAGCAGACTAATCTGTACGCCCAACAGTTTGTCGCTCAACACCCGGGCTCCTTTTTGGCCAGGCCCTGTGGCTGGACGCCGGTCAGTGCAGCCGAAATGAGGAAATTTTGGGGCCTCGTGATGCATATGGGCCTGGTCAAGAAACCCAGTGTCAGGCATTACTGGAGTGGGGACGTCCTCTACCAGACCCCACTTTACAGTACGGCCATGACACGCTCCCGGTTTGAGGCCATCCGTAAATGTCTACATTATTCCGATAATGCAGCATGTCCCCCCCGAGGTGATCCTGCCCATGACCGCCTGTATAAGATACGGCCGGTCATCGATCACTTTGGGGCCAAATTCATGGAGGCCTATGTACCTGGAAGGGAGGTCGTGGTTGATGAGTCTCTCATTGCGTTCAAGGGGAGACTCATTTTCTGCCAGTATGTGCCCTCCAAGCGGGCGAGGTATGGCGTGAAGCTATACAAAATTTGTGAGAGTACCTCAGGGTACACTTACAAATTTCGTATATACAAGGGGCGAGATTCCCGGATTCAACCCCCAGAATGTCCCCCCACTCTGGGTGTTACCGGGAAACTTGTGTATGTACCCACTGCTGGATAAGGGTTACCACCTGTACGTGGATAACTTTTATACCAGTATCCCCTTGTTCCAGTCCCTTGCCGCCAGATCCACGTTCGCTTGTGGGACCGTGCGGAAAAATCTACGCGGCCTACCTGCCCTCCCCCTTCAGGTACCTATCCCCAGGGGTGAGACCCGTGCCCTTACCACTGGAAACCTGTTGCTGGTTAGGTATAAGGACAAGAGGGATGTCCTTATGCTGTCCACAATTCATGGTAACGGCATCACCCCTGTCCCTGTGCGAGGTACTGTGGCAACGGTCCTCAAGCCCGATTGTATCGTCGCCTACAATCGGTATATGGGAGGAGTTGATCTCTATGATCAAGTCCTCAAGCCATATAACACCATGCGCAAAACCCGGGCATGGTACAAAAAAGTTGCGGTCTACTTGGTACAGGTTGCCATGTACAACTCTTTTGTACTATCCCGAAGCGCTGGCAGCACAGGGATATTCCTCCAGTTCTATGATGCAGTCCTCAAGGCCCTGATCTTTTCGGACCGGGAAAGAGCAGGCCGGAGTACCTCGGGAACTGTAGGCGCCCGGATCGTCCCTGGCCAACACTTTCCAGGTGTGGTCCCCCATACTGGAAAGAAGGGACGAACCCAAAAAAGGTGCAGAGTGTGTCACAGGAGGGGGATACGGAAGGACACCACTACTCAATGTGACACGTGCCCCGATCATCCGGGCCTCTGTATTATTGGTTGCTTCAGGGAGTATCTCACTTCCATGGAGTACTAAATTTATATCCCAATTTAGCACTGACATCGGATAAAAAAACTGGTTCTCAGACTTGAGACACCCAAAAAAAACTAAAATAATTTATTAAAAGTAGACATATTAGGTATCGCCGCGTCGGTAATAATCTCCTCTATAAAAATACCCCATGACCTAACCCCCCAGATTAACACGGTCAAAAAAAAGGGTGCAAAAAAAGATTTTTTTGTCACCAAACATAACAAAAAATTTAATAGCAAGCGATCAAAAAGTCATATAGCCCCCAAAATAGTGCCAATAAAACCGTCCGCTCGTCCTGCAAAAAATGAGCCCCCACATAATATAATCGGATAAAAAATAAATAAAAAAATGACACTAAGACTTTAGAGATACAAAAAATTTATTTTTGTATCAAAAAGGATAATATAGTCAAGAACCTAAATAATTGTAAAAAAAGTAGACTTATTAGGTATCGCCACGTCCGTAAGAATCTCCTCTATAAAAATATCCCATGACCTAACCCCCCAGATTAAGACGGTTAAAAAATAAAAAAAAAAGGTGCCAAAAACACAATTTTTGGCACTTTTCCATTTCAATCCGTTTATTCCGGTAACAAAACAAGGGTTAACAACCAAACAAAAGTTAATATTTATTACCATGATACTGCAGTTTACAGAAATGCCACATTTGTGGTCGTAAACTGCTGTATCAGTAAAAGGGAGGCTGCAAAAGGAAAGGACCGACATGGTTTCTCAAAAGCCGATTTTGATGGCCTTTTTTATTGACACCATGTCGCTTTTGAAGCCCCCCTGATGCCCCCCTAGAGTAAAAACTCCCTAAAAGTGACCCCATCTAAGAGACTACACCCCTCAAGGTGTTCAAAACTGATTATACAAACTTTATTAACCCTCAAAGCTCAACAGTTAATGGCAAATGGAGATGACATTTCAGAATTTCAATTTTTGGTAACCTTGCCTCACATATACGTAATATGGAGCAACCAAAAATCATATTTTCCCTAAAAATAGTCCCCCAAAAATGCCACCTTATCCCATAGTCTCCAAAATGGGGTCACTTTTAGGGAGTTTCTACTCCAGGAGTGCATCAGGGGGGTTGAAACAGGACACGGTGTAAATAAATCGGTCCATAAAAAATCAGCCCTCCAAAAACCAAACGGTGCACCTTTCACTCTACGCCCCGCAGTGAGGCCGTACAGTAATTTACGGCCACATATTGGGTGTTTCTGTAAACGGCAGAGTCAGGGCAATAAAGATACAGTCTTATAACAATAAAAGTATATAGTGGAAAAACCGGCACTCTACATCTATCAATAATGCTAGGGAGGCAGTATGTGGGATAGTAAAATATATATTTATTTTTGTAAGGGTACGTTTTTTAGGAATGGGAAATAAAGAGGTAGCCTCTTTATTTCCCATTCCTAAAAAACGTACCCTTACAAAAATAAATATATATTTTACTATCCCACATACTGCCTCCCTAGCATTATTGATAGATGTAGAGTGCCGGTTTTTCCACTATATACTTTTATTGTTATAAACCTCCTCCTGATTGGGTGAATCAGTCCAGAACCAGAGCACCTACACATTGTACTGACCAGGTGAGCCACCAATAACCTACCTTCTCTCCTTAAAGATACAGTCTTGTTTGGCTGTTAACCCTTGCTTTGTTAGTGGAAAAAATGGGTTAAAATGGAAAATAAGGCAAAAAAATGAAATTTTCTAATTTCATCCCCATTTGCCAATAACTCTTGTGCAACACCTTAAGGGTTAACGACGTATGTAAAATCAGTTTTGAATACCTTGAGGGGTGTAGTTTCTTAGATGGGGTCACTTTTAGGGAGTTTCTACTCCAGGGGTGCATCAGGGGGGTTGAAACAGGACACGGTGTAAATAAACCGGTCCATAAAAATCAGCCCTCCAAAAACCAAACGGTGCACCTTTCACTCTACGCCCCGCAGTAGTTTACGGCCACATATTGGGTGTTTCTGTAAACGGCAGAGTCAGGGCAATAAAGATACAGTCTTGTTTGGCTGTTAACCCTTGCTTTGTTAGTGGAAAAAATGGGCAAAAATTGAAAATTAGACAAAAAAATGAAATTCTCAAATTTCATCCCCATTTGCAAATAACTCTTGTGCAACACCTAAAGGGTTAACAACGTATCTAAAATCAGTTTTGAATACCTTGAGGGGTGTAGTTTCTTAGATAGGGTCATTTTTGGGTGGTTTCTATTATGTAAGCCTCGCAAAGTGACTTCAGACCTGAACTGGTCCCTAAAAATAGTTTTTTTGTAAAATTCTGAAAAATGTCAAGATTTGCTTCTAAACTTCTAAGCCTTGTAACATCCCCAAAAAATAAAATATAATTCCCAAAATAATTCAAACATGAAGTAGACATATGGGGAATGTAAAGTCATCACAATTTTTGGGGTTATTACTATGTATTACAGAAGTAGAGAAACAGAAACTTTGAAATTTGCTAATTTTTCCAATTTTGGGGTAAATTAGGTATTATTTTGTGCAAAAAAAATTTTTTTTACTTCATTTTACCAGTGTCATGAAGTACAATATGTGACAAGAACAACCTGGATGAGTCAAAGCGTTTTAAAGTTATCAGCACTTAAAGTGACAGTGGTGATTTGGGGTGAGCTGGACCGCAGAGTGAAGGCAAAAGGGCCAACAAGTGCTAAGCATCTCTCGGAACTCCTTCAAGACTGTTGGAAGACCATTTCAGGTGACTACCTCTTGAAGCTCATCAAGAGAATGCCAAGAGTATGCAAAGCAGTAATCAAAGCAAAAGGTGGCTACTTTGAAGAACCTAGAATATGACATATTTTCAGTTGTTTCACACTTTTTTGTTATGTATATAATTCCATATGTGTTAATTCATAGTTTTGATGCCTTCAGTGTGAATCTACAATTTTCATAGTCATGAAAATAAAGAAAACTCTTTGAATGAGAAGGTGTGTCCAAACTTTTGGTCTGTACTGGATGTGTGTGTGTGTTGTGTGTATCTGTATATAATATATACACATACATACAAACATACACACTCGCCTGGCGTGTGTTTGTGCTTTAGGGTGCACACCCTAATGCAATAGGCTGCGCATGCCTATGCTAAACATACAGAATGTACACTCTAGAAACCAATTCTATTGTTCCAGTGCATCTGAAATAATAAAATGAAGCAATTCTGCAAAGAGTCTTCATCAAAAGTATCCTACTCTCTTGTGAATACAGCTCCTACACAGACCCATGAATCTCCATGGTAACAGACTACACCCTATGTGTAGTCTGACTCTACAGTCCTGGACTTACCTATTCCTTTGATCTGTGGTTCCAGTATCACTGATTTTACATATTTTGTAATACGAATGCCTTCAGCCTGAAAGACAAAATAAGAATTTTAAAAAATTGTCTTTGAGTGTGTGAGCGATGCATAGAGATATGTCACGCTAGCCTACTATACACAATAATTTACTCGTACACTATATAGTTACATGACTGCAATTAATCTTGAATTAACAACTGAAGGAAAGGCGTTGTTGTGTAAAGTGCCAAAAACTTTTGGATACTGTATTTTTTAGAACTGTCAGACATCTTTGTTGAGGTAGAATATAGAAATCACACCCATCTTGTTGCTTGTCTAAATTATTAAAATTAAGTTTGAGTGTTTATGGCACAAACAAATAGGTTTAAAGATGCTAATTGCAAGTTTCTTTCAATTGAATTTCTATTTTATCAATTATGAAAAGAGGTATTTCCCAAGAAAGAGGGCGAACCATCTTGCCAGCGCCACCTATTGAAAGTGGCTCCCTACAAGCCAAGATCCGACTTTCCGACAAGCCTTGGAATTTGACAGGCGAATATAGCCAGTCCAAATATCCATCTGTGGACAGCTATTTCTAGGTGCTTGCTCCTCATCAGTACAGAGTAGGATTCTGGCTGGCTCATTGAGATGCCTTGGAAGTGGCTTAGGCAGGGTGCTGAATCTTAAAGAGACCAGTCCTGTATGGACACTTACTGGAATTACTTAATGATATGGAGATTTATTGGCAATGCTCCATGGGAAACAAATATGCAAAGAGGTATCTCCCAAGAAAGAGACCCATGTCTCCACCATGGCACCACCTATTGGAAGTGGCTTCCTATGAATCTAGATCCGACTTTCCAATAAGCATTGATTCTATTCTTTAAGTTTATAATAATTGATGTTTTCCCCACATAGATATAGACATACTTCACCCTTACTTACCACAACTTTCAGTTTCTTTTTGACACCATCTGACACAAACTGTCCAAGAACGGCAGCCTTCACCTCCACATAATGAAAACCCGTGCTCAATGGGACAAGAATAAAAGGAACAGCAGTAGAAGACTGAGGGCGAATCTCGATAGTCTGCCGAAATTTTGCCTTGGCCGTAGCCAGGCTACAAAATTCTGGATTGTGAGTAAGGTCCACTCGTACCTAAGATTAAAAAATTTGAGGTTAATACAATGAGTAAAGGAATATGGAAATACAGATACTGTACATATGGAATATTTGGAATAGACTCAGTTATGAAGAATGAAGAAGAAGAATGAACCTATTCTAATGGAGCTGTGCCAAAGGATATGTATTTGAGTACAATTTTTTAGGGAAGGTGATGAAATGTCAAAAGCCGATTGGATGGAGTTTAGTGATAATCCATGATATTCTATGATTAATTTAATAAAGACAAACAGACTCATGAAAGTTATGAATTGCTCATGTAGTTGGAGGAACTTCAAAAGTCATTTCTCACCTTGATCTTTTGAGTGCCATAGTTGTAAAGTATGGCTCGTATTTCCACCTGTTCATTTCTCACCACGGAATATGGAAGCTTCAGGTCAATGAAGAATTCCTTCATTACCTGGATTTCATAAGGCTTGGCTACACAAAGACCTAAGTACAAGACAGAAACCCTCTTTATTTCTCATTTTATACATTAGATTGTATTAACTCCTAATGTTGCATAATGTACACTATGGTTTCTGACCATGACCTTTAAAGGGAGTCTGTCACCAGGAAATTCACTAATAAACCAGGCACAATGCCTTGTACGGCCAGATCAGCTGAATGCAATGATCTGTTGCTTCATTCTGGAGAAAAAGTACTTTGAATCCATATGCAAATGAGTAGTCAAGCCAATCATGAAGGAGAAGGAGGGGCTGGCAGAGGAAGCAGGAGGAGCAATGGTGCACAAGTGGCTTGGGCCTGCCTTTGGTGCACTTAACAACTCATTTGCATATGGATTAAAAGTACTTTTTTTCCTGAATGAAGCAATGGATTGCTTAGTGAAAGGTATCATTATTTTGTCAGTGAATTCCCTGGAAACAGACTCCCTTTAAGAAATTAGGCATTTCTTGGATGGAACAAGACAGGTGAAACATGATAAGTTGGCCATATTATTTTATCTAGGATGAATGTGACTAAAATAAAACTGGGAACATTTGTAATAACCATGATATTTAGTGGATCTTGTCCTGTCTACAAGTAGACACTTAAAATGCGTTGATATAATATCTCTGAAAAAAAAAACAGAAGATGGGAGCTTTCAAGACAACTTAGGTTATTTCCTCAGACATTGTGTGGCCTGATAACTGATCATAGAAAATACGGAAAACTTTTTATTTTTAGTTAGTTACCTTTATTTTGAGAGAGACTCACAGCCAGGATCTCCCAAGTAGTAATAGAATCTTTTAAGAAGACGTTAAGAATCTTGGTAGAAATTCTAAAGAGATTAAAAAATCATCAGTGGTTATGAGGTAGAGTTATCAAAACTGATAAAAAAAGAAAACTGGTTTAGTTGCCCAAAGCCACCAATCAGATTGAACCTTTCATTTTCCAAAGGAGGTCTGAAAAATGAAAGGCCGAATCTGAATGGTTGCAATAGGCAACTAATCTAGTTTTCCTTTGTACCAGTTTTGATCATTCTCCCCCTATATCATATAATGTTTTATCATTCTCATGTTCTTAAATATTGACTTCTACATGTACCAACTAACAAGTTGAGGGCCACTTGGTAGCTCTCAGGGTGAATCTGGACAACAGCAACCATGGAAGCATCTCTTTTGCAGGATATATCACATGCATTATTAATAGCCATAGGACACATCAGTGGCCTTGTAGCAAAACAGGAGCTGGGGTCAAAAAAGAGGGATTCTCAAATTCAAGCCACTGAACCCCCCACCTATAGGGTATGTACCATTGAGGTAGTCCATGCACCTGCTACAAGTCCCTTGGAATGTCCCTCTATAGTTGGTCCCATCCCCTGTGCCACTGGGTTGTAAGAACCTATGCAGGATTCTATGGAGAAACTGCAATCTTAGCAAAGTGCAGCATTGGAAATTGACCCAAGGTTCATTAAAGGTGTAGGGTGGTGAAACATACACAAACTACTTCTGGGGTAGCGCCACCCTGGGTTTCTTTGCACTCGGTTCATTCAGGTGAGCTCTGGTCCCCCATTGCCCCCCGCTGGCTGTGTGGTCTTTTTTGTCCACCTGCACTTTGCCTCTTACGCTATATACTTCCATCTTTATGCGTCTGCATTTGTTCCCAGTGGGGGTGCATGAGTTGACCTCGCTTTACCTGATATTGTATGGTTTCATTATCCATCTACTTATTTCATGGGTTGGGCACTGTACCCAAGATTCTCTTTTCCCATGTTAGATATCATTGTATATTAGATCTTTCTATTTTTATATCCGTGTGCTTTTTCCTCCCAGGGTGGCGCTCTTTTTGTTCTCCGCTCTCATCACCTTGCTTTACGGCATCTCATGTATTAACCTACTTCTCTCTTTTTTCTGTTATTTTTAACATATTGTAATAAAATTTATATATTTTTGGTAATATGAGCTCTCTCTCCATTTGTTTCTGCTATTTCACTCGGGAGCTTTTACCGAGTTACACTTTAGGTGTATCCCCTGTGGCTATCAAGGGTGGGCACTGTTCCTTACCCGCCCTGGGGATACCCTGGGTCATTTTTGTTTATCTACTTCTGTTTGAGTAGCAAAAACTGTCACCATAATGCGGAACAATATTTGGCTACTGCTACAGGCTGGAACCGATTGGCCATAGACCTTACAGGGAAATTTCCTGGTGGGCCAATGCCCAGGGGTCCGCCCAAGCCCCCATCTCTGCCGCTGGCTGGTTCAGGTAATTAACTCCTGGCCAGCGAAATGCCCTCTTGAATTCAACTATGTCCCGCATCTCACAACTAAGCATCCTGTTCCATATCTTAATCAGAGACAACTGGAAGAGAAGGAAAGAAAAGGAACTATATTTTTGGCCAGCTTTTGGGACAATATGCCGTGTGGCACTGTGGTATGTGGTATTTTGCGCTATGGTGTAGCTGACCCTCCTACTTTTGTTGCCCTGTCCCCTGTCAATTTAGACCCTCCTAGAATATGGGGCCACTTTTAGGTATTTTTTTCCAGGGCCACATTAGGTTCCCAATCTGCCCCGGCAACAGGACTTCTCTCTTCCATGTTCAACATCTTATTTAATTCTCTTTTGTGGAAAAATGACTGTATCTCCTAGATCCCATATAGAAGTAGAAGAGAATTACACCTTCATAGTATATCATGACTACTTTACTATTTAAAAAAATGTATGTGATATATCCTTTATGTGAGTCAATCATTCAATTACCCATTATTATCAGCTTTTTCTGTCATTAATTCTATTTTCCAGAACCATGACTCTGGAAACTCTGTTCTTGAGATAATATCAGCATCTGGCATATATTCGTCATCCTCATCACCTGAAGAAGAAAATGCAGCATGTTTGAATCTAGATATTTTGGAAGTAATATTTCAGCTAAATCTTTATTAGCAAAACTAATTCACCGGAGAGAGATAGGCCTTGTATAGGGCAGCATTTATACTATGACATTTACAACCTTCGGCTGTGCTAGTAATTTTAAAAAATATTTGGAGAGAGCAAAGCTTGTTGATCATTGAGTCTATCTGCTGTAAATGGCAGCAACCTTTAAATGTCATGTACTGGAGATATATTTAAGTCTTGTGAAAAAATATCTTCATTGATGCTATTCCATTTAAAATATTTTTCCAAGATTTTGAAGGTGATGTCTCCAATGTACATCTCACCCATCATATACAGAAGAGAGTCTTATGACTCAACAACTCTCTGGTGCTTTTGGAAAAACCAAAACCATGTTCTAGAAAATGAATAAAAACCCACCCTGAAGAAGCAATAACAAGTAACAACCAAAGAAACAACATGGAGAAGAACAAACAAGTGTATTATAACAGATGTTATAAGCTAGGAAGGCCCTTATAATAGATGGCCTCTTACAGTGGATATAACTTTATAAAGGGTCTACATTCTACTGTACATTTTCCAAATTCCATGGAATTTGCACTTCTTACTTCTGCCTAGTTCATCTTGTACTTTTAGATCTCCCTCCTCCTTCTTCTTCCGTTCAATGTAGTTGCAGCAGTCCAAGAAAGCGTCCACGCATTCTTTGCCTTCCAAGATGTTCAATGCTCGTATTTCACAGCTGTGTCCCATTGGATTAGTATGCATGCCATCAATACAGCATTTCCTCACTGGCTCATTATACTTGGAGGCTGAAAAAAGTAAGTTTTAATTTCTAATCAGAACACATCTAAAGCTGCATCCACATAAACTAAAGAGATGATTCATTTAATAAACCATGACTAAGGAGGAGAAACGCCAACCAACGTCGAGGAAGCTGTTAGCTTAAGAGTAAATTCTTGATATTTGATGTGAAACTGATATTGCTGATGCCATCAACGATTTACCTTTATCAAAGACTCTTAAGGTGATTAATTATATAGTGATTAAAAAGGAAGGTTGAAAAAAGTTAGAAAAAATGAAAAAGTCCATCTAGGTTAACCTACTATCCTGCAGTGCTGATCAGTAGGAAAGCAGAACAAACCCTATGTAGTGGAAGCCATATTTCCTAATTTCAGTGATGCTGTTTTTTTACTATAGGTTACAGAGTTGAACTCCCAATTTGTAATTATATTTATTTTTAGTTTAATGGCATTAGAGGCAGAGTTTGTTAAGCATCTCTTTTCCCCAGAATTCCAGAGAAGCATGTATGGCCTATAAGTCTCTTCACGTTGATTAAGGTGCTCTCCGGAAGGAGGGATAGTACCCCCCTAATTTTATTTATGCATTAATAGTCTGAACTAAGATGCCAGTTAATATGACAAACAGAAAAACAATTAAATGGATGTTCATTGTTTATTGCTCTTCATCTCACCGTATGTAGTTTTCTGTTCAAGCAGTTGTGCAGAGGAGCGGCGCTTTCGAGCAGCACGGACTTCACATTGTAGTTCTGATGGAAAAAACATAGGTAAAAAGGATAAACATATGATGTGGAAAATACACCTGCCGTCATCAGCACACAAAATTCAATTAATTTGTTGACATTGACAACTTCTAATGTGAATGATCAGGTTTATTTTAGGGACTTCTCTTATGTCTCTCCCCTACACTACTCATTACCCCTTCATGTTCATGACTTGTCACTTTATTTTTCTCACCTCTACTTGTATACTCTTTGTATTCCTAAGACTCTTCTCTTTACAACCCATGAAATTCTCACCTTTTAGACTTCCCCCTTGATTCTTCCCACTACTTACGCAAATGTCACTCTTTTGTCCTTAGGACCTCTCTCAAGCTCCCTTTGTATTTTCTCTTTCAGGACTTTCCATTTATTTTTCCTCCTTTACTCGTACCACCTCTTTCTATTTTTTCCTTCAAGACTTCTCCCTGGATTCTACGCTCTTCTGATCTAATCATCTTTCACACGCTTACCTTCATATGTTCTCCCATACATCTCCTCTACTAACACTTCATAGTCTATCCTTCTGAATTTCCCCCATGTCTGTACCTTCCACTACCTATCCCCTTTTCATACAATCTCTTTTAGGACTTCTCTTTTGTCTCTCCGGCCTTTTCATTCTATTGGTCTCTTGACACTCTCCTACTCTACAAGCCTTCAAATTAAAAAAGTACGTCTCATCTGAAGAAATAACATAATAATTTAATTAGGATCTCCATTACCTGATCTCTGTTGGGTTGTTGCTTTGAAACTTGATTGCAGGGCCAAACCAGCATCATAAAACACCTCCATACTATTGGCTCCACTTCCAGATGTGCAGCCAATGTCTGATTTCTCCACGGCATCCCACACCTAGTAAGGCAGACATGAGTACGTTTGATCAGGAATGGACTAGTTGTCTCACTTTCATATGATGAATATTTCTTATGTGGTTTATGATAACTTCCTCACCTTCTTTTGGGAGATCTTAAATTTTTTGTTCAGCACATATACACCTTTGTCTACAGCCACCAGTCCCACACTAGCCCTGTGATCTGCTTGCAGTTTCAGTTTCATGGATGAACCAGGGCTTTGGACTTTGTTGTCTCTTTCTGTATGACCTGTCACCAACAGCTGTTTCAAGGTATAACATATTTGAGTTAGCAAATATACTCTTAGCGCAGGTGACAATTTTACTCTGCATATATTATAAGGCAACTACTTTTATTACATGACCAACAATATTTTTTATTATGGATATGTTTCCTCACCGTTCCCATGCATGAGTCGGTTACATCCACCCAAATAGAATCGGAGACAATCTCGTTTCCAACAATGTAATAAGCAATTAGACGGAAGGATGGAATGAATTCTTCCTTGATAGGGAGAGACATAGTAACCAAAGCCTGTCCAGGAAACCTAGGTTGTCTGTCAGCTTTCAGTATCCTGCCCTTGTTCATGATCTAAAAGGATGAATACCGTAGGTAGAGATTCAGACTTGGATACAACTGGTCACAAAACAGATCTCACATTGCAAAAGATGTAAGCAGCATAATCCCTTAATTATCCCAGCGTATAGCTGGGTGCAAGACAACAGTGTCCTGGTCTATTGGACTTCAGTGCATACTGAAATCAAAGTTCTCCAAAAATATAAATAGCAGCAACATTTCAACCCAACATTCTACAATTTCTGTCAACGATGCAGAGTTACTATGTTGATAAATATTCCCGAGAATCCACCCTGAGTATAACAGTGTTTTGTTGTGCAAAATGTTGAAACTTTTTACCAGGTAGGTGAAGTGTTGTATCTGGTTCTGGATGGCCGGGTTCACATTACGAATATTGAAATTTACAACAAGATTGTCCCCGGGTTTGACTTCTGAAGCAGTGATACCAATGTGGAGATAATTTCCACCTGACTGATAAGCTTTGGCTGTCATTAGTGCAGTTGCTTGCTGAACAGGAGGGATGTCACGATGTGCTGTTTTCACCTGTAATCAAAGACATATAAAGCATATTCAGTGACCAGGTGAAATAAGAAATATGCCTTGATAAAAAGATGGTAAATAAATGGTAGATAAAAAACAGATCCACCATAAATCTGATCTTGAGGAACATCACATGCTAAGAGCTTAAGAACCAAATTTTTCTCCAAATACATGATCACTGGACACCATACAAAGCAACACTGAGCTTCTAGACACCAGACTAAGACTCCAGACTATTGGATCTCTGAAATGGAGACCTTTCATGAAAAATGTCGTGATGGTCTATCATGCAACATACACACTACCATTCCAATGACTTCCAATGAGGGAGAGATATCAGAATAAAGCCCCATTCACACGACAGTATTTTTGGTATGCATTCCATCCGCATTTTTTGTGGATTGCATGTGGACCCATTCATTTCAATGGGGCTGAAAAAAAAAGCAGACAGCACACTGTGGGCCAGATTTATCATTAGCTCAAGTCAAAATAATGGAATGAAAAAGTCGCAAATTTTTGCCCAATCGCTAAAACTGCGCAAGAATTTACGACTTTTTTGGCTCTGCGCTATGCTCGCCAGTTTTCTGAAAGTGGGCGTGTTTTCTTATTTAAATGAATTTCTAGACAGATTTACTATTGCGACAATTTAAAAAAGTCGCAAAAAATTGCGCAATTTCACCCCAGCGCTGATCATGCTTATGTTATGCGACTTTTTAATAGAACATGCGGCTTTTTCGTAAAGACGTGCGACTTTTGTAAAGCCGCTTACTGAAGGATGAACTTCTACCGTCAAACCACATTTATCAAAGGACCATTAATAAATCTGACTTAGCCAAAAGTGACTTTAGACATATGTAAAAGTGGAGTAAGATGTAAGTGTAATGATAAATCTGGCCCTGTGTGCTGTTCGTGTCAGTATATCTGTTCCGTAGTTCCACGAAAAAGATTTTGCGGACAAGAATAGGCATTGTTTCAATGGGTCTGCAAAAAAAATGGATGTGACAAGGACATCACATGGATGTCATACGCATTTTTTGAGGAATCCATTTTAACGAACCCACCATATAAATGCATCCTAACTCCGAAAAAAGGAAATCTTGGCATTAAAGTGGTTGTTTAATTTGGATAATCCCTTGTTAGGAGGTCCCTTGACCATTAGCTGATCACAGGTTGTTGGGCTGGTGGGAGCTTCAACAATCAGCTGTAATCTGTGAGGGATCTTGGCAGAAAATATTTTTTTCCATACAATATCACCGCTGGAAAAATCAAGAACTATACAATGATCATTGGAATCTGTGGCATGTCCATATTATCCTCTAGAGCTTGCTTCACTCTTTTTTGCCGCTATCCACTTTGGATAATATATATTTTTGCAGAGATACTCACAGTAATAGGAAGGATATTTATATTTGAAGCAGTGTTGATTGTCAGCCGAGCTGTCCCCTCTGCTCCTGTTAGACCCGCCACCTTTCCTGGTTCAGCCACCACTGGGATTCGAATGGCTGGAGAACCATCAGGGTTGGTCACAAACACCTTTGGAATAAAGAAAAAGCATGGTCCATACCATATTCAAGTGAAGGCACATAAGAATGTGAAAATTATGCCTGCAAATTCACCTTGATCAACCTTAGAGAAAGTGGCTAACAAGCTATATTATATTTAAAAAATTGCATTTGAAATTCTCTAAGCTTTATCTACTATATGGTGATAGAGGATTGACAACCACTCTGAGCTAATTTATGGAACAGAATTGTAAATGTCCTCCTGCTCCATTACCAGTCAGTCACTCATTCTTTATTTTCAACTCTTCCTGATGCCCATTGATTCTACATAATCTCTACCAAAAGTATGATTTTCATGAGTGTAGACATGCTTTAATAATAACAAATAATGGGGTGGACCAGAGGTCTCAAACATTTGGCTCTCCAAATCTTAAAAACCACAAACCCATCATGGCCTTGTCAACCTGTAAAAACTGGAGATACATTGGTTGGTGTACACTTCTATGGTGATATAGATATGGGAAATATGAGGGATATGTAAGATAGTAGGAGAGGTGATGTGATGTACCAGTGGATCATCATGCACATACAGTACATCTGTATTATGGACTTTCATAGACCTATTTCACATACCATAAGGTCAAATGGCATTCCAGGCTTGAAATATTTGGAGGTTTTGGTAAAAAGAATTTGAAATGGTGATTTCACAATAGAGATATCTTCCAGTTCACTTTCCACAATTTCACTCCCTAAAAGGAAGAAAGAATCCATATAGTGAGTATAGAAGCAAAAGTAGGACTGCATATCTATGTACAGTAGATAATGTATGACACAATACTGTCTTCTGTGTGTGAATTTTAGGTAATTTTAGGTAAAGTCTAACCTGAAGCCAACAACAGTGCTTTTTATATGAAAGTAAATCTTTCTCACCACTTTTGTTACAGTTCAGTGGGTGTTGTGGGGACTCGCTCTGGTAGACAGGATTAGCGGACGCAGTATAGAGGCAACAACAATTTTTTGGGATCAAACAGTTCAGTGTTTTATTCACACTTTAGGCAAGTGACAAAACAAACAAACAGTCATATTTAAACAAAAAGTCACCTTGCGGTGTTAGTGGTAATTCACACCATGCAGCAATTCTGCCTCAAAGAGTCCTTGCTGACAGCAGCACCAACCTGTTTCATGCCAAACAGGTAGTAAGCCTTCATACAGACATCAGGCTCCCAGATCCCAACACAGAGACCTGGCTTCTGAGCCCAGCTGCCTATTTAAGGAAAGCCAGGTGCTGCCAAAACCCAGACCGGCATTTAAAATCCGGTCTGGTATTTGACCTCACCTTGCTGTAAATCAGCCCAGCAGCACATGTTGGGAGGAAAATACCTGTTTTCCCAGACCAAACCTCTTACTGTGTCACAGTGTACATGCACTGTGCCAACTAACTGGTTTGGCTTTGTGCTCTGGACTTCGCTGCAGGGGAACAAACAGACTGCCACCTCTTGGAATAGCCCCAGTGTCATTGGCAGCTGACCTACTAGGGCCAGGGACCCTGGTAAGCAGCAGCTGCTCAGGATAACAAGAAATGCACCAAAATCGCAAGCGTAGTCAGACACAGGCTGGGGGTTTACAAGAATACAGATAAGTGCTGACGAACTGGGTTAACTCAAAATACAAACAAAACTGAAAGTGCAGGTTCACATATGCAGGTCAGGTCAGGACTGGAGACACATTAGATACAGAGACAAGAAGTAACATAGGCAAATCTCTGACAAATTGCTAAAGCACTAGACTTAAATACACCTTTGCTGGTCACAAAAGAACCTTGAACCTCAGGCTCCCTCAACCTAAATTCCCAGGGACATCTAGCTATTGGCTGGGGAAGGATCAGAAAGCACATGTACTGACTTTTTAAGAGATGGGAGGTGAGTGCATGCATGCCCTAAGGAGACAGACTGGAGCACTGGGCAGCAGCATTAAGAGGGAAGCTTGCAGGGAACACCTGAGGCCCGGCCGTCAGATGGCATGGTGAGTTGCACGGCTTCTGTGGCCATGGGGTACAGCAGGACTGTGGTGGGCAGGGATTGTGAGCCTAACAGCTTTCATGTTGGAAATGTGAAAATGCCAGTAAGGCTCACAATCCTATTCCTCTATCTCGCTTTAAGTCAATTTCATATGAAGCCAATTATGCAACTATTCGTAGTTGTAGAGTGTGGGGTACCTCAGGGATCTGTTCTGGGACCCATATTGTTTAATATCTTTATCAGCGAAATTGCAGAAGGCCTCGATGGTAAGGTGTGTCTTTTTGCTGATGACACAAAGATTTGTAACAGGGTTGATGTTCCTGGAGGGATACACCAAATGGAAAAGGACTTAGGAAAACTAGAGGAATGGTCAAAAATCTGGCAACTAAAATGTAATGTTGATAAGTGCAAGATAATGCACCTGGGGCGTAAAAACCCAAGAGCAGAATATAAAATCAGTGATACAGTCCTAACCTCAGTATCTGAGGAAAGGGATTTAGGGGTTATTATTTCAGAAGACTTAAAGGTAGGCAGACAGTGTCATAGAGCAGCAGGAAATGCTAGCAGAATGCTGGGGTGTATAGCAAGAGGAATTACCAGTAGAAAGAGGGAGGTGCTCATGCCGCTCTACAGAGCACTAGTGAGACCTCACTTGGAGTATTGTGCTCAGTACTGGAGACCATATCTCCAGAAGGATATCGATACTTTGGAGAGAGTTCAGAGAAGAGCTACTAAACTAGTACATGGATTGCAGGATAAAACTTACCAGGAAAGATTAAAGGACCTTAACATGTATAGCTTGGAAGAAAGACAAGACAGAGGGGATATGATAGAAACGTCTAAATACATAAAGGGAATCAACAAGGTAAAAGAGGAAAGAATATTTAAAAGAAGAAAAACTGCTACAAGAGGACATAGTTTTAAATTAGAGGGGCAAAGGTTTAAAAGTAATATCAGGAAGTATTACTTTACTGAGAGAGTAGTGGATGCATGGAATAGCCTTCCTGCAGAAGTGGTAGCTGCAAATACAGTGGAGGAGTTTAAACATGCATGGGATAGGCATAAGGCCATCCTTCATATAAGATAGGGCCAGGGGCTATCCATAGTATTCAGTATATTGGGCAGACTAGATGGGCCAAATGGTTCTTATCTGCCGACACATTCTATGTTTCTATGTTTCACCTCGTAAACAATGGCAGAACATACAGATTATGCCCTTGGATGGATTCAAGTTCAGGACCCAGTGCTAAAAGACTGCAGTGCTAACCATGGGGTCACATAAACTCAAAGGGGGTGATTTACTTCATACACTTTTGTTGCGTATATCTGGTGCAGATTCTGTCGCACGCCATGTTGCAGCAGAATCTGCGACTTCTTCCCCGCTCATGCCTGGTCTAAAAAAGGGGACGTGGTATGGGTGGGGAAGGGGATGGACCGGTAATTTTCTATGCCTGTTTTAGGCATGGAAAAGGGTGTAAATGTAAGACAGCTTCGTCTTAGAATCAGCAGTGGAGCCTCTACATAACTTCAGCAGATAGTTGACTTAGAGTCAGAGAAAAGTCTCTATCCATGCACGACATTTATCATCTAGCCTGAGCCTCTGTGATAAATCCGGGGCAGGTCTAGACAATCTCTTAGTTTAAGCAATCTTTAGGATTTGTAGATCTGGGCCATTGTCCTGTCACAATGAATACTGTAACATCTCAAAGAGATTTTGCTGGAGTTTTACACTGATGACCTATCCCCTAGAAAGGACATCAATATCTGATTGATGGGGGTCCGACAACCTGGACCCCTTCTGATCAGCTTTACCCAGGCCATGTAATACAGATGTGTCCTTACCTGATCTCCAAACTGGAAGTGGTGTCAAATTTGTCCTGACAGCAAAACAACATCGTATCGCAAGACTGTAGCTAAATTCTAAAAAGCTGCAATACACATCACAACCACTGGGCGGTGAGTTGTCCACATTTAGCCTATTGCTTAAGCTGCAGAGAAGCTAGCCTCAAATGCACACATATATCAATGCCAAGAGTGGCCTAGACCTATCTTGACCCAGGTGTAAAGTGTGTATTAAAACTTCACTTTTAATTTGACATAATGATAAAACGGCTGTGAGCCATAACAATAAAAACACTTTGTTTCCATCCCAAAGAGTTGGCGATTTAGTTGCTACCAGGGTGAGGGAGATGTGCACTAAAAAGTAAGGGAAATCAAGACATGTCCGATGCGCATATCCTGCGCCGGCAGCCGGGCATGTCTTGATTTCCCTTACTTTTTAGTGCACATCTCCCTCACCCTGGTAGCATGTTTTTATTGTTTGTTATGGCTCACAGCCGTTTTATCATTATGTTGAATTAAAAGTTTTAATACACACTTTACACCTGGGTCAAGATAGAACTAGGCCACTCTTGGCATTGATATATGTGTATACAAATACCTTTACCCAGGTTAGGTTCTCTCCCCCCTTTTTTGTAAACGATAACCTCAAATATGAGATATTTAGCGTCAGACCTAGCTAGATTTGGTGAGATCTATTGAGAGTATTAAATGTGCGAAAGTCAAACACATGAGAATAAAGGAACATCCAGAATCCAAATATCATGTGTGATACTGCCTGCTTAGCTGTGTATCTAATCCTATTGTGTGTGTGATACTGCCTGCTCAGCTGTGTATCTAATCATACTATGTGTGATACTGCCTGCTGAGCTGTGTATCTAATCCTATCATATGTGATACTGTCTGCAGAGTTGTGTATCTAATCATATCATGTGTGATACTATCTGCGGAGCCGTGTACCTCTTTAATTCTACCTTGTGTGATACCGCCTGCTCTCCTGTGCATCTAAACCTATCATGTGTGATACTGTCTGCAGAAGTGTATCTAAGCTTATTGTGTGTGTGATACTGCCTGCTGAGCTGTGTATCTAATAATATCATGTGTGATAATGTCTTCTGAGATGTGTATCTAATCCTATCATGTGTGATACTGTCTGCAGAGTCATGTATCTAAGCCTATTGTGTGTGATACTGCCTGCTGAGTTGTGTATCTAATCATAGCATGTGTGATACTGCCTGCTGAGCTGTGCATCTAATCCTATCAGGTGCGATACTTTTTGCTGAGCTGTGTATCTAAACCTATTATGTGTGATACTGTATGCTGAGCTGTGTATCTAATCCTATCAATTGTGATACTGTCTGAAAAGCTGCGTATCTAATCCTATCATGTGTGATACTGTCTGCTAAGCTGTGTATCAAATCCTATCATGTGTGATACTGCCTGCTGAGCTGTGTATCTAATCCTATTCTGTCTAATACTGTCTGCTGAGCTGAGTATCTAATCCTGTCGTGTGTGATACTTTTTGCAGAGCTGGGTATCTAATCCTATCATGTGTGATACTGTCTATGAAGCTATGATATGTATGTGTATAGAGTGTGATACTGCCTGCTGATCTGTGTATCTAATCCTGTTGTGTGTGATACTGTCTGCTGAGCTGTGTATCTAATCCTATTATGTGTGATGCTGTCTGCTGAGCTGTGTATCTAATCCTGTTGTGTGTGATACTGTCTGCTGAGCTGTGTATCTAATCCTATCATATGTGATACTCTCTGCTGAGCTGTGTATCTAATCCTGCCATGTGTGATACTGCCTGCTGAGCTGTGTATCTAATCCTATCCTGTGTGATACTGTCTGCTGAGCTGTGTATCTAATCCTATTATGTGTGATACTGCCTGCTGAGCTGTGTATCTAATCCTATTGTGTGTGATACAGTGGCTCAATTTACATTCCCAGGTTTTCTGTCTCTATCCTTCTTGCAATTCCCTCTAGAGAGGAAGGTTTTATGTTAAGGAACAGATCTGAGCAGTTGGTCAGATGGAGGGAGATAAGAAGCTCCTTGCTGGGTGCAGGGGTTTTCATCAGTGCAGGAAAATGGGGGTGATAGTTGTGGAAAGCAGAAACCTTGTTTGCAGTGTATATTTCATTAGTTACAATTCTGGTATAATTAGATTTTGTGCACTTAGGAGGTTTGCTTTTTGGATGAAGACCAATGTCTCAGAAGAAGTAAAGCCTTCCATTTCCACTTCTAGGTGTGAACAATAGAGGAGCGGCGGCGGGATGTAACTGAATCCGGGACTAATCACAGGACCGCGGGATACAATGGTGACTAGTCAGAGCAAACAGACAGATAATACAGGGACGGGGCCCGGAGCCTGGACATGAGCAGGAAATATGAGGCCTGGACACTGAGATGATGGGACCTCTGTGAGACGCTGTAATGGTACATGCTAACATAGTGCTAGAAAAGAAAGGCCGCGCCGCTGGCATGTAACATTCTGTATCACTGAAGCTTCTCATGTTAGCCATGGAGGAGTAAAGGGCAGACCTCCTGTGGATCCATGATGTGGTCCTGGACTACAGCGGCACCATTGTAATTCATTGGGATTGGGAAATGTTGCAAATGAAAATGGTGCAATTGTTATTTTCTGCATTAAACCCATAATTCAAGTTTATTAAAATTAAACCCTGAATCAGGAGAACTTTTTCTAAAGGTCCACATACCTGGGTCTGCCACTGGATGAAGGTCCAAACCGCCCCAAAAAAATGTAAGCGGGACAAAACCAGTGGCATGTAGTGCTCTGTGGAAAGTGAGCACGACCTCAGGGACCCAAGACAATAAGAATGTTTTGTGTAATGTTTTCCAACAGCAACATGAATCGGCTTCTATCACTTATCTAACATCCACAAGACGGGAAATACAGGGACTGGAATCCATCAGCACCTCCCCCGCAGTGGCTGCAGAGTCCAGCATGTACACAGAGAAGAGCTCCTTATATCTGTATCACACTCTATACACATACATATCATAGCTTCATACACAGTATCACACACAACAGGATTAGATACACAGCTCAGCAGGCAGTATCACACAGGATAGGATTAGATACACAGCTCAGCAGGCGGTATCACACTCTATACACATACATATCATAGCTTCATACACAGTATCACACATGATAGGATTAGATACACAGCTCAGCAGGCAGTATGACACTCTATACACATACATACATTAGCTTCATACACAGTATCACACATGATAGGATTAGATACACAGCTCAGCAGGCAGTATCACACAGAACAGGATTAGATACACAGATCAGCAGGCAGTATCACACCTAATAGGATTAGATACACAGCTCAGCAGGCGGTATCACACTCTATACACATACATACAATAGCATCATACACAGTATCGCACCTAATAGGATTAGATACACAGCTCAGCAGGCAGTATCACACATAATAGGATTAGATACACAGCTCAGCAGGCAGTATGACACTCTATACACATACATACATTAGCTTCATACACAGTATCACACATGATAGGATTAGATACACAGCTCAGCAGGCAGTATCACACAGAACAGGATTAGATACACAGATCAGCAGGCAGTATCACACCTAATAGGATTAGATACACAGCTCAGCAGGCGGTATCACACTCTATACACATACATATCATAGCTTCATACACAGTATCACACATGATAGGATTAGATACACAGCTCAGCAGGCTGTATCACACTCTATACACATACATACAATAGCATCATACACAGTATCGCACCTAATAGGATTAGATACACAGCTCAGCAGGCAGTATCACACATAATAGGATTAGATACACAGCTCAGCAGGCAGTATGACACTCTATACACATACATATCATAGCTTCATAGACAGTATCACACATGATAGGATTAGATACACAGCTCAGCAGGCAGTATCACACTCTATACACATACATATCATAGCTTCATAGACAGTATCACACATAATAGGATTAGATACACAGCTCAGCAAACAATATCACACATGATAGGATTAGATACACAACTCAGCAGACAGTATCACACAGAATAGGATTAGATACACAACTCTGCAAACAATATCAACCATGATAGGATTAGATACACAGCTGAGCAGACAGTATCAGACATGATAGGATTAGATACACAGTTCAGCAGATAGTATCACACATGGTAGTATTAGATACTCAGACCAGCAGACAGTATCACACATAGTAGGATTAGCTATGCAGTTTAGCAGACAGTATCACACAGGATTAGATTAGATACACAGCTCAGCAGGCAGTATCACACAGAATAGGATTAGATACACAACTCTGCAAAGAATATCACACATGATAGGATTAGATACACAACTCAGCAGACAGTATCACACAGAATAGGATTAGATACACAGCTTAGCAGACAGTATCACACATGGTAGGATTAGATACACAGCTGAGCAGACAGTATCACACATCATAGGATTAGATACACAGTTCAGCAGATAGTATCACACATGGTAGTATTAGATACTCAGATCAGCAGACAGTATCACACATAGTAGGATTAGCTATGCAGCTTAGCAGACAGTATCACACAGGATTAGATTAGATACACCGCTCAGCAGACAGTATCACACATGATATGATTAGATACACAACTCAACAGGCAGTATCACACATAATAGGATTAGATACGCAGCTTTGCAGACAGTATCGCACATAATAGGATTAGATACACAGCTCAGCAGACAATCAATAATCAATACGTATTTTAAATGTCATGCAAAATTGCGGTATATACTGACACCCAATGTGTCTGAATTGTATTATGTAAATTTGTAGCATGCTATGGGACTGTTAAAAGTATATAATAATCTCTGCATAATACTGTAGTTGGTGTGTGTTATTTTGAATATAATAAATATAATACTAGACTAGCACTGTATACTGACACCAAGTGTGTCTAAATCATAGTATACAGCATATAGAATTGTAGTGAACAATGGCACAGGTCAAAATATATGGTAATCTTTCGTTGGAGGGATTTGTTTAATGTATACAATATATTTGTATATATGTTAAATGTAAGACAAAGACCTGATGTGAACCCAGCCAAATTTTACAATTGTAATTCCATTACCAGGTCTTTACCTTAAAGGGAACCTGTCATGTGGATATTTGATTATAATCTAACTAATTATATACAATCATTAACTACCAAAAAAGTACCTTAGATGTATTCACTTACCGCTGCGACAGATGGTTACCTCATAATATACACACAAAGATGCCAAATGCCGCATGCTAATGAGCTGATTTGAGTCCAGCGTGATGTCAGCAAGTCCAGCGTTTATTTAATTAGCAGCTATAGCCACTCCCCTGCCCACCTGCTGCTGATTTATATGGAAAAAAACTGTCATTCAGCAGCAGGTGGGCGGGGAGAGTCAGGAGCTCATGAATATTCAGGACTCATCATTATGAGCTGAACTTTTCAATACAAGATGTTGGCAGATTGACAGGGTCAATTAACCACCTCCGGACCGCCTAACGCGCCGATGCGTCCGGAAGGTGGTTGCTTTTCTCCTCCTGGACGCATCGGCGCGTCATCTCGCGAGACGCGAGATTTCCTGTGAACGCGCGCACACAGGCGCGCGCGCTCACAGGAACGGAAGGTAAGCGAGTGGATCTCCAGCCTGCCAGCGGCGATCGCTCGCTGGCAGGCTGGAGATCCGAATTTTTTAACCCCTAACAGGTATATTAGACGCTGTTTTCATAACAGCGTCTAATATACCTCCTACCTGGTCCTCTGGTGGTCCCTTTTGTTAGGATCGACCACCAGAGGACTCAGGTAGGTCAGTACAGTCCCACCAAACACCACACTACACTACACTACACCCCCCCCCCCCCCGGTCACTTATTAACCCCTTATAAACCCCTGATCACCCCATATAAACTCCCTGATCACCCCCCTGTCATTGATCACCGCCCTGTCATTGATCACCCCCCTGTCAGGCTCCGTTCAGACGTCCGCATGATTTTTACGGATCCGATCCATGTATCCATGTATCCGTAAAAATCATGCGGACGTCTGAATGGAGCCTTACAGGGGGGTGATCAATGACAGGCGGGTGATCACCCATATACACTCCCTGATCACCCCCTGTCATTGATCACCGCCCTGTCAGGCTCCATTCAGACGTCCGCATGATTTTTACGGATCCGATCCATGTATCCATGGATCCGTAAAAATCATGCGGACGTCTGAATGGAGCCTTACAGGGGGGTGATCACCCATATACACTCCCTGATCACCCCCTGTCATTGATCACCCCCCTGTCAGGCTCCATTCAGACGTCCGCATGATTTTTACGGATCCGATCCATGGATCCATGGATCCGTAAAAATCATGCGGACGTCTGAATGGAGCCTTACAGGGGGGGTGATCAGTGACAGGGGGGTGATCACCCTGATTACCCTGATCACCCCCTGTCATTGATAACCCCCCTGTAAGGCTCCATTCAGACGTCTGCATGCGTTCTGTGGATCCGATCCATGTATCCATGGATCCGTAAAAAATCATGCGGATGTCTGAATGGAGCCTTACAGGGGGGGGTGATCAGTGACAGGGGGGTGATTACCCTGATCACCCCCTGTCATTGATAACCCCCCTGTAAGGCTCCATTCAGACGTCCGCATGCGTTTTGTGGATCCGATCCATGTATCCATGGATCCGTAAAAAATCATGCGGATGTCTGAATGGAGCCTTACAGGGGGGGTGATCAGTGACAGGGGGGTGATCACCCTGATTACCCTGATCACCCCCTGTCATTGATAACCCCCCTGTAAGGCTCCATTCAGACGTCTGCATGCGTTCTGTGGATCCGATCCATGTATCCATGGATCCGTAAAAAATCATGCGGATGTCTGAATGGAGCCTTACAGGGGGGTGATCAGTGACAGGGGGGTGATCACCCTGATTACCCTGATCACCCCCTGTCATTGATAACCCCCCTGTAAGGCTCCATTCAGACGTCCGCATGCGTTTTGTGGATCCGATCCATGTATCCATGGATCCGTAAAAAATCATGCGGATGTCTGAATGGAGCCTTACAGGGGGGGTGATCAGTGACAGGGGGGTGATCACCCTGATTACCCTGATCACCCCCTGTCATTGATAACCCCCCTGTAAGGCTCCATTCAGACGTCTGCATGCGTTCTGTGGATCCGAACCGTATATCCATGGATCCGTAAAAAATCATGCGGATGTCTGAATGGAGCCTTACAGGGGGGTGATCACCCTGATTACCCTGATCACCCCCTGTCATTGATAACCCCCCTGTAAGGCTCCATTCAGACGTCCGCATGCGTTCTGTGGATCCGATCCATGTATCCATGGATCCGTAAAAATCATGCGGACGTCTGAATGGAGCCTTACAGGGGGGGTGATCAGTGACAGGGGGGTGATTACCCTGATCACCCCCTGTCATTGATAACCCCCCTGTAAGGCTCCATTCAGACGTCCGCATGCGTTTTGTGGATCCGATCCATGTATCCATGGATCCGTAAAAAATCATGCGGATGTCTGAATGGAGCCTTACAGGGGGGGGTGATCAATGACAGGGGGGTGATCAGGGAGTCTATATGGGTGATCACCCCCCTGTCATTGATCACTCCCCCCTGGTAAGGCTCCATTCAGCCATTTTTTTTGGCACAAGTTAGCGGAAATTTTTTGTTTGTTTTTGTTTTCGTTTTTTCTTACAAAGTCTCATATTCCACTAACTTGTGTCAAAAAATAAAATCTCACATGGACGCACCATACCCCTCACGGAATCCAAATGCGTAAACATTTTTAGACATTTATATTCCAGACTTCTCACGCTTTAGGGCCCCTAAAAAGCCAGGGCAGTATAAATACCCCACATGTGACCCCATTTCGGAAAGAAGACACCCCAAGGTATTCCGTGAGGGGCATATTGAGTCCATGAAAGATTGAAATTTTTGTCCTAAGTTAGCGGAAAGTGAGACTTTGTGAGAAAAAAAACAAAAAAAATCAATATCCGCTAACTTATGCAAAAAAAAAAAAATTCTAGGAACTCGCCAGGCCCCTCATTGAATACCTCGGGGTGTCTTCTTTCCAAAGTGGGGTCACATGTGGGGTATTTATACTGCCCTGGCTTTTTAGGGGCCCGAAAGTGTGAGAAGAAGTCTGGGATCCAAATGTCTAAAAATGCCCTCCTAAAAGGAATTTTGGCCCCTTTGCGCATCTAGGCTGCAAAAAAGTGTCACACATCTGGTATCGCCGTACTCAGGAGAAGTTGGGGAATGTGTTTTGGGGTGTCATTTTACATATACCCATGCTGGGTGAGAGAAATATCTTGGTCAAATGCCAACTTTGTATAAAAAAAATGGGAAAAGTTGTCTTTTGCCAAGATATTTCTCTCACCCAGCATGGGTATATGTAAAATGACCCCCCAAAACACATTCCCCAACTTCTCCTGAGTACGGCGATACCAGATGTGTGACACTTTTTTGCAGCCAAGGTGGGCAAAGGGGCACCTTTCAGATTTCGCAGGCCATTTTTTACACATTTTGATTTCAAGGTACTTCTTACACATTTGGGCCCCTAAATTGCCAGGGCAGTATAACTACGCCACAAGTGACCCCATTTTGGAAAGAAGACACCCCAAGGTATTCCGTGGGGGGCACGGCGAGTTCCTAGAATTTTTTATTTTTTGTCACAATTTAGCGGAAAATGATGATTTTTCTTTTTTTTTTCTTTTTTCCTTACAAAGTCTCATATTCCACTAACTTGCGACAAAAAATAAAAAATTCTAGGAACTCGCCATGCCCCTCACGGAATACCTTGGGGTGTCTTCTTTCCAAAATGGGGTCACTTGTGGCGTAGTTATACTGCCCTGGCAATTTAGGGGCCCAAATGTGTGAGAAGAACTTTGCAATCAAAATGTGTAAAAAATGCCCTGCAAAATCCGAAAGGTGCACTTTGGAATATGTGCCCCTTTGCCCACCTTGGCAGCAAAAAAGTGTGACACATCTGGTATCGCCGTACTCAGGAGAAGTTGGGGCAATGTGTTTTGGGGTGTCATTTTACATATACCCATGCTGGGTGAGAAAAATATCTTGGTCAAATGCCAACTTTGTATAAAAAAATTGGAAAAGTTGTCTTTTGCCAAGATATTTCTCTCACCCAGCATGGGTATATGTAAAATGACCCCCCAAAACACATTCCCCAACTTCTCCTGAGTACGGCGATACCAGATGTGTGACACTTTTTTGCATGCCAAGGTGGGCAAAGGGGCACCTATTCCAAAGTGCACCTTTCGGATTTCACCGGTCATTTTTTACACATTTTGATTGCAAGGTACTTCTTACACATTTGGGCCCCTAAATTGCCAGGGCAGTATAACTACGCCACAAGTGACCCCATTTTGGAAAGAAGACACCCCAAGGTATTCCGTGGGGGGCACGGCAAGTTCCTAGAATTTTTTATTTTTTGTCACAATTTAGCGGAAAATGATGATTTTTCTTTTTTTTTTCTTTTTTCCTTACAAAGTCTCATATTCCACTAACTTGCGACAAAAAATAAAAAATTCTAGGAACTCGCCATGCCCCTCACGGAATACCTTGGGGTGTCTTCTTTCCAAAATGGGGTCACTTGTGGCGTAGTTATACTGCCCTGGCAATTTAGGGGCCCAAATGTGTGAGAAGAACTTTGCAATCAAAATGTGTAAAAAATGCCCTGCAAAATCCGAAAGGTGCACTTTGGAATATGTGCCCCTTTGCCCACCTTGGCAGCAAAAAAGTGTGACACATCTGGTATCGCCGTACTCAGGAGAAGTTGGGGAATGTGTTTTGGGGTGTCATTTTACATATACCCATGCTGGGTGAGAAAAATATCTTGGTCAAATGCCAACTTTGTATAAAAAAATTGGAAAAGTTGTCTTTTGCCAAGATATTTCTCTCACCCAGCATGGGTATATGTAAAATGACAGCCCAAAACACATTCCCCAACTTCTCCTGAGTACGGCGATACCAGATGTGTGACACTTTTTTGATGCCAAGGTGGGCAAAGGGGCACATATTCCAAAGTGCACCTTTCGGATTTCACCGGTCATTTTTTACAGATTTTGATTGCAAAGTACTTCTCACACATTTGGGCCCCTAAATTGCCAGGGCAGTATAACTACGCCACAAGTGACCCCATTTTGGAAAGAAGACACCCCATGGTATTCCGTGAGGGGCATGGCGAGTTCCTAGAATTTTTTATTTTTTGTCGCAAGTTAGTGGAATATGAGACTTTGTAAGGAAAAAAGAGAAAAAAAAAAAAATCATCATTTTCCGCTAACTTGTGACAAAAAATAAAAAATTCTAGGAACTCGCAGTGCCCCTCACGGAATACCTTAGGGTGTCTTCTTTCCAAAATGGGGTCACTTGTGGCGTAGTTATACTGCCCTGGCAATTTAGGGGCCCAAATGTGTGAGAAGAACTTTGCAATCAAAATGTGTAAGAAATGACCGGTGAAATCCGAAAGGTGCACTTTGGAATATGCGCCCCTTTGCCCACCTTGGCAGCAAAAAAGTGTCACACATGTGGTATCGCCGTACTCAGGAGAAGTTGGGGAATGTGTTTTGGGGTGTCATTTTACATATACCCATGCTGGGTGAGAAAAATATCTTGGTCAAATGCCAACTTTGTATAAAAAAATTGGAAAAGTTGTCTTTTGCCAAGATATTTCTCTCACCCAGCATGGGTATATGTAAAATGACACCCCAAAACACATTCCCCAACTTCTCCTGAGTACGGCGATACCACATGTGTGACACTTTTTTGCTGCCAAGGTGGGCAAAGGGGCGCATATTCCAAAGTGCACCTTTCGGATTTCACCGGTCATTTCTTACACATTTTGATTGCAAAGTTCTTCTCACACATTTGGGCCCCTAAATTGCCAGGGCAGTATAACTACCCCACAAGTGACCCCATTTTGGAAAGAAGACACCCCAAGGTATTCTGTGAGGGGCATGGTGAGTTCCTAGAATTTTTTATTTTTTGTCGCAAGTTAGTGGAATATGAGACTTTGTAAGAAAAAAAAAAAAAAAATCATCATCATTTTCCGCTAACTTGTGACAAAAAATAAAAAGTTCTATGAACTCACTATGCCCATCAGCGAATACCTTAGGGTGTCTACTTTCCGAAATGGGGTCATTTGTGGGGTTTTTCTACTGTTTGGGCATTGTAGAACCTCAGGAAACATGACAGGTGCTCAGAAAATCAGAGCCGTTTCAAAAAGCGGAAATTCACATTTTTGTACCATAGTTTGTAAATGCTATAACTTTTACCCAAACCATTTTTTTTTTGCCCAAACATTTTTTTTTATCAAAGACATGTAGAACTATAAATTTAGCGAAAAATTTATATATGGATGTCGTTTTTTTTGCAAAATTTCACAGCTGAAAGTGAAAAATGTCATTTTTTTGCAAAAAAATCGTTACATTTTGATTAATAACAAAAAAAGTAAAAATGTCAGCAGCAATAAAATACCACCCAATGAAAGCTCCATTAGTGAGAAGAAAAGGAGGTAAAATTCATTTGGGTGGTAAGTTGCATGACCGAGCGATAAACGGTGAAAGTAGTGTAGTGCCGAAGTGTAAAAAGTGGCCTGGTCATGAAGGGGGTTTCACCTAGCGGGGCTGAAGTGGTTAAAGAAAGCGACCCAGCATTTTGCTAAGAGAATCAGTCACTTATTTATGTTGCCCTTAGTTAGGACATCATAAAACTGGTGACAGGTTCCCTTTAAGTTCAGGTATTTAGCTAGTAACACAATGCGCCACCTGCTGTCTGAACGTTGTATTGCAATTTATCCAATTTAGATATAGCGTCATTTCGTGACACACATCTCAGGACATGTTGAGCCAAGTGATCAGTTAAGTGGGGACTCATCTGTATCATGTTCATCGGTCATATGGCCTAGGTGCAGCTTAGCGCCATTAAAGAGAATGGTACTGATCTGTAATACCAAGCACAGCCACTATACAATGGATGGCGCTGTGCTTGGTGAGCTGAGAGAAGGCCGTGGTGTCACTGCAATTGCCGGTGCCTTCTCAAACAACTCATCAGTGGGGGTCCCGGGTGTCAGACTACCACCGATCAGATACCATATCCAGAGGATAGGTCATCAGTTTTATACTCCTGCAAAAGCCCTTTAAATAAATAGTTATTTTTTTTACAATAGGTGACTCAAGTATGAAATATAGTATTTTTAATGCTCTACTGACCAATACTGAAAATGTGCTAATAATAAAGACATTGCCTGATACAATTCCTCGATACTCTTTACTTAGAAACTCATACATAGACTATACTCATGCATAAATAACTCAAGGATATAATAGGACTCACCAGATTCAGTGATGAGGGTAACTGACATATATAAGGTATATTGCAGCATGTCTTCAACATTGTTAAATCTTTTTACGAGATCGCCTCTCAACAATTCAGCGGTTGCTTCTCCTTCGTCTTTAAGCTAATGAATTAAAATGGTCACCAAGAAAATTGTCAATAATGACGAGTGGTAACAAATCAAAATATATATAGAATTCAAAAATATATAATTTTCCTACTTGAAATCGCCTCAGAGTCTCTGGTAGACTGGTCTTTACACCATCTTTCTTCAACCCAAACATTACAAACCCAAAGCCTTGTACAGGCTGCCCATAGAGGAATCTAAAATTTTAGACAAAAAACTGAAACATCAGATATCATGAACAGTAAAGTTATGGAACGCATAGTCTTCTGCTATGGATATAACTGATCACTGGAACACATTGGCCCCTCTGGTATAGATATACAGGTATCACTGATCAAAAGTTGTCACAGCAATGGATTGAAGACATGAGATGGCTATCCATCCACAACTCCACCATTTAGACTCATGTTTGGTTAAGGTGGAAGCAGCAAGTCCATCTTTATGGGACTTAGACCAGCACCAAGCACCTCTGATATTGTTCAGCTTTGGGGTAAATAGGGTGGACATTGATGGAGTGTCTGCCAGGCACCATAGGCAGTTTTTCCATGGATATTAAAGTAGCCATAGTAGGACGTTTCCTCTGATCAGTCTACAGTTCTATATATCAGAGGCACTCTTGAAATTCTCAAGGCCATCTACATTACAAGATATATTGTATCAGCCGGAAAGTATCATACTCTTTGTAGCCTTACAGAAAAAAAGGCTATGAAATTTTGTGGGAATTTCCACTAATTCTCAGATTTTCATCAGGATATGTGCTATAATAGTTTGAATCATATCTCTTTTTTTTTCAGAACTGTTTATTTCATAAAGCTTGTGGACTTACTTTGCTTTGATGTCCACTACAAATTCAGGATCATCAATGTAAAAATATGTCTTCTCTGGAATCAGCTGAATCTCAAATGTGGGTAAGACTATTTGGGAGAAAATTGAGAAAATTTAGAAAACATTAGAAAACGAACAGCAAAGTGACATTACCAGTATGTCCCATAATAATGGTCTCCTACCATATTCCTTCACTTCAAAGTTTGTGGTGTAATTTTGCAGAGGAGAGTCTTCGTATTTTGCTGATATGGTCCATACACCCACACTGTAGGGACAGATTTACATGACATTATAAGAGCACTGTATGGCTCCAGACTGGCAAGACCATCAAGAAAGAGGGGGCATTGCTCTTCAAGAGAAGAATAGGCAATACATGGTATGTATGTATAGTTCAATGACATAACAGTTATATTTGGCTTGTCATGGCACCTGGGAAAGATCCCACATTTGTGCATCGATTATGTAGTGAATTAAGATCAGACAATTTTGTACATACCATTTAAAGCTATATAGGACTTGGCTTGCTTCCTGTTTGAAGGACAACTATCCTAGCATGATGTTCATATCTCTTGTGCACAGTAAATGGGAGTTTTGAGATGTTTGAGTAGAGTATGAAATGTGATCTTTACCTCACTAGGTCTGGTAGTTTGTGGGATAAGCTGATGATACCAGAATCTCCATCCGTTTTGACTGTATCTCTCTTAACAATTATATTTTCAGGTGTCTATACAGACAAGAAATGAAGGTGAAACATGCAATAGGCATAAAAAACATATGAATTGTGGATATTTGACTCCTAAACTAGGTTCAACTATTTGGTTACTATTTCTCCTTATGGAGACTGCAAGTAGGCTTAAGGAGTTTTGTAAGCCAGACAATTATATGCAAATTAGCTCTCTTTCCAAAAAACTAAAAGAAAGCTGACCTTTTAAACAAGTCTTGAGGCATAACCTGGATAAGACCTAAGACAGTACCTCATCTGCAGACAGCTGTTGAGGGAGATTGCCCACTCACCATTGCCTTTCTTTTCATTTTAGAGAAATATATTTAATTTGCATAGGTGAAAATTGTTGCACATCAGGTGGAAGTTGTACTTTTGGTGAAGTAGGGCAGTGTTTCCCAACCAGTATGCCTCCAGCTGTTGCAAAACTACAACTCCCAGCATGCCTGGACAGCCTTTGGCTGTGCGGGCATGCTGGGAGTTGTAGTTTTGCAACAGCTGGAGGCACACTGGTTGGGAAATACTGAAGTAGGGTATGTTGGACTTGAGGTAAGATGAGGCCTGGAATAAAATCTACATAAAGGATTCTGAAAGAAGATTTCAAGAACTGAAGACACCACCTCTCCAACTTGCAGGCTAGTCTTTCATCCAACTCAAAGATCTCAATCCGACCATAAGCTATTTCAACAATGATCCAGCAGTATCACAGAGTGACCTAAAAGAGTATTCATATCTCATAGTGAGTAAGTTATAGTACCAATAATTTATGATTGGTAGGGTATGACCTCCGCTACCCACATTCCTCTTGAGAATGAAGTGGCACAGCCCCTTAATAGTTTTTTTTCCTTTCCAGTGGAGCAATGGCCACCCACTGTACAGGGGAACAATAGCACAGCTCCATTCGCGTGAACCGGGTGGGATCCTGACTCCAGCACAGCCAGGTGCCAAGAGCACCACTGTGCAGAGAAAAAAAAAACATTCTTAGCTCCATAACTCCCAGGATCTACTGGGTCTGACCTCTGATAATATGTCATCAGTTTATGAGATAAAAAAAAACTTCTTTATTGGAGTAGTGAATGATTTGTTATATCTTTCTAGTTGAGGTTTCTAACACATTAAAGGGTTATGTGACTTGTTAAAAGGCATATTTTAGCAGGATGAACAATATTAAATCAGCCATAATGCATGGTAAGGTTGACCCTGCTGATTAAGAATCTACCTTTCTTCCCTCAATCTATTTTTAAATATGTCAATTATTAAATGCATCGAGGACCTGCCCTAGCTTCTTGGACCACCTTAGCTCCTCTGCTCTATTTTTTTGTCCACTCCCTTCCACTTGATAGACAGGGCCAGTTATCCAGGGAAAGGGGAGTCCGGGAAAGCAGAGCAGAGGAGCTGCCCACCATCAGTGCACTTAAGCCCTTATTTCTCCTAAAAGTGGCAGCAGATTGGGGAAAGAAGAGTGTGTTTTAAATAAGCTCAGGTCAATCCTACCAGGCATTATGACTGTTGACAGATGCCCTTTACTTTTTTCTAGAATCTGCATTCTTATATTATTTTGTGGTCTTCCACTTTCCCTTTAATTCCAGTGGGGAAAACCAAGATATGACTTCTACATTGTGGTATCCATACACAGTAAAGTTTGGTTCTAATTTTAGAATTGGTTCTAATTTTGGTAAAATTTCCTACATTGTGAAATTCCTTGCTTTAATTTATTTGGTAAAATATGTAAGATGCATAAAAGTTGCCTTACCAAAAATTCTATGATCACTGCTTTATTCGTAGGAGACATCTTGGAGTTCATAGAGAAGATGCGATAGAGAACTGTGGGATGAAGAGAAAATAAGTTAGACAATTCTACAAAGTTGAAAATACCCATGTGAAAAAACTGTGTGCTCTTTGTAGTGCTTGCCATAAACTCCTCATATGTCTACAGCAGAGCTCCAAAGATCACATTCTCAGTTTGCATTGTAGCCTCTACTATGACTAGTTCAGGAAACTGAATGCCAAATACATGGCCAAATCATCCATGGTGATACCTGTAGACCCCGGTGTGTAGATTGTCTTGTCAGTTTGAATAAAAACATATCCACTTTGATAGCCCAGCAGAACAACTTTTTCCATATTGCAAATGGGAGACTTCACAGTTACGTAGACATATTGCTTGACTTTTGGATCCTTAGAAAAATCTTTAGCTGGAATCTGAAAAGAAAAAGTAAGAAGAAAATGACAAATCATCCAAAATCAAGAAGTGATAGAAACATGTGTGATATATTTTTTTGCTCATTGGGTTATGCCATGATTTTACCGTGACTTTAGCAGTGCCCAGGAAGTTGTTGGCACTATTCAGGGGGATATTCTGCTTTGCTAAACTGGAAGTTTTCCTAGGAAAGTCCTGAATCTCAACTTCAGCATCAAAAGCCTTGTTGTGCCCATCTACAATGATGGTTTCTTCACTCTCAATGCGTAGCACATTGGGTGTAATGAGAGTACATCTATAGGAAATAAAAAAGGGGCATCAGCCAAACTATTGAGAACAGACAACAAGGTCAGATAAAGGTTTTCAAGGCCCCTGGATAAAACTTGCTGGTGCCAGCCTTTTAACTGCTTTCTTGGTAAGAAGCTAAACTGAGGTTGATACCACCATACTCTTGTCACAGTTACTATTTTGTACATTTCCTAATTATAGCATGTTTTGAAATATAGTGCCTAAATAATATTACCACAGAGTGCCTACAACATGGTTCCATATACTTCCTAGAGCCATACCATACATAGCGTTGGCATACATTTCTATGTAGTGTCAAAATAATTATGATACAGAGCTCCTGAAGAATACAAGAGAAGGCACCATGAACTGAGCGTAGAACATCGTGGTGGAAATGTTCTACGCTCAATGCCAAGTTAAAACATACACAGGTTCTGTTTTTTGGTTTAGAAATGGACAATGTTTGATCAGTGTTTCTAAATTCTAAATATTGACTTGCAGACCTCCCAAATGTCTCTCTTTTGGAGAGACAGTCCCTCTTTTTGATCCAAATCCCTCTGTCCCTCTTTGCTCCCTAAATGTCCCTCTTTTTCATCTGGAGTATAGATTTTCATTATTACAATCACAATATTGACCTAGAAAGTGTTTCTCTGGTGCATCTTTGTATATTAGAGCCTGTCTTTTGTATTATTTAATGCAGTTGGGATTTTTGAAATTTCTATATTCAGATTATTTTTGCACTATTTCGCAAGAGAAAACTATTGAAGTCTATAGATATGCAGGAAAAATTAATTTTAACCATAAATGTCCCTCTTTGATCATCCAAAAAGTTGGGAGGTATCGTTTGGAGGGACAATCCCAACTGTGGTCTTAAATCCAGAAATGTCCCTCACCCTGAACTCATCAGGAGGTTTGTACTGCAAAGGTATTTCTGCATTGAGTTGAAAGCACTGTTCAACTTCATAAAAGGGGTTATACCATGAGTCATAAAACAGAGCTAGAACCAGCTCTGTACCTCACATGGATCCAGAGATCTCCTCATTCATTGTTCCGTCTGCTCTACTAGATGTTTTTCAAGTTGGTAGCTCAAGGGGGTGTTCTATAACTATCACAGCTTCTAATATCCACAGAGAGAGGAGCAAAGGAACAAACGGAAGGTGGCGCTATACAGATATATTTTTATTGAATACCTCAGATATGCAATTACAAAAGTATTCAGGTCCAGGTGCTTGTCTGAAAAATGTAGAATATTTTTTTTGGTGGGACAACCCCATTAAGTGAAAATAACCACAGAACTTAGAGTCCACTGTCTCATATAATGAACAGGTTATGGTGACATCTCATTACAGATATGATAATTGACATAATGACGACCAACAAAGTGGGTCAGATTTACAGAAAATCAGATGCCCCTTTACTCGCCATATTTTGACTATAGCTATTGTAATTTCAGCTTCCACAATGAAATCATACTGCCAAAACAATACTGCCAAATACAGCCTATATAACAACGGTAAAATAACTCCAAAAGTAGCTCCACAAATTACAATAGTAGAAAACGAAAATAATGACTTATGGCTCATATGACCATACAATACAATTAATACAATTTATACAGCTTATACTTTTTGCAGCAAAGTGTCATTCCAATTCCCAAATAATGCTTACAGTCTACTGACTATTCAGATGCCACCCAACAAAATAGCTTGCCCATACACATAATTCAGATGTGGCTTCTTTCTTTTGTACTTAAGAGTAAAGGGAACAGAAAATAACTGTACTCACGGTTGTCCAAGGCAACCAGCCAGTAAGGCGAGCAGGGTGAAACAAAGAACTCTACACCCCATGGTGTATCCAGCATGGAATGCTCTTTCTGCTGGGTGCTGGGGCTTTATAGTATCTAGGCAATGGACAGAGCAAACAGTCTCTGTAATCAGTAACAGGGAGGATCTAAAGAGATTTGGAAACTCTGTAATTTCCAGTAAAAGCAGCAGATATGGGAAAGAACACACAGCAGATGCTGACCTGTAAGGATTAATGAAATCAGGAACATCCAAACAAAGATAGAACAGTGCATAGTAATGAGGGCTATGGGCCCCGAGACAAGATCTGTACTGGGGGCCTCAACTGCCATGCTCCCTATTATGTTGTAGAGGGGACCCCTTAGATACAAGGAGGACATACAACCTTGGCATCCCCTATTGGTACTATAGTCGCCTGATTCCTCTATAGATAGTATACAGTCGAGTAAAATTACTCTGACCACTTCTTTCTTCACTCTGGAAGAAGGTAGTCCTTGTATCCTGGTTTGCAGGCCCATACATCCAAGTTGAAGTGTATCAGCACTCACTTTTTGATGCTGAAAATCTTCACTTTATTGCCATAAACAAAATACAGGCATGTCACCATGTCCAGCATGCTACATATATTTAGCAAAAAGAGGCATAAGCAAGATGCAGTTCTAGCATAAGGACACTCTCCTATGTGGTGTATAAACCCTGACTGGTTCCATAATAACATGTGACTAAACCCGAGCATAGATCGCATGCTTAATGTCGCTTTGTAAACATAAGATATGATATATCTTTTTGCCCAAACATGTCCTCTTTTTGGGACCTAAAAAAATTGCCCGGTAGATATTTTTTAAATGACCAGGAATTTCTGGGATTCTCAAAGGGAAAGGGGGTACAACATAGGCGTGCGCAGCCTAATGCATTAGGGTGTGCACCCTAAAGCACACACACACACACGCCCCGCGCACGTGTGTGTGTGTATATGTATATATATATATATATAGTAGACGAAAAAACGAGGCAGCACTTCCAGCTTCTAGTGTACGGGTGAAGACCCCAAACTTTAATCCAAGCGACGTTTCGGCCTACTCAATGAGGCCTTTATCAAGCTACATAACAGTGCAAATAACTGGGTATATATACCCACACTACATAGACAAGTGAGTGACAATCAGTGATTACACCTGTTAACAATCAAGTCACATGACCTGGGACTGCATAGTCACATGGTGTTCAGATATAATAAACATAATACTTATACACATTTACGTGCATCAAAGGTGTACATCTTGTTCATAAAAACATAAGTGATGTGCACAGCAATTATAGTGCATATACAATACGTAATGTATAGAGGATCCAAGCCCCTTTTATACAGTGACCATTATACAGTGCAGTACACACAGAGTTAAAATCATATGCTGCAGTTGCAGCTGAACCATATTAAAAATTGGAGGGAGCTCACCATCTACGCACATTATGCTTGTCAACATCGCCATGCCTTCAGCGTTAGCGTCCCCCAGTCGGCAGTGCGCATGCGCCGGACCCGACAGCTCTGGCCGCGCCCCCGACGGCGCCACGCCCCCACGTCACGCTTCAATGGACCGCAGCGTCATCCACCGGAACGCACGCAGGAGCCGCAGCTGCTGAGGGAGGGAGGCCAGACCATGTGGTTCAGCGCACGTCACGTCGCAGGCGGGACCCCGCCGTCACCATGGCGACGCAAACAAGCCTAGACCAGCGGACAAGCCCAGCGCGGCCAGGGCAAATACATGCGCACAAATCCAGAATAACAGTATGATTGGAAATGGCCAAGGGGGAGGAAAATCAAGCCCAGCCATTAGCTCAGGCGATAATGTCGTCTCCCTTTGCCATCACCAATAACTTCATGTAGTGTGGCTGTCATGGGACACACTCATCCCATCAGCATACACAAATTCAAGATAGCGTGTATGTCAAGTCACTGACCCTCAAATGTGTGGTCAGAGACGCGCATACATCAGCAGTCTATAAGTACAATATAAAACAGTGTTGGACAAATAGTGCAATCATGTACTGATCCCAGGCCGTCTGACGTCGTCCCATATGCGTCCACATGTAATTTCAAAATCAGATCCTTATCCAAGGACTAGGGTGGCTCCATCCAATACCAAGATAAAAGTTCATCAAGTTAATCAAAACATCCTGGAATAGAAAAAATACAGTGTCAGTATATCATATTAGTATGTTCAAAAAGGCGTGCACTGTTATGTTTCTCATACACCAGACTGAACGAACAAGAAACCCCCACGTTGATGAGCTATACACATATTTCCTTTATCCATATAGTTCCCATCTACACTCCGCATTGAGGCCATCTGGCTTCAGTGTGTGTAGTCTGTGTATCCACAAGATCTCACGTTGTTTCAACAATTTCTCCCTATTGCCTCCCCTTTTAAGTGGGGGGATGTGGTCTATGACCCTGAATTTAAGATCCTTTTCTTTGTGTCCTGCTTCAACAAAGTGTTTGGGCACCGGAAGGTCTCTCCTCTTCTGTCGGATCGAATACCTGTGATAGTTCATTCTGGTCTTGACCTCGCAAATTGTCTCCCCCACATAAAGTAGATTGCAGGGGCAAGACAGGAGGTATACCACGAATGAACTATCACAGGTCAGAAAATGTCTGATTTCAAACCGGGTGTTCAGTACCGGATGTACGAATTTATCCCCTTTCAACATATAGTTGCAGTTAACACAGTTTAGACATGGGTAGCACCCATTTTTCTTGCGGCCTATGTAGGTTTGAACTGGGGCCTTACCCCCGGTAACATCAGCCCTCAGACTGTCCGCTCTCCTGTACGACATCAAGGGGGGCACAGCAAACTCCTTCACCTTTTTGAAGCTATTGTTCAATATCGGCCAATGTTTCTTAATGGCTCCCGCTATCTGGTAGCTGCCCTCATTATATGTGGAAATGAAAGGCACCCTACTCTGTTTGGTAACCTCACTAGTCCTCCTAGTTCCGATCCCATCCAACTGTCTGCATACCAAACTCCTCGGATATCCTCTCTGGGTAAATTTGTCTGCCATCTGCAACAACCTAGTCTTACACAATGCTGGATCTTTCACTATGCGTTGCACACGGAGAAACTGACTCCGTGGCAAAGTCTTAACCATAGATCTCGGATGGCAGCTCTCAAACCTCAATAGCTTGTTACGGTCAGTTGGCTTTGTGTATAGGTCAGTGACCAGTGAGGTACCCTGTTTTCTTACCATGGTATCCAAAAATTGGACCTGCTCGGTGGAGTATACAAGCGTGAACTGGATCTCAGGATCCATATTGTTCAGAAACGTGTGGAACTCTGCCAACTCATCCTCAGTGCCCTCCCAGATGACAAAAACATCATCTATGTATCTCCACCACCCCCGCACTCGGCTGTAGTGGTGGGATACATAGACGTGTTCAGCCTCTAGGGCAGACATGAACATGTTGGCATAAGTAGGCGCCATATTTGAACCCATTGCGGTTCCCCGCTGTTGTAGGTAATACCCATCCTGAAATGCAAAATAGTTGTATCTTAAGACTACACCGAGCAGGTCCAATATGAACTCCCTACATTCATCAGTGTATGGGGATTGAGCCAGAAACCTTCTGACTGCCTCCACACCTCTATCATGGTTGATAGAGGTGTAGAGGCTCACCACATCAAAAGAAACCAGCAGCGTATGTGTCGTCACTTGTACATTAGCAATCTTATTCAGAAAATCACCAGTGTCTCGTACATATGATTTTGCCCCAACAGCATAACATCTCAGTATCTTATCTAAGAAGATGGCCAAATTTGAGAACACTGACTCCCTCCCGGACACTATGGGTCTCCCAGGGGGATTCTGTAAGCTTTTATGAACTTTAGGTAACACATATATCAATGGTGTCTTGGGCTGTGTGATCAATAGATATTTGTAAAGGGCTTCATCAATCAGACCCCTTGATAGGGCTCCATCCAATAATCCTGTGATGACCTTAATAACCTCAAACTTGGGGTCATGATTGAGTTTCCTATATACCAGGGAGTCTCCTAATTGTCTCAATATCTCGGAGATGTACCATTGGGTGTCCAACACAACCACGGCTCCCCCCTTGTCGGCCGGTTTGACCGTGAGGGAGCCGTTGCTGCAAAGTTCACCCAACGCACACATCTCCGCAGACGTCATGTTAGGATGTCTGAGGCCTCCCACAGTTATGGACTCCTTCAGTGCCTCAATGTCAGCCCTCACTGCATTGATATATGTGTCAATAGCTGGATTCTTAATCTGTGGTGTGAAGTCCCCCTTGGCGTATAAGCCTACACCGCGAAGGGAGAGTTCACACCCACGCTGGGTATCGACATTATTCATTTGTCTATCGGTTTCAGAAAACCACACCTTTAACTTAAGACTTCTAAAAAATTTTGCAGGTCTACTTCCAGTTGAAACCAGTCCACTCCCACCGCGGGACAAAAAGATAGACCTTTAGATAGAAGATCGGTCTGTGCACTGGTCAGTTCATGGGAAGATATATTTACCACTATGGATTCTTTTTCCTTGCTGGCCGATTCCTTACACTCCGTTGTTCTTTTTCTCCATTTGAATTGTCTCCGCCCACCACGTCTGGTCCTTTTGGATCCATAGCAGGGCCTAAAAAATCATCATGCTGCTGTGTGACTTGAGTGGCTCCTTCATCATTGGTAGGTACCATTTTCCTCCTAGGGTTGGAGTTATTCCATTTGTTGTTATTGGAATTACCAGAGAATGGTTGACGTCTCTGTCCTTTTGGTTCTTGCCAGGTATAGACATTACCTCGTCTATAGTCCTCTTCATCCCGCTGCCATTTGCGTCGTTTGATCGCTTCTTGTTCTTTCTTGTATTTATCCAAATAGGTGGAGCAACTGGTCAAATATGTATCAAAGTCCTGTACAGGGAGGGCTTCCTTGAGCCTAATCAGAGCTCCTTCAAAGTGCTCACGTACCGTGCCCAATTCATATTGCAGGAACTCCAAATTCAATAGTATCACATCAAGGGCGTATTTGTTTGAAATTTGTGTAAATTTATGCGCAAACTTACTGTCCGCTGGAAACAGACTTGGTTTCAATTGGGAGCGCATACCCCTTGGGATTCTGTGCGACTTATAGTATTCCGCTAGAGTCGCCAGATGCAGCTCCATAGATGCCAGTAGTTTACCATCCGCCTCATAGCCTTTTTTCAGCTCTGTAACTGACGGGGTGGACAAAAACGTGCAGTCGCTCACCAGATCGTGGAGGATCCTCTCTTCATCCTGCCTGGTGTAGGAGAACACATCAGCGGGGTCTCTCTCAGTAGTTTCCATGTTTAGGTCAATACAGTGCTAAGCTGCCAAGTCCTTATATACAAAACACAAATAGTGCAGCAGCACAGTCAGAGCCAATGGACTGGGTGCAAATCCCCACAGAGGCAGGCCGCTCCTCCACGGTATATAGTAGACGAAAAAACGAGGCAGCACTTCCAGCTTCTAGTGTACGGGTGAAGACCCCAAACTTTAATCCAAGCGACGTTTCGGCCTACTCAATGAGGCCTTTATCAAGCTACATAACAGTGCAAATAACTGGGTATATATACCCACACTACATAGACAAGTGAGTGACAATCAGTGATTACACCTGTTAACAATCAAGTCACATGACCTGGGACTGCATAGTCACATGGTGTTCAGATATAATAAACATAATACTTTACACATTTACGTGCATCAAAGGTGTACATCTTGTTCATAAAAACATAAGTGATGTGCACAGCAATTATAGTGCATATACAATACGTAATGTATAGAGGATCCAAGCCCCTTTTATACAGTGACCATTATACAGTGCAGTACACACAGAGTTAAAATCATATGCTGCAGTTGCAGCTGAACCATATTAAAAATTGGAGGGAGCTCACCATCTACGCACATTATGCTTGTCAACATCGCCATGCCTTCAGCGTTAGCGTCCCCCAGTCGGCAGTGCGCATGCGCCGGACCCGACAGCTCTGGCCGCGCCCCCGACGGCGCCACGCCCCCACGTCACGCTCCAATGGACCGCAGCGTCATCCACCGGAACGCACGCAGGAGCCGCAGCTGCTGAGGGAGGGAGGCCAGACCATGTGGTTCAGCGCACGTCACGTCGCAGGCGGGACCCCGCCGTCACCATGGCGACGCAAACAAGCCTAGACCAGCGGACGAGCCCAGCGCGGCCAGGGCAAATACATGCGCACAAATCCAGAATAACAGTATGATTGGAAATGGCCAAGGGGGAGGAAAATCAAGCCCAGCCATTAGCTCAGGCGATAATGTCGTCTCCCTTTGCCATCACCAATAACTTCATGTAGTGTGGCTGTCATGGGACACACTCATCCCATCAGCATACACAAATTCAAGATAGCGTGTATGTCAAGTCACTGACCCTCAAATGTGTGGTCAGAGACGCGCATACATCAGCAGTCTATAAGTACAATATAAAACAGTGTTGGACAAATAGTGCAATCATGTACTGATCCCAGGCCGTCTGACGTCGTCCCATATGCGTCCACATGTAATTTCAAAATCAGATCCTTATCCAAGGACTAGGGTGGCTCCATCCAATACCAAGATAAAAGTTCATCAAGTTAATCAAAACATCCTGGAATAGAAAAAATACAGTGTCAGTATATCATATTAGTATGTTCAAAAAGGCGTGCACTGTTATGTTTCTCATACACCAGACTGAACGAACAAGAAACCCCCACGTTGATGAGCTATACACATATTTCCTTTATCCATATAGTTCCCATCTACACTCCGCATTGAGGCCATCTGGCTTCAGTGTGTGTAGTCTGTGTATCCACAGGATCTCACGTTGTTTCAACAATTTCTCCCTATTGCCTCCCCTTTTAAGTGGGGGGATGTGGTCTATGACCCTGAATTTAAGATCCTTTTCTTTGTGTCCTGCTTCAACAAAGTGTTTGGGCACCGGAAGGTCTCTCCTCTTCTGTCGGATCGAATACCTGTGATAGTTCATTCTGGTCTTGACCTCGCAAATTGTCTCCCCCACATAAAGTAGATTGCAGGGGCAAGACAGGAGGTATACCACGAATGAACTATCACAGGTCAGAAAATGTCTGATTTCAAACCGGGAATCCATAGTGGTAAATATATCTTCCCATGAACTGACCAGTGCACAGATCTTCTATCTAAAGGTCTATCTTTTTGTCCCGCGGTGGGAGTGGACTGGTTTCAACTGGAAGTAGACCTGCAAAAATTTTTTAGAAGTCTTAAGTTAAAGGTGTGGTTTTCTGAAACCGATAGACAAATGAATAATGTCGATACCCAGCGTGGGTGTGAACTCTCCCTTCGCGGTGTAGGCTTATACGCCAAGGGGGACTTCACACCACAGATTAAGAATCCAGCTATTGACACATATATCAATGCAGTGAGGGCTGACATTGAGGCACTGAAGGAGTCCATAACTGTGGGAGGCCTCAGACATCCTAACATGACGTCTGCGGAGATGTGTGCGTTGGGTGAACTTTGCAGCAACGGCTCCCTCACGGTCAAACCGGCCGACAAGGGGGGAGCCGTGGTTGTGTTGGACACCCAATGGTACATCTCCGAGATATTGAGACAATTAGGAGACTCCCTGGTATATAGGAAACTCAATCATGACCCCAAGTTTGAGGTTATTAAGGTCATCACAGGATTATTGGATGGAGCCCTATCAAGGGGTCTGACTGATGAAGCCCTTTACAAATATCTATTGATCACACAGCCCAAGACACCATTGATATATGTGTTACCTAAAGTTCATAAAAGCTTACAGAATCCCCCTGGGAGACCCATAGTGTCCGGGAGGGAGTCAGTGTTCTCAAATTTGGCCATCTTCTTAGATAAGATACTGAGATGTTATGCTGTTGGGGCAAAATCATATGTACGAGACACTGGTGATTTTCTGAATAAGATTGCTAATGTACAAGTGACGACACATACGCTGCTGGTTTCTTTTGATGTGGTGAGCCTCTACACCTCTATCAACCATGATAGAGGTGTGGAGGCAGTCAGAAGGTTTCTGGCTCAATCCCCATACACTGATGAATGTAGGAAGTTAATATTGGACCTGCTCGGTGTAGTCTTAAGATACAACTATTTTGCATTTCAGGATGGGTATTACCTACAACAGCGGGGAACCGCAATGGGTTCAAATATGGCGCCTACTTATGCCAACATGTTCATGTCTGCCCTAGAGGCTGAACACGTCTATGTATCCCACCACTACAGCCGAGTGCGGGGGTGGTGGAGATACATAGATGATGTTTTTGTCATCTGGGAGGGCACTGAGGATGAGTTGGCAGAGTTCCACACGTTTCTGAACAATATGGATCCTGAGATCCAGTTCACGCTTGTATACTCCACCGAGCAGGTCCAATTTTTGGATACCATGGTAAGAAAACAGGGTACCTCACTGGTCACTGACCTATACACAAAGCCAACTGACCGTAACAAGCTATTGAGGTTTGAGAGCTGCCATCCGAGATCTATGGTTAAGACTTTGCCACGGAGTCAGTTTCTCCGTGTGCAACGCATAGTGAAAGATCCAGCATTGTGTAAGACTAGGTTGTTGCAGATGGCAGACAAATTTACCCAGAGAGGATATCCGAGGAGTTTGGTATGCAGACAGTTGGATGGGATCGGAACTAGGAGGACTAGTGAGGTTACCAAACAGAGTAGGGTGCCTTTCATTTCCACATATAATGAGGGCAGCTACCAGATAGCGGGAGCCATTAAGAAACATTGGCCGATATTGAACAATAGCTTCAAAAAGGTGAAGGAGTTTGCTGTGCCCCCCTTGATGTCGTACAGGAGAGCGGACAGTCTGAGGGACAAATTGGTGAGGGCTGATGTTACCGGGGGTAAGGCCCCAGTTCAAACCTACATAGGCCGCAAGAAAAATGGGTGCTACCCATGTCTAAACTGTGTTAACTGCAACTATATGTTGAAAGGGGATAAATTCGTACATCCGGTACTGAACACCCGGTTTGAAATCAGACATTTTCTGACCTGTGATAGTTCATTCGTGGTATACCTCCTGTCTTGCCCCTGCAATCTACTTTATGTGGGGGAGACAATTTGCGAGGTCAAGACCAGAATGAACTATCACAGGTATTCGATCCGACAGAAGAGGAGAGACCTTCCGGTGCCCAAACACTTTGTTGAAGCAGGACACAAAGAAAAGGATCTTAAATTCAGGGTCATAGACCACATCCCCCCACTTAAAAGGGGAGGCAATAGGGAGAAATTGTTGAAACAACGTGAGATCCTGTGGATACACAGACTACACACACTGAAGCCAGATGGCCTCAATGCGGAGTGTAGATGGGAACTATATGGATAAAGGAAATATGTGTATAGCTCATCAACGTGGGGGTTTCTTGTTCGTTCAGTCTGGTGTATGAGAAACATAACAGTGCACGCCTTTTTGAACATACTAATATGATATACTGACACTGTATTTTTTCTATTCCAGGATGTTTTGATTAACTTGATGAACTTTTATCTTGGTATTGGATGGAGCCACCCTAGTCCTTGGATAAGGATCTGATTTTGAAATTACATGTGGACGCATATGGGACGACGTCAGACGGCCTGGGATCAGTACATGATTGCACTATTTGTCCAACACTGTTTTATATTGTACTTATAGACTGCTGATGTATGCGCGTCTCTGACCACACATTTGAGGGTCAGTGACTTGACATACACGCTATCTTGAATTTGTGTATGCTGATGGGATGAGTGTGTCCCATGACAGCCACACTACATGAAGTTATTGGTGATGGCAAAGGGAGACGACATTATCGCCTGAGCTAATGGCTGGGCTTGATTTTCCTCCCCCTTGGCCATTTCCAATCATACTGTTATTCTGGATTTGTGCGCATGTATTTGCCCTGGCCGCGCTGGGCTCGTCCGCTGGTCTAGGCTTGTTTGCGTCGCCATGGTGACGGCGGGGTCCCGCCTGCGACGTGACGTGCGCTGAACCACATGGTCTGGCCTCCCTCCCTCAGCAGCTGCGGCTCCTGCGTGCGTTCCGGTGGATGACGCTGCGGTCCATTGGAGCGTGACGTGGGGGCGTGGCGCCGTCGGGGGCGCGGCCAGAGCTGTCGGGTCCGGCGCATGCGCACTGCCGACTGGGGGACGCTAACGCTGAAGGCATGGCGATGTTGACAAGCATAATGTGCGTAGATGGTGAGCTCCCTCCAATTTTTAATATGGTTCAGCTGCAACTGCAGCATATGATTTTAACTCTGTGTGTACTGCACTGTATAATGGTCACTGTATAAAAGGGGCTTGGATCCTCTATACATTACGTATTGTATATGCACTATAATTGCTGTGCACATCACTTATGTTTTTATGAACAAGATGTACACCTTTGATGCACGTAAATGTGTATAAGTATTATGTTTATTATATCTGAACACCATGTGACTATGCAGTCCCAGGTCATGTGACTTGATTGTTAACAGGTGTAATCACTGATTGTCACTCACTTGTCTATGTAGTGTGGGTATATATACCCAGTTATTTGCACTGTTATGTAGCTTGATAAAGGCCTCATTGAGTAGGCCGAAACGTCGCTTGGATTAAAGTTTGGGGTCTTCACCCGTACACTAGAAGCTGGAAGTGCTGCCTCGTTTTTTCGTCTACTATATACCGTGGAGGAGCGGCCTGCCTCTGTGGGGATTTGCACCCAGTCCATTGGCTCTGACTGTGCTGCTGCACTATTTGTGTTTTGTATATATATATATATATATATATATATATATATAAATAATATACATACACACACAGGCCGGGTCTCACCCTAGCGTTGTCGTGACTCTGCCTCTGCGCCTAGTAACAATATATAGGGGGGCACATAAGATACCAAAGTCAAAAATGAAGGGGTCACTAATAATTTTCACCACTTAATCATACTACTGAAAAAAAACACGAAATAAGTATATATAAATAAGATTACAAAATACGAGAGTATTGCTGTACTGCAGAGATACCTTTTTATTGTACTATCCTAATACTTAAAAGACAAGCTTTCAAGAGTTTTCCTTTATTCCTCGGTATTGCTTCAGACCTGAGAAAGAGAGAGACTGAGTGCCCAAACTGAAACCCAAAGCCCACTTATTTATTGCCAAGTGCCAAGCCAGCAATTTAACCTGAATAGCAATATAGTATATCTTCCATCTTCCATGTATCATTTAGCTATAATAGCCTGCCTACATTTAATGCACTGCCTGTGCCATTCATAGTACGGGCTGCGCTGATGAAGGACAGGAAAAATCAAAGGTATATTAGTACGCCAAATACTTTTTCAAGGGTGCGGGTCCCCACAAAATAGGGCTCCGAGTGCCGCCTCTGGCACCCGTGCCATAGGTTCGCCAACTCTGAGCATGGAGGGATTGAAACAATTGCTAGACAAACAGTTATGTACAAACCCGTATCTTCCTTTTATTTAGCTCCTTTGTCTTAATTAGCCTCACCGCTGTCCAGTGCTCTGGCAAGATGGAAGGTTAATATTCCGAGATTAGAGCATAGACATGAGAAGGAGTTAGGCTACTTTCACACTTGCGGCAGAGGATTCTGGCAGTCAGTTCCATCGCCGGAACTGCCTGCTGGATCCGTCAAAACGCATGCAAACTGATGGCATTTGCAGTGGCGTGCCCAGGGTGTTTGGCACCAGGGGCGGGTCATTTCTCTGGCACCCCCCCCACAAATTCTTGACCACTTACCTCTTACATCCAGGGACATCTCCTGTCATGTAGACCTTCTCTTTCCTCTTCTCCTCCGTTAGACCGCCATGAGAAATTCTTTCAGCCGCATCCTGTCTCTACAGAGTTTGTAACACAGAAACATTAGATTTCTCAATTTTTTCAACCTCCCCATCCTAGTGACCCCATAGTGTCATCCTACTGCCACCCCCAATACCTGTGCCCGTTGTGCCCCCCAATGCCCCAGGTATATACTGCTGAAAAAATTGTGACCCTAATAGACATAATTCGGGTCCTTTATCAAACTGGTGTAAAGTAGAACTGGATTTCCAAAAGAGCTGTAAAACATGAAAGGAGGAATCTGATTGGTTGCTATGGGCATCTAAACCAGTTCTACTTTGCACCAGTTTGAGAAATGACCCCAAATGTTTTTATAGTGTCTACACCCTATATTGTGCTCCAGGTAATAATCCCTGTATAGTGTCCCCAGAAATAATAGAATGGGCCCTACAGTGCCTCCCCAATAGAAAGGCCCCCATGCTTCCCCCCCCACAGTAATTTCCCCCACACTGCCCCCACACAGTAGTGTCCCCCACACTGCCCCCCACACAGTAGTGTCCCCCACGCTGCCCCCACACAGTATTGTCCCCCACGCTGCTCCCACACAGTAGTGTCCCCCACACTGCCCCCCACACAGTAGTGTCCCCCACATTACCATCCCTCCCATAATAATTTTCCCCCACTGTGCCACACAGTATCCCACCATATTCCCCCTCCACGTTCTCCTGTGTGCACCCCCCTCATGTCCCCCAAAGTTGGCACATTATAATATAAAATAAAAGTTTGCCCCCACACAGCATCCCACCATATTTTCCCCCCACACGTCCTGTGTGCACCCCAGCCCCCTCATGTCCCCCAAAGTTGGCACCTAAAAGAAAAAAAAGGAAAAAACTCTAAAAGCTAAATACTTACCTGCGCTTGCTCGCAGAGTCCCAGCACTGTGCTGCTGAGTCCCGGCACAGGCGCGCGCGATGACGTCATCACTCTCTCCATTCAGAATGCATTAGGATAAAACTGATCATCACTTTTCCGGTATTAAGCCCCTAGGACAGAACTCAATGCCGGAAAAGAATAACGCTAGTGTGAAAGTATGTATAGTGATGGATCATGTGATGGACCATGTGATGAACGTAGTGACGTCATCAAAGGTCCTATTCTTCACAAAAGAAGTCAGAAGAGATGCCGGCTGCGCGAACAAGTGGATTAAGGTGAGTTAAATTTTATTTTATTTTTTCTAACCCCTCCAGCGCTGTTTTACTATGCATTCTGTATTCAGAATGCTATTATTTTCCCTCATAACCATGTTATAAGGGGAAATAATACAATCTACACAACCTTGAACCCAAACCTGAACTTCTGTGAAGAGGTTCGGGTCTGGGTACCACAGTCAGTTTTTTATCACGCGAGTGCAAAACGCATTGCACCCGCACGACAAAAACTGAACATCGGAACGCAATCGCATTTAAAACTGACTGCGTTCCTAATTTTGCCGGTTTGCCGCAATGCACCGGGACGCATCCGGAACTAATCCGGACACGCTCGTCTGCAAGGGGCCTTAAAGTGCCGTGGCGGCAGGATCCCTGGTGTTCGTGACGCCAGCACTGTTAGCTGCAAAAGAATAGTAATAAATTGAGTTCAGACCTTGTGTCACGTTCAATAACAGCTTTACTTTGGATAGACATTTTTCCAACAGTTTACAGACTTTATCTTGGCTCCAGCAGGCTTTAGCATCAGCTGGGGCAAGCAAACTAGTCTCTGCTACATCTGCTGCTCTTCTGACTCTGCTGTACTAACAGGCTCAAATGGGATCTTTGCTTTCTGCTTTGGGCTGCAACTTCTCTCTCTGTAGTCTTACTCTAGCTTAATCCGGGGAACTTTTCCTTTTGGCTTCTGAGGCTCCAAGCTGTGTCCTCCACATCCAGCAGAGCCTAGGGCGCTCTAGCTGGCTTAGGCAAGGCACGTCCAACAGGGACGTGCACTTGCTGCACACCCTCCCTTGGCTGGCGGTAAACTGCAACTAACTCTAACTAACTAGTCCCTCCTCTCTTTAGAGAGGGAGTGTAGAATGGAAGGAAGGGTTCCATTCTCTCTAAGTGTAGCTCTGCCATGTTTGCTGCCACCTACTAAGATGCAGCCATCCAACCTGCTCCATATCTCCTCAATTGGTGCTAGAAACTTCTGGCTTCATTCTTCAAACTACATTTCCACTGCTCCGATCTCTAGGGAGCAATAGCCCGAGGGAGTACACCGTGACACATCATATCATCAGGACCATTGCCACTCTCATCCTCTGCATCAGGGCCTCCAGGGCTTGCTGCCTGTGCCAAAACTGATGTGTAGCTTGGTCTAGCTACTCTGTCATGGAATCTGAAGCTGTGAATACTTAGTACATCGGTGACATGCTACCCATGTGCCTCAGCAAAGGGAGCAGATCTAAATAAAAGAAACAGTATCAAGAAACATTCTCTACATACCATTCTTCAAGCCTTACAATTGTATAATGACAAAGCTGATACTGCACTGATAATTCCAGTTGTGTATTATTGGTGCAGTTTCTGAGGCCAGGAAGGGTGAAGGAGCTGCAGTGTCATCATGGTTACATGACCACAGGTTCAACACCCATTGTTTTTCAGCTGAAGCCTGGAGACCAGAACTTAGCTACAGCCTGCAGAGGAGTTAACAGAGTAGCTTCTTCCCACCACTTGTGCTCCTACCACACTAAGGCCTCACGACAGTTTTTTTTCACGGTCCGCAAAAACGGGGTCCGTGGGTCCGTGATCCGTGACCGTTTTTTCGTCCGTGGGTCTTCCTTGATTTTTGGAGGATCCACGGACATGAAAAAAAAGTCGTTTTGGTGTCTGCCTGGCCGTGCGGAGCCAAACGGATCCGTCCTGAATTACAATGCAAGTCAATGGGGACGGATCCGTTTGATGTTGACACAATATGGTGCCATTTCAAATGGATCCGTCCCCATTGACTTTCAATGTAAAGTCTGGAGTTCTTTTATACCATCGGATTGGAGTTTTCTCCAATCCGATGGTATATTTTAACTTGAAGCGTCCCAATCACCATGGGAACGCCTCTATGTTAGAATATACTGTCGGATATGAGCTACTTCGTGAACCTCAGATCCGACAGTATATTCTAACACAGAGGCGTTCCCATGGTGATGGGGACGCTTCAGGTTAGAATACACTACAAACTTTGTACAAGACTGCCCCCTGCTGCCTGGCAGCACCCGATCTCTTACTGGGGGATATGATAGCACAATTAACCCCTTTAGGTGCGGCACCTAAAGGGGTTAATTGTACTATCATATTCCCCTGTAAGAGATCAGGGCTGCCAGGCAGCAGGGGGCAGCCCCCCCCTCCCCAGTTTGAATATCGTTGGTGGCACAGTGTGCCCCCACCATCGCCCCCCCTCCCTCCCTCTATTGTATTAAATCGTTGGTGGCACAGTGTGCCAACCACCATCGCCCCCCCCTCCCTCTATAGCAGTAACATTGGTGGCAGTGTGCGGTCTCAACAGTAGAAGATTCATACTTACCTGCTTGCTGCTGCGATGTCTGTGTCCGGCCGGGAGCTCCTCCTACTGGTAAGTGAAAGGTCTGTGCGGCGCATTGCTAAAGAACTGTCACTTACCAGTAGGAGGAGCTCCCGGCCGTTCACAGACATCGCAGCAGCAAGCAGGTAAGTATGAATCTTCTACTGTTGAGACCGCACACTGCCACCAATGTTACTGCTATAGAGGGAGGGGGGGGGGCGATGGTGGTTGGCACACTGTGCCACCAACGATTTAATACAATAGAGGGAGGGAGGGGGGCCGATGGTGGTTGGCACACTGTGCCACTAACGATTTAATACAATAGAGGGAGGGAGGGGGGCCGATGGTGGTTGGCACACTGTGCCACCAACGATTTAATACAATAGAGGGAGGGAGGGGGGGGCGATGGTGGAGGCACACTGTGCCACCAACGATATTCAAACTGGGGAGGGGGGGGGGGGGTCTGCCCCCTGCTGCCTGGCAGCCCTGATCTCTTACAGGGGAATATGATAGTACAATTAACCCCTTTAGGTGCCGCACCTGAAGGGGTTAATTGTGCTATCATATCCCCCTGTAAGAGATCGGGTGCTGCCAGGCAGCAGGGGGCAGTCTTGTACAAGTTTGCAGTGTATTCTAACTAGAAGCGTCCCCATCACCATGGGAACGCTTCTGTGTTAGAATATACTGTCGGAAATGAGTTTTCACGAAGTGAAAACTTAGATCAGAAAAAGCTTTTATGCAGACGGATCTTCGGATCTGTCTGTATGAAAGCAACCTACGGCCACGGATCACGGGCACGGATGCCAATCTTGTGTGCATCCGTGTTCTTTCACGGACCCATTGACTTGAATGGGTCCGTGAACCGTTGTCCGTCAAAAAAATAGGACAGGTCATATTTTTTTGACGGACAGGATACACGGATCACGGCCTCGGCTGCAAAACGGTGCATTTTCCGATTTTTCCACGGACCCATTGAAAGTCAATGGGTCCGCGAAAAAAAACGGAAAACGGCACAACGGCCACGGATGCACACAACGGTCGTGTGCATGAGGCCTAAGAGTGGTAGGAATGTGGAAGAAGAAAAATAGTGCCATTGTGGAGGTATATTGTGCTGCACTATAGCATTTGGTGCTTCTTGGGAGGTATTTTGTGCTGCACTGCAGTTCTTGGCAATTCTGGAGATGTATGTATGTGTGATTATTTGGCATCATCTGATTGCTACAGCCAATCACTGGCATCACTGGTGATTGGCTGCATCTCTAACTTGTTGATGATGTGATGTAATGGCTGCAACCAAGTATGCAGAAGTTGTAACTGGACAACCACTAAAGAATCCATGGGTAAGTTGCCCCTTTTGCCAATGCTATAACCCAGTCCTGTCTACAATGCCAGTAACATGGCTGATCACTGTCCCCAAGCTTGTTTTTATTTTGGAGACATCCATGTTACATAGTTAATACGGTTGAAAAAAGTTCAATATCAGATGAAAAAAAAAGAAATCTCTTCCCACCTTTCACCATAGTAAAAAAAAAACATGATAAGGTCAGAACAGGGACTGCTGTAACTTTTTCCCAAGAGTGGCAAGGTGGTTGTTTACTGGAATGGGCTGCAGCTGAAGGGTATTCAGGATTTTTGTCTGAAAAGGTTTGTTAATGGTTGAGGTTTCCCAAAGTTGCTCAATGTTTACTCACTGGCCAGTGAACCTGCGATAAAGATTAAGCAGAATCCACAGGAGAGGTTACACAATGAGGCCATCCATCTCATGTGTTTGTGCTTTGAATGGGGATTTATAGCTTCAATTAGAAGGAAATTCTTAAACAAAACATTATGGTAATCCTTCAAGGCTGAGTGTCCAGGACTGCAAAGTATTTAACCCCTTAAGGACCCTGCCATTTTTCACCTTAAGGACCAGGCCATTTTTTGCAAATCTGACCAGTGTTACTTTATGTGGTGATAACTTTAAAACGCCTTCACTTACTGTTTTCTTATCATTGTACTTCATGACAGTGGTAAATTTGAGTCAAAATATTTCATTTTTATTTATAAAAAAATATCAAATTTACCAAAAATTTGGAAGAATTTGCAATTTTCAACATTTCAATTTCTCTGCTTTTAAAACAGATAGTGATACATCCTAAAATAGTTATTAGTTTACATTTCCCATATGTCTACTTTATGTTTCGATTATTTTGTAAATTACATTTTCTTTTTTTGGGGACATTACAAGGCTTAGAAGCAGGGGCGTACATAGAAATCACTGGGCCCCATAGCAAGCATCTGAATTGGGCCCCCTAACCCTGCCCATACCCGCCCCTGGCCCATCCCACCTCCTGTCCTGGCTCCTCTCATGCCACACCCCCATTAAATAATCCCTAATGCCCCCCAAAATGCCTGGGGGGGGGGGAGGAGGAGTAGGAGAGCACACTGTCCACTATGAGCCTCCCAAACCCTTATTGCCCCCCCCCCCCCACAGTGTGCTTTCCTTCTACTCTTCCCCCCCTGGGCATTTTGGGGTAATGGGGGCATAAGGGGGGCTCATAGAGGATTCAGGGGGGGGGAGGCTCATACAGGACAGAGTAGGAGGAAAGCAGACTGTCCTCTATGAGCCCCCCAAACCCTTAATGCCCCCCAAAATGCTCAGGACAGTGTGCTTTCCTTCTACTCTACTCCTCTCCCCCTGGCATTTTGTTGGGGGGCATTAGGGGTTGGGGGCTCATAGAGGACTCGGGGGGGGGGGGGGAGCTCATAGAGGACAGTGTGCTTTCCTCCTACACCTCCCCCCCATTTTGGAGTAATGGGGGCATTAGGGGGGCTCATAGAGGATTCGGGGGGGGGGGGGGGGGTATACAGGACAGAGTAGGAGGAAAGCAGACTGTCCTCTATGTCCCCCTCCCTATGAGTTATCTTGCTGCTGCCTGGCAATGCTGCAGCCTGCATTAACCTAACAAACCACTGGCACCAACCGCGTCCGGTCAGGAGTGGGCAGGCAATCCTTCAGTCTGGGGCTGGGATCGATGCAGGGTGCAGCCAGGCAGATGCCTACTTCACTCGTCGCTCAGGTCAGACAGACTCAGAGAGTCAGAGAGAGAATCAATGTGTACAGTGTATGTCCGGCGCCCGCCCCTGCTGCCCGCAAACACTGGCCAATCAGCAGCTGCCTCTTTGTGCTGCTGACTTGCGCTGATTGGCCAGTGTGAAAATTCGAACACACCTGCAGGCTGGCCGGGCGGGAGAATCAAGTGAGGCAGCATGATGAGCAGGTTAATAGGGGAGGGGGAGGAGAAGGGGGGGCCCGCCGATCAAAGGCAAGTGCCGCGGGCCCGGCGCCGCCCACAGTGTGTGTTTGATTGTACTAGTACTGCTTACTTAGCTAAAATAATCAGAGGGGGCGGGGCCTTCCGTGCGGTCCGGGCCCCCCTGCGCTGCGGGCCCCATAGCAACGGCGTGGTCTGCCTATATTGGCGGTATGCCAGTGCTTAGAAGTTTAGAAGCAAATCTTGAAAATTTTTAAGAAAATTTCCAAAACCCACTTTTTAAGGGCCAGTTCATGTCTGAAGTCACTTCGTGGGGCTCACATAATAGAAACTTCCCATAAATGGCCCCATTTTGGAAACTACACCCCTCAAGGTATTCGAAACTGATTTTATAAACTGTGTTAACCCTTTAGGTGTTCCACAATAATTAAAGGAAAATGTAGATAACATTTTTTAATGTCATTTTTTTGGCAAATTTTCCATTTTAAATCAATTATTTCCAGTAACAACGCAAGGGTTAACGGCCAAACAAAACACGATAGGACAGATTTATCATGACTCTGACAGCTCACTCCACTTTAACATATGGCTAAAGTCAGTTTTAGCCAAGTCAGATTTATGATCGGCCCTTTAAGACTGTAATAAATGTGGTTTGACGGTAGCAGTTTATCCGTCAGTAAGCAGCTTTACAAAAGTTGCACATGTTTACGAAAAAGTCGCATGTTTTTATGAAAAAGTCACATGTTCTATTAAAAAGTCTCATAAGATAAGCATGGTCCTCACTGGAGTGAAATTGCGACTTTTTTACGACTTTTTAGTATCTAGAGATTTATTTACATAAGAAAACACGCCCACTTTCAGAAAACTGGAGAGCATAGTGCAGAGCAGAAAAAAGTCGCAAATTTGTGCGCAGTTTTAGCGTTTAGGACTTTTTGGGGACTTTTTCACTCCATTATTCTGACCTGAGCTAATGATAAATCTGGCCTAATATTTATTGCGCTGATTCTGTAGTTTACAGAAACACACCATATGTGGTCGTGAACTGCTGTACAGGCACACAGCAGAGCGCAGAAGGAACAGAACACCATATGGTTTTTCAAGGGCAGATTTCACTGGGATAATTTTAATTTGCCATGGGCTGCCTTCCCTGCCATCGGGTCCCAGTCACAGCAGAGTGGGCACCCGATGGGCATCCCGCACCCGGCATGATCCCGCACGTGCTGCGGTCAGCACTGACCATGGCAGTGCAAGGGTCAATGTGCTGGCATCAGTGTTTTCCCTGATGCTTGCGCATACAGCAGGAGTGACTGCTGGACCCCTGCCGCTGATCGGGTGGGAGCAGCTCCTGCACCCGCCCGATCAGCCCGCCGTACATGTACGGCGCTGGTCTTTAAGTTATGTCCACCAGCGCCGTACATGTCCACCAGCGCTGTACATCCTTAAGCCCCACGAGTTTTAAGAAATTCTGTTGGATGGCCATTCTTTAAAATTAGCATCTTTAAGATAACCTATTAAGCGAGGTCTACACGACGACATGTGTTGTACGACATTCATTGTAATAACTATGACACTCGCAAAAAATCCATCCAAGTTGGATTTCTGTGTGACTGTTGTGTCGTATTCTCAGCATGTTGCAGTACGAAAACATAGTAACATAGTACATAAGGCCGAAAAAAGACATCTGTCCATCCAGTTCGGCCTGTCATCCTGCAAGTTGATCCAGAGGAAGGCAAAAAACCCCTGTGAGGTAGAAACCAATTTTCCTCACTTTAGGGGAATAAAAATACCTCCCCGACTCCAATCAGGCAATCAGAATAACTCCCTGGATCAACGACCCCTCTCTAGTAGCTATAGCCTGTAATATTATTACGCTCCAGAAATACATCCAGGCCCCTCCTGAATTCCTGTATTGTACTCACCATCACCACCTCCTCAGGCAGAGAGCTCCATAGTCTCACTGCTCTTACCGTAAAGAATCCTCTTCTATGTTTGTGTACAAACCTTCTTTCCTCCAGACGCAGAGGATGTCCCCTCGTCACAGTCACCGTCCTGGGAATGAATGGATGATGGGATAGATCTCTGTACTGACCCCTGATATATTTATACATATTAATTAGATCTCCTTTCAGTCGTCTTTTTTCTAAAGTGAATAACCCTAATTTTGATAATCTTTCAGGGTACTGTAGTTGCCCCATTCCAGTTATTACTTTAGTTGCCCTCCTCTGGACCCTCTCCAGCTCTGCTATGTCTGCTTTGTTCACTGGAGCCCAGAACTGTACACAGTACTCCATGTGTGGTCTGACTAATGATTTGTAAAGTGGTAGGACTATGTTCTCATCACGGGCATCTATGCCCCTTTTGATGCAACCCATTATCTTATTGGCCTTGGCAGCAGCTGCCTGACAGTTTTTTGCAGCTTAGTTTGCTGTTTATTAAAATTCCTAGATCTTTTTCCATGTCAGTGTTACCGAGTGTTTTACCATTTAATAAGTACGGGTGACTTGCATTATTCCTTCCCATGTGCATAACTTTACATTTGTCAGTGTTAAACCCCATCTGCCACTTATCTGCCCAAGCCTCCAATCTATCCAGATCGCTCTGTAGTAGTATACTGTCCTCTTCAGTGTTAATTACTTTACACAGTTTAGTGTCATCTGCGAAAATTGATATTTTTACTATGCAAGCCTTCTACAAGATCATTAATAAATATATTGAAGAGAATAGGGCACAATACTGACCCCTGAGGTACTCCACTAGTGACAGTGACCCAATCTGAGTATTTACCATTAATAACCACCCTCTGTTTTCTATCATTGAGCCAGTTACTTACCCACATACAGACGTTTTCTCCCAGTCCGAGCATTCTCATTTTATATACTAACCTTTTATGTGGTACAGTGTCAAATGCTTTGGAGAAGTCCAGATACACGACATCCATTAATTCGCCGCTGTCAAGTCTAGAACTTACCTCCTCATAGAAACTGATTAAATTTGTTTGACATGACCGATCCCTCACGAAGCCATGCTGATATGGTGTTATTTGCTTATTTCCGTTAAGATGCTCTAACATAGCATCTCTCAGAAAACCTTCAAACAGTTTACCCACAACAGATGTTAAACTTACGGCCTATAGTTTCCAGGCTCTGTTTTTGGACCCTTTTTGAATATTGGCACCACATTTGCCATGCGCCAATCCTGTGGGACATTCCCTGTCAATATAGAATCTTCAAATATCAGAAATAAGGGTCTGGCTATGACATTACTTAATTCCCTTAGGATACGGGGGTGTATGCCATCCGGTCCTGGCGATTTGTCTATTTTAATCTTTTTAAGTCGCTGTTGTACTTCTTCCTGGGTCAGACAGGACACTTTTAATGGGGAATTTATTTCAACATTCGGCATGTCATCTGACAGTTTATTTTCCTCAGTGAATACATTGGAGAAAAAAAATATTTAACAGCTTTGCTTTCTCCTTGTTGCTCTCTGCGACTCCCCCTCATTACTCTTTAACGGGCCGACACCTTCAGATTTATACTTTTTGACATTTATATAATTGAAGAACATTTTAGGGTTAGTTTTACTCTCTTTGGCAATTAATCTCTCGGTCTCTAGTTTGGCCGCTTTTATTTGTTTTTTACATGTTCTATTTTTTTCCTTATAGTTTCAGTGCTTCCGTGCTACCTTCCTGTTTTAGTGTTTTATATGCTTTCTTTTTGTCATTTATTGCTTTCTTTACAGTTCTGTTTATCCACATTGGTTTCTTTTTGTTCCTTAACCTTTTATTCCCATACGGTATGTACCTCTCACAATGAGATTTTAGGATGCTTTTAAAGATATCCCATTTAGTGGCTGTATTTTTATTTGTGAGGACTTTATCCCATTTAGTTAGGCCTATGGCCTCTCTTAGTTGGCTAAATTTAGCTTTTTGGTTTGGTATTTTTGTTCCTCCCTGTAGAAACGCTCTTTTAAATGATAATTGGAAGGTTATTGCTTTGTGGTCACTATTTCCCAGGTGTCCCCCAACCTGCACGTCTGTTGTTCTGTCAGGCCTATTGGTTAATACTAAGTCCAGTATGGCCGTCCCTCTAGTCGGGTCCTGAACCAGTTGGGAGAGGTAATTGTCTTTGGTTATTGCCAAGAACCTGTTTCCTTTATGAGATATACAAGTTTCAGTTTCCCAGTCTATATCTGGGTAGTTGAAGTCCCCCATAATAACCACCTCATTATGATTTGCCGCCTCGTCTATCTCGTTTAGTAGTAGATTTTCTGTGGACTCTGGTATATTAGGTGGTTTATAGTAAACTCCTATTAGTAATTTATTATTATTTTTAGCGCCATGTATCTCTACCCACAGTGACTCCACATGTTCATGTCCCTCACTTATATCTTCCCGGAGTGTGGGCTTTAGACAGGACTTTACATAAAGGCAGACCCCTCCCCCTCTCCGGTTTTGACGATCCTTTCTAAACAGGCTGTAACCCTGTACATTAACTGCCCAGTCATAGCTATCATCCAGCCATGTCTCAGTTATTCCCACTATGTCATAGTCCTCCTCACACATCAATAATTCCAGTTCACCAGTTTTATTAGTCAGGCTTCTGGCATTAGTATACATATACATTTGAGAGGTTTATGTATATTTTTTACTCTACACCTTTCCTTCTGAACTGTTCTAGTTCCTCCCCCAGTCTCACTACCTTGCCCCCGGTCTCTATCTGCACTATCTTCCCATTCTATAACATAATTACCCTCAGGGCTGGTGCAAGGATTTTTGCCATCCCTAGGCAAGAGGCAATTTTGCCGCCCCTTGACTCCGCCCCTTGACCACGCCCCCTTTTCGGACACCTATTGCATGCAACATTTTACTTGACCAGCTAATTTTAGATATTCTACAGAAGTCCCATTACAATCCCCCTCCCCCCAATTTGCCTTTTGAGCAAATAAAAATAGTAAAATAGAACATTTAAAACATTTTAATTGCAAACATTTCCTCATATGTAAAACATAAAACAGCAGCATTGCACATATATCAAGTGCCAACAAGATTTTCCAACATAACATAAAAATTACAATATAAATAGAAATATTAAAACAGTATAGAATGGTAAAATAAATAACCCAAAAATGAAAAACACTTTGATACAGGAGAGATATTAAAGACTAATATTCCAAATCTGAAATACAGTATAAAAAGGTCAATAAACTGAAGTACAAAAGTGCAAATTGCGATTAAATTATAGTGCAAAACAACAAAGTGCCAACTAACATAACAGTGCATAACAGTACAAACCTAAATACAATCAATAATGCAAGTGCCAATCTGTGATCTTTATGCTGTAAAAGCATAATGTCACCAAGGCCATTGGGTCTACAAAAAATTGACTTTTCTTGCTTTAGCGTTAGCAAAGTCCTTCAGCAATATTTCAAAATCAATATCTTGAGCAATGGCATTCTCAATAGAAAGCATGGCAAGTCCCACCAGCCGTTCTTGAGACATTGAAGACCGCAGATAATTTTTTAGGATTTTCAGTTTTGAGAAGCTTCTTTCACCTGAAGCCACTGTGATGGGGAGTGTCAGCAGTATTCTAAGTGCTATTGCTACATTTGGAGCAAAACCATTCCTGACGGCATAGGCCAGAACGTCAATTGGCTTCATGCTTGGTGATACAACAGGAGCCAAAATACTGAGCTCTTCATACAGCTGCATTCCATCAATATCTTCATCCTTTGAATTTTTATCAGTTAATACTGTTTGTAGCGCCATACAGCTCTTTAAGAGTTGCTCCCTATCCATGTCTTTAAGCTTCCTAATGTCATACAAAAATTGAAAGTTGTTGCTATGATCTTTAAGCTGTTCAAATCTCTCTTGAACAGATTTGATTACAACATCCAAGATGGTATAGAAACACTCAACCTTAAACTGTTTTTGGGGATCTTGGATTGGTTCATCTTGTCCCTCGTAGGAAAAAAGTCTCTTTTTTTTTCTGTGCCTATGCAATGTAGAAGGGAACACAGGATCAATTTCCATTTCTGATGCCATCGTTTTTGCTTCTGTAAGCAACTCCTCAAATCCAGTGTCAGAACGATAATTTTCTAAGTAGCTCTTGCTGGCTTCTAAAAGCTCCACCACATCTGGCAAGTAAACAGTTTGACTTTGAAGTTTGCTTACTCTGTTTATGCGATTTAATATGCTATACCACATTGCTGTCAAACACACAAATGTAAAGTTGTTTATCTCTTGTGCCAATGATGCAGCCTCATTTCTTGCAAGAGAAGAAAATGCTGCATCTTCCTCAATTTCTATAAGTGTGTCATATATTTCTGACATTTGAAATCTAAAAGGACGAATGGCATCAATTCTGCTAGACCATCTTGTGTCTGATAGTGGCTTCACAGTCAGCCTACTGATGTTCTTCTTTAGAATGTCCCAACGATTTGTTGAGCCAGACAAAAACACATATATTTTCTGCAAAATACCAAAATATGAACTGGCTTGCCTACAACTCATAGCAGCGTCATTGACAACAAGGTTTAAAGAATGGGCACTGCAAGGAACATAGAATGCACGCGAATTCAAATCTCTGATTCTTTTCTGGACGCCAGATTGCTTGCCTTTCATGTTAGACCCGTTGTCATAACCTTGACCTCTCATATCCTTTAATGGTATTTTAAGTTTCTCAAGCTCTGCCAGAATTGATTCAGTCAAACTTTCTCCAGTTGAACTATATACTGGGATGAATCCTAGAAACCTTTCTTCAATTTTCACTTCAGGGCTTGCAGTTATTGAGTCCCCTTGTGTGATCGACACAAATCTAACAATGATGGTCATCTGTTCCACAAGAGCAACATCTGGGGTGCAGTCAAGGATAATAGAATAGTATTTGGCATCTGTTAAAAGTAACACAATCCGTCTTGTTATTTCTTTGGAAATGATGCCAATCAATTCATTTTGGATATCCTTTCCCAGGTAATGGCAATGAATTTCTGCATTCGTTATTTTTGTAAGGTGGTTCTGCATCACGGTATCAAAGGTAGCCAGCATCTCCACAAGTTGCAAGTAATTGCCATTGTTTTCACTGTAAAGTGTATCATTGCTTCCTCTGAAAGCCAAGCATTGCTTACCAAGATATTGAACGATGGCTACAAGGCGCTGGAGAACATTTTGCCAGTGCTGAGTTTCTGCTGTTAACAATCTCTGGTAAGACTGGTCAATAGTTCTTTCTGATCCAAGCCTCATCAATAACTCATTCCACCTTCCCACAGAAGCAAGATGAGCTGCAGACTGTTCATGTGCGTTCAATATATGAGATATATTTCTCCAGTCATCGACACCTCCATCAGTCAGACTTATTTGTTGCTTTGCAAACAGTTTGCAACAAAAACAAAACACTCTGTTTAGCGTGGTAGAATAAATTAGCCAATGTCTGTTCTGCACTTCTCCATTTCCAAGGTGGCGTTTGTAATGGACTGCTGTAAAACGTCTCTTAGATGCATCTCTTGGAAATGCAAAGTCTTTATTTGGCTTTGCTGGGCCTTTCATTACGATGGTATCCCGAAACGAGGTAGTAATGACATCTGGCCAGTTCGCTGGATCAGAGATATCCAGTGGTAATGCAGTGATCTCCTTTTCTTGTTCTATTGGTTCTGATGATTTTAGAGAGGTCACTTCTTCAGTATCTGTGCAACTTTTCTCTATAACAGATTGATCAATAACAGTTGTTGATGTTGAAGCAACCACTGTCATGCTTGTTGAAGGTCCTTCATCTGTGTCCATATGCACTGGATCGTCTTCAGCTACACAATACGATTCCTCATCAGCTTGTGTGGCTTGCTTTTGACCAACACTAAAGAATTTGCTTAACGATCCAGCCATTTTTTTGGCTTCTTCTTCTTGAAGTTTTATTTTCCTTTTGAAACCTGCACCCGACAACTTCTTACGTGGTGGTCCAGACTTTGCTCAGCATAAATCAGTCTACTGCAAAGGTAGCGTCGGCCCTAACCTATCCACAGGATAAAGGATAACAAGTTAATAGTTGGGGTTCGGACTGCAAGATCCTTCACTAATCACGGAAATTGTCTCCCATGGAGTGCCCAATTATGAGCTCATCTATGTTTGGAGCCCCCATAGAGAATGAATCGATTGCTGGCTGCGCATGTGCACTGCCGCTGCATTCTTTCAGGAACAATTGTCTTCCATTCTAAGCACCTAAGGGGGATCCCAGTGGTTATATATATATAAAAATAAAATAATCTTTAATAGTTGCCGCTTGCCACAGAGTGCACTTTGAAAAGCTAGTAAGCGAAACGGACATCGGGCCATTCCTCCAGCCAGGTTTGTCATCAGTCATTTTTTATGCTTGACACGGCTGTTTATGTGTTTGTACCAGGATTTATAGCGATACTTTACTTCTATGCTGGCTGTTCTCTTGACTCTGTATAGGCTCTATTTTGTATATGCCTTTGGGCGCATCTATGTATTTGCAAATAAGACCAGCCAACACATTCGTTTTTTAACCTTTTTTCAAAAATTGGTTATCCCTTGGTGTATCACACATGCAGCGGAGACTTTATGGAATCATCACTATTGTTATATTTACTGGGTTGGAGGCTTTTTTTATCCACACTCCTCTGCATGGGTTTTATTATATTATGTATGGTAGCATATTTGTTCAATACAGATTTACATGGTCATCATCCGCGGGTTTGTTTTTAGTTTTTATAGGAGGTTTACGGACCGGTTGTTCACCGTGCAGGGTATATTTGCTTGGTTCAGCTATTGTTGGTATATTGCCGCCGAGTAAGTCGCCCCAGATGCGGCGCATGTAGTCACGCTTCCTCTGCTCTCCTCTTAGCCTCTCCTGCTTGATTGACACTCTGAGTGTGCACCCTGAAGCACATGTTGTGATATGGTCCATATCACAATATACAAGAGGATGATATACAGTATAACATCTTCCTGTATATAGTGATATAGTGGATCACGCTGATATAACCTGGGTATCTCTGGTATATTATTATATGTACATCTGGTATAAGTCATTCATCTTAATATATCTTAATATACCAGAAGATGTATAACTTACGCCAGCTCACATATAATAATATACAGAATATACAAGGTTGTTAACTCTGCCGGATAGTAACTCTTACCTGATCTTGCTCTGGCTGAAAGCTGCTGAACCGACCTGCTGAATGCTGGACTGGCTGGGCTCAGTGTGGGCTCTGGCTGCCTGAATAAGTGCTGCTCCTGGACCTGGCTCAGGCTGGCAGAAATGTCTGGCAGAGAGAGAGAGAGAAGGAGGTGGGGTGAGTGACTGTAGTATAGAGTCAGTCTACTGGGCAAGTGGGCAGTGGCAGACTAGCAGTGGCTCCAGTCACACGCCCCTCTGTTCCCAACTTCCTGCCGGACCTGCAGCACTGATAACTTTGTGACGTCACATAAGCGCGCAGTGTGATCCGGCGTGACTGTCCGGCCTAAAACCGGACGTCTGGCCACCCTAAGAGCAGAAGTGGCAGAGATAGTGAGGCCAGCAGCAGCCATTTCATTCAGATTAGAGACAAAGCTGTAGTGGCTGTAATCTGACTAAGGGTCCATCCACACGTCCGTTGTTTCTTTCCTGATCTGTTCCGTTTTTTGCAGAACAGATCTGGACCCATTCGTTTTCAATGGGTCCTGAAAAAACAGCACAATGTCTGATTTTTTTTCAGGACCCATTGAAAACGAATGGGTCCAGATCTGTTCTGCAAAAAACGGAACAGATCAGGAAAGAAACAACGGACGTGTGAATGGACCCTTAGTCAGATTACAGCCACTACAGCTTTGTCTCTAATCTGAATGAAATGGCTGCTGCTGGCCTCACTATCTCTGCCACTTCTGCTCTTAGGGTGGCCAGACGTCCGGTTTTAGGCCGGACAGTCACGCCGGATCACACTGCGCGCTTATGTGACGTCAAAAAGTTATCAGTGCTGCAGGTCCGGCAGGAAGTTGGGAACAGAGGGGCGTGGGACTGGAGCCACTGCTAGTCTGCCACTGCCCACTGGACCCTAAAATGGATGTTCCTGGCCTCAGTGAGTGAGTAAGAGACCTCATATCAGCCAACTCACCCCCCAGTCAAACCTCATATTAGCCCGCCCCACAGAGCCCCCGATCAGACCTCAGATCAGCCCAGTCAGACCCCCCACACTGTCCTCCATTATGTATTTGTGTTTGCCTCCCAGTGCCCCCACTAAGTAATATTGCCCCCAATTATGTAATTTGCCCCCACATACAGTGCCCCCTAGTATGTAATTTGCCCCCTTAGTGCCCCCACATACAGTAATACTGCCCCCACATACAGTGCCCTCCATTATGTAATTTGCCCCCAGTGCCCCCACATACAGTGCCCTCCATTATGTAATTTGCCCCCACATACAGTAATACTGCACCCACATACAGTGCCCTCCATTATGTAATTTGCCCCCAGTGCCCCCACATACAGTGCACAGTCAGACTCTATTATGTAATTTGCCCCCACATACAGTAATACTGCCCCACATACAGTGCCCTCCATTATGTAATTTGCCCCCACATACAGTAATACTGCCCCACATACAGTGCCCTCCATTATGTAATTTGCCCCCACATACAGTAATACTGCCCCACATACAGTGCCCTCCATTATGTAATTTGCCCCCACATACAGTAATACTGCCCCACATACAGTGCCCTCCATTATGTAATTTGCCCCCACATACAGTAATACTGCCCCACATACAGTGCCCTCCATTATGTAATTTGCCCCCACATACAGTAATACTGCGCCCCAATGCCCCCACATACAGTAATATTGCCCCCACATACAGTGCAGTCAGACTCCATTATGTAATTTGCCCCCACATACAGTAATACTGCGCCCCAATGCCCCCACATACAGTAATATTGCCCCCACATACAGTGCAGTCAGACTCCATTATGTAATTTGCCCCCACATACAGTAATACTGCCCCCACATACAGTAATACTGCGCCCCAGTGCCCCCACAGACAGCGCACAGCCATACTCCATTATCTAATTTGAAATTGCCGCCAAACCCCCCCCCCCCCCTACATACTTGTGTCACTCGCTGACGTTGATGATCCTGTTCCTGTGAGGTGTCTTCTTTGTCTAGTGATCTTTCCCTACCCCCGTAATATTTGTATGCCTTCAGTCGTCACTTCTGGTTGTGACGTCCCGCCGGATGTGACGATGGGATCGTGTGTATTGGAGCGAGATCCCGCGAGACCCGTGACCTCCTCCGGTCTCGCGGGATCTCGCGCTGAATCAACTTAACAGGGGCCGGGCAGCAGGCCAGCAGCACATCCAGTATGAAGATCCGGCCGGCGGCGGCGGCAACTACTCCAACTAGGAAGGAACACCCAAACAGGAGGAGGAGTCAAGAAGCCGGCGCAGATCATTAATGCAGAGGAGGCGCAGCAGAGTCAGATGATGTCAGCATGGATCACAGGTAGGGGGCGTGGCGCGGGCGGCGGCTAGTAGGAAATTGGATGGATGATCAAGTCACAAGAAGGGGGGCGTGGCACGGCGGCGGCGGCTAATAGTACTCGGGATTCGGACTCCAGAGCGCCGGCGCCCCCAGGCAGAGTGCGCTCTACGCGGTGGCCTACTCTGCTTATGGGTGGCGCCGGCCCTGATTACCCTCCCCCAGTCCCTAGTTTAAACACTCCTCCAACCTTCTAGCCATCTTCTTCCCCAACACAGCTGCCCCTTCCCCATTGAGGTGCAGCCCGTCCCTACGATAGAGCCTGTAGCCGATAGAGAAGTCGGCCCAGTTCTCCAGGAACCCAAACCCCTCCTTCCTACACCAGTTCTTGAGCCACTTCCCTAATCTCCCGCTGCCTCTCTTGTGTGGCCCGTGGTACAGGTAGTATTTCGGAAAATACTACCTTTGAGGTCCTTGCCCTCAGCTTTTGACCTAAATCCCTGAAATCATTTTTAAGGACTCTCCACCTACCCCTAACTTTGTCATTGGTTCCGATATGGACCATGACCGCTGGATCTTCTCCAGCCCCTCCCAGTAATCTGTCAACCCTATCCGCGATGTGTCGAACTCTAGCGCCAGGAAGACAGCACACTGTTCGGCGATCTTTGTGACAGATTTCCCTATCTGTTCCCCTAATAATTGAGTCTCCCACTACCAGCACCTGTCTGGCCTGCCCTGCTCTCCTGATCCCCTGCTTACCGGAGCTGGCATTCCTCTGATTGGCAGAGGAAGTGTCTGGCTGCGGCAGTGCCATCCCTGGACTGACATCCCCCTCATCTGCCAAACGTGCAAACTTGTTGGGGTGTGTCAGATCAGGGCTAGCCTCCCTGGCACTCTTCCCTCTACCCCGCTTTCTAACTGTTACCCAGCTAGCTACCTCACTTTCCTCAGCCTCCTCTCTGTCACCCTCCCCCTCATCTACCCCAAAGAGTTCTTGCTCGGTGAGAAGCAAACTCTTTTGCAAATTGTCAATGCCTCTCAGTGTTGCATTGATTATCATTACTAGAGATGAGCGAATCAAAGCTGACGAAGTGTAATTCAATCCGAATTTCAGGAAAAATTTGATTTGCAACGAATGCGAATTTCCTCACGTGGTAACGAATCACATTTTTCCTAAAAATAGCTACTCAACGTGTCAGGACATGGAGAAAGGAAGTCTGGGAAGGCGGGATCACCCAGACTGACATGCATGCAGCCAATTAACAGACAGCCCTATAAATACGGCAGCCATCTTAGATCCAGACACTTTCCAGCGTTCTGAGTGCAGGGACAGAAGTGAGAAGGCGCTAGGGACAGCAATTGGAAAACCTAATTGTGAAAAAACAAACAAACTGAACAATGATTTATAAGTGCAGGGAAAGGGTAGGGAGGAATCATTTCACAGCATCTTTGAGCAGGGAGAGACGTCAGAAGGTGCTAGGGACAATGCTAGAAAAGCGATCTAGAAGTGCAGGGAAAGATTATTTGGGGATGCAATTAGCCATTATACAGCTCTGTCATTCCAGCAATTTGTTCTTGTTATTGGGGTGCAAGTGTTATGTTGAAAAGCCTTTAGTGGCCTATTTTAGTACAGAAAGAAAAATATATACGCATTTAACTTCTGCAGTTATTTGTGGTGAAATCGTTTCGTGCCCTATTTTAGTAGTGATGGACGAACATCGTCCGGGACGATTCGCGAACGCTATTAAATGTTCACGAACAGCAAGTTCGCGGCGGGTCCCTTTCACTTTAATGGCAGGTGAACCTGAAAAACCATCAGGTCATTATTGCAACCACATAATACTTACAAGAAGTGCACAAATCGTCCCACAACATGGACAGTGACATACCATAGGGGGATCAATGGCAAAAATTCCCACAAAAAATATGTATTTTAATCAGGGGCCATTCTTAAAGGGAAACTGTCAAAAATGTGGCCTGCTGGAGCCTAGAATTTTTTTATTTTAGGCCACGGGAGTACAGGCCCCAAAAATTAAGCATTCACCTGTCAGAAAACATCAAGTGATTATGTGGCTGGAGGTATATTAGACGGTCATTGGATAGCAATTTTACTGCAGTCCAGTACAAATAGATGTCAAATACATATGTTTAACCACTACAGGACCGCCGTACGCAGGATTGCGTCTTTGCGGCGGCCCTGTTATTCCTCCTGGACGCGCCGGGGCGTCATCTCGCGAGACGCAAGCTTTATTTGTGAACGCGCGCACACAGGCGCGTGTGTTCACAGGAAGTGCAGGTAAACTAGCTGATCTACAGCCTGCCAGCGGCGATCGTTCGCTGGCAGGCTGTAGATCCGATTTTTTTAACCCCCTAAAAGGTATATTAGACGCTGTTTTGATAACAGCGTCTAATATACCTGCTACCTGGTCCTCTGGTGGTCCCTTTTGCTTGGATCGACCACCAGAGGACACAGGCAGCTCTGTAATAAGTAGCACCAAACACCACTACACTACACCCCCCTGTCACTTATTAACCACTTATTAACCCCTGATCACCCCATATTAGACTCCCTGATCACTCCTCTGTCATTGATCACCCCCCTGTCATTGATCACCCCCCATGTGTTTTGCGGATCCGATCCATGGATCAGCGGATCTGCAAAACACATACGGACGTCTGAATGGAGCCTTACAGGGGGTGATCAATGACAGGGGGGTGATCACCCCATATAGACTCCCTGATCACCCCCTGTCATTGATCACCCCCCTGTAAGGCTCCATTCAGACATCCGTATGTGTTTTACAGATCCACGGATCCATGGATCGGATCCGCAAAACACATACGGGCGTCTGAATGGAGCCTTCCAGGGGGGTGATCAATGACAGGGGGGTGATCACCCCATATAGACTCCCTGATCACCCCCCTGTCATTGATCACCCCCCTGTTAGGCTCCATTCAGACGTCCGTATGTGTTTTGCGGATCCTATCCATGGATCCGCGGATCTGCAAAACACATACGGACCTCTGAATGGAGCCTTACACGGGGGTGATTACCCCATATAGACTCCCTGATCACCCCCCTGTCATTGATCACCCCCCTGTAAGGCTCCATTCAGACGTCCGTATGTGTTTTTCGGATCCACGGATCCGCAAAACACATACGGACTTCTGAATGAAGCCTTACAGGGGGGTGATCAATCACAGGAGGGTGATCAGGGAGTCTATATGGGGTGATCACCCCCCTGTCATTGATCACCCCCCTATAAGGCTCCATTCAGACGTCCGTATGTGTTTTGCGGATCGGTGGATCCTCAAAACACGGAAACCGCGGATCTGCAAAACACATACGGACGCCTGAATAGAGCCTTACAGGGGGGTGATCAATGATAGGGTGGTGATCACCCCATAGAGACTCCCTGATCACCCCCCTGTCATTGATCACCCCCCTGTAAGGCTCCATTCAGAATTTTTTGGGGCACAAGTTAGCGGAAATTGATTTTTTTTATTTTTGTTTTTTCTTACAAGTCTCATATTCCACTAACTTGTGACAAAAATTAAAATCTCACATGAACTCACCATACCCCTCACGGATTCCAAATGCGTAAATTTTTTTAGACATTTATATTCCAGACTTCTTCTCACGCTTTAGGGCCCCTAAAATGCCAGGGCAGTATAAATACCCCACATGTGACCCCATTTCGGAAAGAAGACACCCCAAGGTATTCACTGAGGGGCATATTGAGTCCATGAAAGATTTAACTTTTTGTCACACAAAAAAATCTTCTATGAACTCGCCATGCCCCTCATTGAATACCTTTGGGTGTCTTCTTTCCAAAATGGGGTTACATGTGGGGTATTTATACTGCCCTAGCATTTTAGGGGCCCTAAAGCGTGAGAAGAAGTCTGGAATCTTGAAATGTCTAAAAATGCCCTCCTAAAAGGAATTTGGGCCCCTTTGCGCACCTAGGCTGCAAAAAAGTGTCACACATGTGGTATCGCCGTACTCAGGAGAAGTAGGACAATGTGTTTTGGGGTGTCTTTTTACATATACCCATGCTGGGTGAGAGAAATATCTCTCTATAATGACAACTCACTATGCCCATCAGTGAATACCTTAGGGTGTCTACTTTCCGAAATGGGGTTATTTGTGGGGTGTCTGGGAATTGTAGAACCTCAGGAAACATGACAGGTGCTCAGAAAGTCAGAGCTGCTTCAAAATGCGGAAATTCACATTTTTGTACCATAGTTTGTAAATGCTATAACTTTTACCCAAACCATATTTTTTTTTTTACCCAAACATTTTTTTTTAGCAAAGACATGTAGAACAATAAATTTAGAGAAAAATTTATATAGAAATGTAGTTAAAAAAAATTGCAACTGAAAGTGAAAAATTTCATTTCTTTGCAAAAATTTGGGTAAATTTCGATTAATAACTAAAAAGTAAAAATGTCAGCAGCAATGAAGTACCACCAAATGAAAGCTCTATTAGTGAGAAGAAAAGGAGGCAAAATTCATTTGGGTGGTAAGTTGTATGACCGAGCAATAAACCGTGAAAGTAGTGTAGTGCAGAATTGTTTAAAGTGATCTGGTCATTAAGGATGTTTAAGCTAGGGGAGCTGAGGTGGTTAAAAGAACAAAAAATATAAAATTGGTTTAAAAACATGGTTAACGAAATCCGCCTCTTGAAAAAAAAAAATTATAATAGTTGAAATTTGATAACATGTGGTCGTCGTCAACAGGTGTTGAATTCCTCCGAGGTCCCAAACATTAGGCATTCCCCGGACAGAAAAGAACAATTGATAATGTGGCTGGAGGTACATTAGGCGGTCACCGTATAACAATTTCTGTTGGCTAGTTAGATTATAGACCCCAAAAATTATGCATTTACCGTACATAAATGATCGAGTGATTATGTGGCCGAAGGTATATTAGATGGTCAATGGATATCAATTTTACTGCAGGCCAGTGGACTACAGGCCCCAAAAATTATTTAATCATCGTACAGAAAAGCACAATTGATAATGTGGCTGGAGGTAAATTAGGCGGTTACTGTAGAAACAATTTTACTGTTGGCCAGTTAAATTACAGGCGCCAAAATTATACATTCACCATACATAAAAGATCCCTGCCCGTGTTTGAAAGACCAATTATCTGTGGTCAGATGTATTTTACTGCAGGCCAGTATAGTACAGGCCCCAAACATTAGGCATTCACCAGACAGAAAAGAACAATTAATAATGTGGCTGGAGGTACATTAGGCGGTCACCGTATAACAATTTTACTGTTGGCCAGTTAGATTACACACCTCAAAAATTATGCATTTAACGTACATTAATGATCAAGTGATTATGTGGCCGGAAGTATATTAGACAGTCAATGGATATCAATTTTACTGCAGGCCAGTGGACTACAGGCCCCAAAAATTATTTATTCATCGTACAGAAAAGCACAATTGATAATGTGGCTGGAGGTAAATTAGGCGGTCACTGTATAACAATTTTACTGTTGGCCAGTTAAATTACAGGCCCCAAAAATTATGCATTCACCGTACATAAAAGATCAAGTGATTATGTGGCCAGAGGTATATTAGAAGTTCAATGGATATCAATTTTACAGCAGGCCTATGGAATACAGGCCCATAAAAATTATTCATTCACCGTACAGAAAAGCACAAATGATAATGTGGCTGGAGGTAAATTAGGCGGTCACCGTAACTGTTTGGCAGTTAGATTACAGGCCCAAAAACTTATGCATTCACCATACATAAATGATCAAGTGATTATGTGGCTGGAGGTATATTAGACGGCCATTCAAAATCAATTTTACTGCAGGCTAGTGTAGTACAGGCCCCAAACATTAGGCATTCACCGGACAGAAAAGAACAAGTTATTATGTGGCTAAACGTATATTAGACGGTCAATTTTACCATCTTTTTGGGGGGGCAACTGAAATATCACACCAGTAATATCACACCAGTTGCAATTAGTTGTTCCAATGGCTTTTGACCCTCTGTATAGCTGCGGTATCTCAGCAGAACCGCACACAAATGCTGCACTATACAAATGCACTATATAGAAATTATATTATAGGTATATCACACCCCTGCCTCAATCTGATTTTTTGGGGGACAACTGGTATATCACACCAGTTGCAATTAGTTGTTCCAATGGCGTTTTTCCCTCTGTATAGCTGCGTCATCTCAGCAGAGCCGCACAGAAATGCTGCACAATACAAATGCACTATATAGAAATTATATTATAGGTATATCACACCCCTGCCTTAATCCTATTTTTTTGGGGGTAACTGGTATATCACACCAGTTGCAATTAATTGTTCCAATGGCATTTGTCCCTCTGTATAGCTGTGGTATCTCAGCAGAACCGCACACAAATGCTGCACTATACAAATGCACTTTATAGAAATTATATTCTAGGTATATCGCACCCCTGCCTCAATCAGATTATTTTGGGGCAACAGGCATATCACACCAGTTGCAATTAGTTTTTCCAATGATGTTTGTCCCTCTGTAAAGCTGCGGTATCTCAGCAGAATCGCACACAAATGCTGCACAATACAATTGCACTATATAGAAATTATATTCTAGGTATATCGCACCCCTGGCTCAATCAGATTTTTGTGGGCAACTGGTATATCACACCAGTTGCAATTAGTGTCACGGTCCCTCAGGTGACTGATGTCAGGAAATCAAAGAGATTGGCTGAGCGTGGAGGAATCTAACAGCCTCCTTGATTTCTGTTGATTCTGTGTTGATAGGGTTAATGAGACCACTTCCCTTCTCTCAGCTGTTGCTCAGTGGTAATCACTTCTACCATTTATAGTCTGACCTCACCCTTCTGACTATGTGGTAGATAGCTCCATTTGGGTTTGGCTGAGCTGGTGTGAGTTTGTCTCTGGTGTGCCTGCTCGTCCGTCTCTACGGAAGTCAAGTGTTGCGTTTGTTTGTGTTTGTTATATTCCCTGTTGTTTGTATCTGGGCCTGAGACAGAGACTTCGATTCGTCCATCTGGGGAGAAATGGGTTGTCTCCTAACCTAACCTAACCTAACCTTTTTCAGGGCCTTATAGGGATATACAGGCCTAGGTATCCTGCATATGAATATTCCTACCTTCATGGTCTATTCATATTGATAGATAGTTAGGGCCTGGATTAGGGTTGTCTAGGAGGTGACCTGTTTCTTCCCTAGTTTCAAGGCCCAGTTACTGTTCCCCTTCCCTCCTGTGTTCAGTGTGGAGTTTCCCCCCATACTGATCATGACATTAGTTCTGCCTCAATCAGATTTGTTTGGGGGGCAACTTGTATATCACACCAGTTGCAATTAGTTGTTCCAATGTCGTTTGTCCCTCTGTATAGCTACGGTATCTCAGCAGAACCGCACACAAATGCTGCACAATACAAATGCACTATATAGAAATGATATACTAGGTATATCGAACCCTTGCCTCAATCTGATTTTTTTTGGGGACAACTGGTATATCACACCAGTTGCAATTAGTTGTTCCAATGATGTTTGTCCCTCTGTATAGCTGCAGGATCTCAGAAGAACCGCACACAAATGCAGCACAATACAAATGTACTATATAGAAATTATATTATAGGTATGTCAGACCCCTGCCTCAATCAGATTTTTTTTAGGGGCAACTGGTATAGCACACCAGTTGCAATTAGTTATTCCAATAGCGTTTGTCCCTCTGCATAGTTGCAGTATCGCAGCAGAACTGCATACAACTGCTGCACAATACTAATGCACTATAATATACTTTCTATGTTAGAAAGTATAAGTATATTACACCCCTCAGTATGTCACACCTATCGATAGCACACCTATACCAGTCCTTAAAAGGACTTTTGTGTCCCTATTAGCTAGCGTTTGGTGTCTCTAACAGTCTGTCCCTGCTCCACACAGCAACCTCTCCCTACACTGGCAAAAGACTGAATGTAAAATGGTGGCCAGATCAGGTTTATTCATAGGGTAGGGGGTGTGTCCATGTGCTGAAACATCTCAATTGGCTGTTCTGTCCCACCTGATGTATGTGTCATGGGTCAAAGTTCTGCACGGCCAATAGCAAACGAGCAAAGTTTGCAGCGAAACGACTACCGGGTGAACCGCAAGGCCATCTCTATATTTTAGTGCAAAAATAAAAATATATACACACTTCGTTTTTGCGGTTATTTGTGGTGAAAGCGTTAAGTAGGCTATTTCAGTGCAAAAAGAAAAGTATATACTCATTTCACTTTTGCAGTTACTTGTGGCCATCTCTATATTTTAGTACAAAAAGAAAAATATATACACACTTCACTGTTGCAGTTATTTGTAGTAAAAGCGTTTCCTGGCCTATTTCAATACAGAAATAAAAATATATATGCATTTCACTTCTGCAGTTATATGTTTACAGAGTTTAGTGGCTTATTTCAGTACAGAAAGAAAAATATATACACAATACACTGTTGCAGTTATTTGTGGCTAAAGCGTTTAGTAGCCTATTTCAGTACAAAAAGATAAATAAATGCGCACTTCACTGTTGCAGTTATTTGTGGTGAAAGCGTTTAGTGGTCTATTTCAGTACAAAAAGAAAAATATCGACACACTTCACTGTTGCAGTTATTTGTGGTGAAAGCGTTTAGAGGCCTATTTCAGTACAAAAAGAAAATAAATATGCATTTCACTGCTGCAGTTATTTGTGGTGAAAGCGTTTAGAGGCCTATTTCAGAACAAAAAGAAAAATATATACACACTTCACTGCGGTTGTTATTTGTGGTAAAAGCGTTTAGTGGCCTATTTCAGTACAAAAATAAAAATATATTCTCAGTTCACTTCTGCAGTTATATGTGTTGAAAGTGTTTAGTGGCCTATTTTAGAAAATAAAGTAAAATATATACGCAGTTCACTGTTGCAGTTATTTGTGGTGAAAGCGTTTAGTGGTCTATTTCAGTATGAAAATAAAAATATATACGCACTTTTCTGTTGCAGTTATTTGTAGTGAAAGCGTTTAGTGGCCTATTTCAGTACAGAAAGAAAAATATATAAGCATATCACTTCTGCAGTTATATGTGTTGAAAGAGTTTAGTGGCCTATTTCAGTGCAGAAAAAAATATACACTTATTTCACTTTTGCAGATATTTGTGGCCATCTGTATATTTTAGTACAAAAAAATATATATATACGCACTTTGCTGTTGCAGTTATTTGTGGTGAAAGCGTTTAGTGGCATATTTTAGTACAAAAAGAAAATATATGCGCAATTCGCTGTTGCAGTTATTTGTAGTGAAAGCGTTTAGTGGCCTATTTCAGTACAAAAAAGAAAAATAAATACGCATTTCACTTCTGCAGTTTTATGTGTTACAAGTGTTTAATGGTCTATTTCAGTACAGAAAAAAATACACATGCACTTCTCTGTTGCAGATATTTGTGGCAAAAGCATTTGGTGGCCTATTAAAGTACAGAAAGAAAAAATATATACACATTTAACTTCTGCAGTTATATGTGGTGAAAACGTTTAGTGGCCTATTTCAGTACAGAAAAAATATATATACGAGATTCACTGTTGCAGTTATTTGTGGTGAAAACAGTTAGTGGCCTAATTCAGTACAAAAAGAAAAATTTCTACGCACTTCACTGTTGCAGTTATTTGTGTTGAAAGCGTTTAGTGACCTATTTCAGTACAAAAATAAAAATATATTCTAAATTCACTTCTGCAGTTATATGTGTTGAAAGTGTTTAGTGGCCTATTTTAGAACATAAAGTAAAATATATACGCAGTTCACTGTTGCAGTTATTTGTGGTGAAAGCGTTTAGTGACTTATTTTAGTACAAAAAGAAAAATATATTCTCAGTTCACTTTCGCAGTTATTTGTGGTGAAAGCGTTTAGTGGCCTATTTCAGAACAGAAAGAAAAAGATATACGCACTTCACTGTTGCTATTTGTGGTGACAGCGTTTAGTGGCATATTTCAGTACAAAAAGAAAAATATATTCTCAGTTCACTTTTGCAGTTATTTGTGGTGAAAGCGTTTAGTGGCCTATTTCAGTACAAAAAGAAAAATATCTACGCACTTCACTGTTGCAGTTATTTGTGTTGAAAGCGTTTAGTGACCTATTTCAGTACAAAAATAAAAATATATTCTAAGTTCACTTCTGCAGTTATATGTGTTGAAAGTGTTTAGTGGCCTATTTTAGAACATAAAGTACAATATATACGCAGTTCACTGTTGCAGTTATTTGTGGTGAAAGCGTTTAGTGGCCTATTTCAGAACAGAAAGATAAATATATACGCATTTCACTTCTGCAGTTATTTATGGTGAAAGGTTTTAGTGGCCTATTTCAGTACAAAAATAAAAATATATACGCACTCCACTGTTGCTGTTATTTGTAGTGAATGCATTTAGTGGCCTATTTCAGTACAAAAAGAAAAATACTGTATATACGCACTTCACTGTTGCAGTTATTTGTGGTGAAAGCGTTTAGTGGCCTATTTTAGTACTGAAAGAAAAATATATACGCACTTCACTGCTGCAGTTATTTGTGGTAAAAGCATTTGGTGACCTATTTTAGTACAAAAAGAAAAATATATACACATTTCACTTCTGCAGTTATATGTGGTGAAAGCATTTAGTGGCCTATTTCAGTACAGAAAGAAAAATATATGCTCACTTCACTGTTGCTGCTATTTGTGGTGAATGCATTTAGTGGCCTATTTCAGTACAAAAAGAAAAATATATAAGCACTTCACTTTTGCAGTTATTTGTGTTGAAAGCTTTTAGTGGCCTTTTTTAGTACAGAAAGATAAATATATACGCATTTCACTGTTGCAGTTATTTGTGGTGAAAGCGTTTAGTGGCATATTTCAGTACAAAAATCTAAATATCTACGCATTTCACTGTTGCAGTTATTTGTGTTTAAAGCGTTTAGTGGCCTATTCCAGTACATAAAGAGAAATATATACGCACTTCACTGTTGCAGATATTTGTGGTGAAAGCGTTTAGTAGTCTATTTCAGTACAAAAAGTAAAATATATATGCACTTCTCTGTTGATTTTATTCATAGTGAAAGCGTTTAGTGGCCTATTTTAGTACAAAAAGAAAAATATATTCTCAGTTCACTTTTGCAGTTATGTGTGGTGAAAGCCTTTAGTGGCCTATTTCAGTACAAAAAGAAAAATATCTACGCACTTCACTGTTGCAGTTATTTGTGTTGAAAGCGTTTAGTGACCTATTTCAGTACAAAAATAAAAATATATTCTAAGTTCACTTCTGCAGTTATATGTGTTGAAAGTGTTTAGTGGCCTATTTTAGAACATAAAGTAAAATATATATGCAGTTCACTGTTGCAGATATTTGTGATGAAAGCCTTTAGTAGTCTCTTTCAGTACAAAAAGTAAAATATATATGCACTTCACTGTTGATGTTATTCGTAGTGAAAGCGTTTAGTGGCCTATTTTAGTACAAAAAGAAAAATATATACGCACTTTGCTGTTGCAGTTATTTGTGGTGAAAGCATTTAGTGGCCTATTTTAGCACAAAAAGAAAAATATACATGCACTTCGCTGTTGCAGATATTTGTAGTGAAAGCTTTTAGTGGCCTATTTCAGTACAGAAAGAAAAAATATATACGCATTTCACTGTTGCAGTTATTTGTGGTAAAAGCATTTAGTGGCCTATTTCAGTACAGAAAGAAAATCATATTCTCAGTTTACTTCTGCAGTTATATGTGTTGAAAGTGTTTAGTGGCCTATTTCAGTAGATAAAGAGAAATATATACGCACTTCACTGTTGCAGATATTTATGGTGAAAGCGTTTAGTAGTCTATTTAAGTAAAAAATGAAAAATATATACGCACTTTACTTTTGCAGTTATTTGTGGTGAAAGAGTTTTGTGACCTATTTCAGCACAGAAAGAAAAATATCTACGCACTTCACTGTTGCTGTTATTTGTGGTGAATGCATTTAGTGGCCTATTTCAGTATAGAAAGATAAATGTATACGCATTTTACTGTTGCAAATATTTGTGTTGAAAGTGTTTAGTGGCCTATTTCAGTACAAAAATAAAAATATATTCTTAGTTCACTTCTGCAGTTATATGAGTTTTAAAGAGTTTAGTGGCCTATTTCAGTAAATAAAGAAAAATATATACGCACTTTACTGTTGCTGTTATTTGTGGCAAAAGCATTTGGTGGCCCATTTCAGTACAGAAAGAAAAATATATGCACATTTCACTTCTGCAGTTACATGTGGTGAAAACGTTTAGTGGCCTATTTCAGTACAGAAAGAAAAATATCTTTGCACTTCACTGTTGCAGTTATTTGTAATGAAAGCCATTAGTGGTCTATTTCATTACAAAAAGAAAAATATCTACGCACTTAACTGTTGCAGTTATTTGTGTTAAAAAGGGTTTAGTGACCCATGTCAGTGCAAAAATAAAAATATATTCTCAGTTCACTTCTGCAGTTATATGTGTTGAAAGTGTTTTGTGGCCTATTTCAGAACAAAAAGAAAAATATATATGCACTTTTCTGTTGCAGTTATTTGTAGTGAAAGCGTTTAGTGGCCTATTTCAGTACAAAAAGAAAAATATATACGCATTTCACTGTTGCAGTTAATTGTGATTTAAGTGTTTAGTAGCCTATTTCAGTACAAAAAGAAAAATATATACGCACTTTGCTGTTGCAGTTATTTGTGGTGAAAGCATTTAGTGGCCTATTTTAGCACAAAAAGATAAATATATATGCACTTCGCTGTTGCAGATATTTGTAGTGAGAGCGTTTAGTGGCCTATTTCAGTACATAAAGAAAAATATATACGCATTTCACTTCTGCAGTTATATATGTTAAAAGAGTTTAGTGGCCTATTTCAGTACAGAAAGAAAATTTTATACGCACTTCACTGTTGCAGTTATTTGTGGTAAAAGCATTTAGTGACCTATTTCAGTACAGAAAGAAAATCATATTCTCAGTTTACTTCTGCAGTTATATGTGTTAAAAGTGTTTAGTGGCATATTTCAGTACAGAAAGAAAAATGCATACGCACTTTACCGTTGCAGTTATTTGTGGCAAAAGCATTTTATGGCCTATTTCGGTACAGAAAGAAAAATATATACACATTTCACTTCCGCAGTTATATGTTCTGAAAACGTTTAGTGGCCTATTTCAGTATAGAGAGAAAAATATCTACGCACTTCACTGTTGCAGTTATTTGTGGTGAAAGCAGTTAGTGGCCTATTTCAGTACAAAAAGAAAAATATCTACGCACTTCACTGTTGCAGTTATTTGTGGTGAAAGCAGTTAGTGGCCTATTTCAGTATAGAGAGAAAAATATCTACGCACTTCACTGTTGCAGTTATTTGTGTTGAAAGCGTTTAGTGACCTATTTCAGTACAAAAATAAAAATATATTCTCACTTCACTTCTGCAGTTATATGTGTTGAAAGTGTTTAGTGGCCTATTTCAGAACATAAAAAAAATATATACGCACTTCGCTGTTGCAGTTATTTGTAGTGAAAGCGTTTAGTGGCCTATTTCAGTACAGAAAGAAAAATATATGCACATTACACTTTTGCAGTTATATGTGTTGAAAGAGTTTAGAGGCCTATTTCAGTATAGAAAAAAATATATATACTCATTTCACTTTTGCAGTTATTTGTGGCCATCTCTATATTTTAGTACAAAAACCAAATCATTTACGCACTTTGCTGTTGCAGTTATTTGTAGAGAAAGCGTTTAGTGCCCTAATTCCGGACAGAAAGAAAAATATACAGTATATGCATTTCACTTATGCAGTTATGTGTTGAAAGAGTTTAGTGGCCTATTTCAGTATAGAAAGATAGAAAGAAAAATATACAGTACAGACCAAAAGTTTGGACACACCTTCTCATTCAAAGACTTTTCCTTATTTTCATGACTATGAAAATTGTAAATTCACACCGAAGGCATCAAAACTATGAATTAACACATGTGGAATTATATACATAACAAAAGAGTGTGAAACAACTGAAAATATGTCATTTTCTAGGTTCTTCACAGTAGCCACCTTTTGCTTTGATTACTGCTTTGTACACTCTTGGCATTCTCTTGATGAGCTTCAAGAGGTAGTCACCTGAAATAGTCTTCCAACAGTCTTGAAGGAGTTCCCAGAGATGCTTAGCACTTGTTGGCCCTTTTGCCTTCACTCTGCGGTCCAGCTCACCCCAAACCATCTCGATTGGGTTCAGGTCTGGTGACTGTGGAGGCCAGGTCATCTGGTGCAGCACCCCATCACTCTCTTTCATGGTCAATTAGCCCTTACACAGCCTGGAGGTGTGTTTAGGGTCATTGTCCTGTTGAAAAATAAATTATGGTCCAACTAAACGCCAACCGGATGGAATAGCATGCCGCTGCAAGATGCTGTGGTAGCCATGCTGGTTCAGTATGCCTTCAATTTTGAATAAATCCCCAACAGTGTCACCAGCAAAGCACCCCCACACCATCACACCTCCTCCTCCATGCTTCACGGTGGGAACCAGGCATGTAGAGTCCATCCGTTCACCTTTTCTGCGTCACACAAAGACACGGTGGTTGGAACCAAAGATCTCAAATTTTGACTCATCAGACCAAAGAACAGATTTCCACTGGTCTAATGTCCATTCCTTGTGTTCTTTAGCCCAAACAAGTCTCTTCTGCTTGTTGCCTGTCCTTAGCAGTGGTTTCCTAGCAGATATTCTACCATGAAGGCCTGATTCACACAGTCTCTTCTTAACAGTTGTTCTAGAGATGTGTCTGCTGCTAGAACTCTGTGTGGCATTGACCTGGTCTCTAATCTGAGCTGCTGTTAACCTGCGATTTCTGAGGCTGGTGACTCGGATGAACTTATCCTCCGCAGCAGAGGTGACTCTTGGTCTTCCTTTTTCTGGGACGGTCCGCATGTGAGCCAGTTTCTTTGTAGCGCTTGATGGTTTTTGTGACTGCACTTGGGGACACTTTCAAAGTTTTCCAAAGTTTTTCGGACTGACTGACCTTCATTTCTTAAAGTAATGATGGCCACTCGTTTTTCTTTACTTAGCTGCTTTTTTCTTGCTATAATGCAAATTCTAACAGTCTATTCAGTAGGACTATCAGCTTTGTATCCACCTGACTTCTCCACAACGCAACTGATGGTCCCAACCCCATTTATAAGGCAAGAAATCCCACTTATTAAACCTGACAGGGCACACCTGTGAAGTGAAAACCATTTCAGATGACTACCTCTTGAAGCTCATCAAGAGAATGCCAAGAGTGTGCAAAGCAGTAATCAAAGCAAAGGTGGCTACTTTGAAGGACCTAGAATATGACATATTTTCATTTGTTTTACACTTTTTTGTTATGTATATAATTCCACATGTGTTAATTCATAGTTTTGATGCCTTCAGTGTGAATCTACAATTTTCATAGTCATGAAAATAAGGAAAACTCTTTGACTGAGAAGGTGTATCCAAACTTTTGGTCTGTACTGTATATGCACTTCACTGTTGCAGTTAATTGTGGCTAAAGAGTTAAATGGCCTATTTCAGTACAGAAAGAAAAATATAGACGCATTTCACTTCTGAAGTTATATGTGATGAAAGTGTTTAGTAGCCTATTTCAGTACAGAAAGAAAATGTATATGCACTTCACTGTTGCAGTTAATTGTGGCTAAAGCGTTTAGTGGCCTATTTCAGTAAAGAAAGAAAAATATATACGCATTTCACTTCTGAAGTTATATGTGATGAAAGTGTTTAGTGGCCTATTTCAGTATAGAAAAAAATATATATACGCACTTCACTGTGTCAGTTATTTATGGCAAATGGTTCTAGTGGCCTATTTCAGTACAAAAAGAAAAATATATGCGCACTTCACTGTTGCTGTTATTTGTGGTGAATAAGTTTCGTGGCCTATTTCAGTCCAAAAAGAAAAATACTGTATATACGCATTTCACTGTTGCAGTTATTTGTGGTGAAAGCGTTTAGTGGCCTATTTCAGTATAGAAAGAAAATCATATTCTCAGTTCACTTCTGCAGTTATATGTGTTGAAAGTGTTTAGTGGCCTATTTCAGTACAGGAAGAAAAATACATACGCACTTCACTGTTGCAGTCATTTGTGGCAAAAGCATTTGGTGGCCTATTTCAATACAGAAAGAAAAATATGTACACATTTAACTTCTGCAGTTATATGTGGTGAAAGCGTTTAGTGGCCTATTTCAGTACAGAAAGAAAATTATATACGCACTTCACTGTTGCAGGTATTTGCGGAGAAAGAGTTTAGTGGTCTATTTCAGTACAAAATAAAAATATATATGCACTTTACTGTTGCTGTTATTTGTGGTTAATGCGTTTAGTGGCCTATTTCAGTACAAAAGGAAAAATATTGTATATACGCACTTCACTGTTGCAGTTTTTTGTGGTGAAAGCGTTTAGTGGCCTATTTCAGTACAGAAAGAAAAATTAATATGCATTTCATTTCTGCAGTTATATGTGTTGAAAGTGATTAGTGGCCTATTTCAGTACAGGAAGAAAAATAGAAACGCGCTTCACTGTTGCAGTTATTTGTGGCAAAAGCATTTGGTGGCCTATTTCAATACAGAAAGAAAAATATGTACACATTTAACTTCTGCAGTTATATGTGGTGAAAGCATTTAGTGGCCTATTTAAGTACAAAAAGAAAAAATATCTACGCACTTCACTCCTGCAGTTATTTGTGGTGAAAGCAGTTAGTGGCCTATATCAGTACAAAAAGAAAAATATATTCTCAGCTCACTTCTGCAATTATATGTGTTGAAAGTGTTTAGTGGCCTATTTCAGTACACAAATAAAAATATATACGCACTTCACTGTTGCAGTTATTTGCGGAGAAAGCGTTTAGTGGTCTATTTCAGTACAAAAAGAAAAAAATATATGCGCTTTACTGTTGCTGTTTTTTGTGGTTAATGCGTTTAGTGGCCTATTTCAGTACAAAAAGAAAAATACTGTATATACGCACTTCACTGTTGCAGTTATTTGTAGTGAAAGCGTTTAGTGGTCTATTTCAGTACAGAAAGAAAATCATATTCTCAGTTCACTGTTGCAGTTATATGCTTTGAAAGTGTTTAGTGGCCTATTTCAGTACATGAAGAAAAATACATATGCATTTCACTGTTGCAGTTATTTGTGGCAAAAGCATTTGGTGGCCTATTTCAATACAGAAAGAAAAATATGTACACATTTAACTTCTGCAGTTATATGTGGTGAAATCGTTTAGTGGCCTATTTCAGTACAGAAAGAAAAATATCTACGCACTTTACTCTTGCAGTTATTTGTGGTGGAAGCAGTTAGTGGACTATTTCAGTACAAAAAGTAAAATATTTACATACTTTACTGTTGCTGTCATTTGTGGTGAATGCATTTAGTGGCCTATTTTTTTAGTATAAAAAGAAAAATATATTCTCAGTTGACTTCTGCAATTATATGTGTTGAAAGTGTTTAGTGGCCTATTTCAGTACATAAATAAAAAAATATATGCACTTTACTGTTGCAGTAATTTATGGTAAAAGATTTTAGTGGCCTATTTCAGTACAAAAAGAAAAATATATACGCACTTCACTGTTGCTGTTATTTGTGGTGAAAGCGCTAAGTGGCCTATTTCAGTACAGAAAGAAAATCATATTCTCAGTTCACTGTTGCAGTTATATGCCTTTAAAGTGTTTAGTGGCCTATTTCAGTACAGGAAGAAAAATGCATACACACTTCACTGTTGCAGTTATTTGTGGCAAAAGCATTTGGTGGCCTATTTCAATACAGAAAGAAAAATATACATACTTTACTGTTGCTGCTATTTGTGGTGAATGCATTTAGTGGCCTATTTCAGTACAAAAAGAAAAATATATTCTCAGTTCACTTCTGCAGTTATATGTGTTGAAAGCATTTAGTGGCCTATTTCAGTACATAAAGAAAAATATATACGCACTTCACTGTTGCAGTTATTTGTGGTGAAAGCGTTTAGTGGTCTATTTCAGTGCAAAAATAAAAATGCATACACATTTTACTATTGCTGTCATTTGTGGTGAATGCATTTACGGCCCTATTTCAGTACAAAAAGAAAAATATATACGCACTTCGCTGTTGCAGTTATTTGTGGTGAAAGCGTTTAGTGGTCTATTTCAGTGCAAAAATAAAAATGCATACACATTTTACTATTGCTGTTATTTGTGGTGAATGCATTTACTGCCCTATTTCAGTACAAAAAGAAAAATATATACGCACTTCGCTGTTGCAGTTATTTGTTGTGAAAGCATTTAGTGGCCTATTTCAGTACAAAAAGAAAAATATATACGCACTTCACTGTTGTTATTTGTGTTGAAAGCGTTTAGTGGCCTATTTCAGTACAAAAAGAATAATATATACGCACTTCACTGCTGCAGTTATTTGTGGTTAAAGCTTTTAGTGGCCTATTTCAGTACAAAAAGAAAAATATATACGCACTTCACTGTTGCTGTTATTTGTGGTGAATGCATTTAGTGGCCTATTTCAGTACAAAAAGAAAAATATATCTGCACTTAACTTTTGCAGTTATTTGTTGTAAAAACGTTTAGTGGCCTATTTCAGTTTAGAAAGAAAAATATATATGCATTTGACTGCTGAAGTTATTTGTGGTGAAAGCCTTTAGTGGCCTATTTCAGTACAGAAAGAAAAATATAAATGCATTTCACTGCTGCAGTTATTTGTGGTGAAAGCGTTTAGTAGCCTATTTCAGTACAAAAAGAAAAATATATTCTCAGTTCACTTCTGCATTTTTATGTGTTGAAAGTGTTTTGTTGCATATTTCAGTACATAAAGAAAAATATATATATGCACTTCACTGTTGCAGTTATTTGTGGTGAAAGCGTTTAGTGGCCTATTTCAGTGCAAAAAGAAAAATATATACACACTTCACTGTTGTTGGTATTTGTGGTGAAAGAGTTTAGTGGCCTATTTCAGTACAAAAAGAAAAATATATACGCCCTTTACCTTTGCAGTTATTTGTGGTGAAAGCGTTTAGTGATCTATTTCAGTACAGAAAGAAAAATGTGTATGCTTTTAACTACTGCAGTTATTTGCGGTGAAAGCGTTTAGTGGCCTATTTTAGTATAGAAAGAAAAATATATATACATTTCATTGCTGCAGATTTTTTCTGGTGAAAGCGTTTAGTGGCCTATTTTAGTACAAAAAGAAAAATATATACACACCTCACTGTCGCAGTTATTGGTGGTGAAAGCGTTTACTGGCCTATTTCAGTACAGAAAGAAAAATATGTACATATTTCTCTGTTTCAGTTATTTGTGGTGAAAGCGTTTAGTGGTCTATTTCAGTACAAAAAGATAAATATTTTCGTCGCTTTTAGGGGTGTTTTAATTTTATTTTAATTTATTTAGTTCAGCTAAAGGTTTGTCAGACAGAGAAGTGCCATACCATGAGGAGTGGCAGAGGCCTAAATGTTTCTTGTGCAGTCAGAGGTCGCAGCAGAGTAAGCGAGCATGGCAGCAGGAGTCGCAGCGAGAGGCCTGAGCTCCCGGTGTCATCTAGAGGTCGTGTCTTGACCGGCAACCCATCGGTTCTTGATTCATTTACTCGGTCATCCACTTCATCCCAAGTGAGATCAGACACCCCCAGCCAACAGTCGGTGGGTTCGTCAGGCACAACCCTCATTTGCCATGGCCCCGAGCAGGCCCTGTGCCCTCACCTGTCCTCAAATTGCCTCTGTTCTTTTCTGTTCCCTCAACCACAGAAGTATTGTATGCTGTAGGCTCAGGTCCACTATACAGCGAGGACGAGCTACTGGAGGACATTCAGCAGCTACTGCCCAGCCAAGATCTGGAGGAGACGTCCGTCGCTCCCTCTGCTAGGCAGGCAAGTAGTGATGAGGAGAGTGGCTTGGGATGTGGTGTTGCGAGCGGTCAGGCTCCTGACCCAGAGACCGCTGAGGAGAACATCAGTGACGTGCAGATACTACTTGATGATGATGAAACCAATCACACTTGGGAGCCGGGTGCAGAAGGGGCTTCATTATCATCAAGATAAGAGGGTGGCAGCTTGCCTGTGAGGCAGCGACTGAGCTGAGCCAGCAAGGTGGTAGCATGGCTGGGAGTCATCAGGGTGGCAGCAGTGGGAGATCGGGAGCCAAACATGCCCTTGGTAGACCACCTGCTTCGCAGAAGCCTACCTGCCCGGGAAATAGTGGTGCAGGGGTTCACGAAGGCAGCGGCGGTAGCAGTCAGTTAGTGCGAACTGTTGGCGGGAAAATCACCTAATTGACGGTGTGGCAGTTTTTTGTTAAGCCGCTGGAGGAGGTTAACATGGCAATATGAAGAATATGTGGGCAGAGGGTGAAGCGTGGCCAGGGTGCCAATGTTGGCCTAACGGCCCTGCGTCAACATATAGAGCATCACTATAAAGTAGCCTGGGAGAACCGTGGCTCTGTTGTGATGGTCTAGACTGCTGCAGCAACCATTGCATCACCCAGTGGCATGACCCCAGTTTCAGCCAGTCAAGGCTCCACCACCTCAGCTGAAGGGAGCTGTCTGTTATTCCCATCTTCTGATGGTCCAGATGCTCCTGCTCCTCCTCCTCCTAGTCAGTCATTCCATCAGCAATTAATCACCGAAGCGATTGCCAAAAGACAGCAGTCCGAGTGCACGCATCCAACAGCGCAGAAGCTGAACGTCCAAGTTGCTGGTGCTGCAGTCCCTCCCTTTTTTCAAGTGGTGGACTCTGCACTGTACAAAGAACTGATGGCTTGTGCCGAGCCGAGGTGGAGAGTCCCAAGCCGTCATTTCTTTGTGAAAAAGGCAGTTTCAGCCCTGCACAAATATGTAGAACAGAAGGTGGGCCAGTCCTTGAGCCTGTCTGTCTCTGCTAAAGTGCACGGCAGCGCTGACGTGTGGAGCTGTAACTATGGTCAGGGACAGTACATGTCCTTTACAGCCCACTGGGTGAATGTGGTTCCTGCACAGCCACACTAGCAACTTGGCCAGGTCATGCCTCTTCCGCCTGCAAGTTTTCACACCGTTGGTCCTGCAAATAGAGTTGAGCGGACACATGGATGTTCGGGTTCGACGAGTTCGGCCGAACTTCACAAAAAAGTTTGAGTTCTGGACCCGAACTTGACCCCAAACCCCATTGAAGTCAATGGGGACCCAAACTTTTGAGCACTAAAATGGCTGTAAAAATGTAATGGAAAGGGCTAGAGGGCTGTAAATACCAGCACAATGTGGTTAAGAGCATGGCAAGTGCTCTGTAAACAAAAGTGGATAGGGAAATGACTTTAACCACTTCAACCCCCCTAGCTGAAACACCCTTAATGACCAGGCCACTTTTTACACTTCTGCACTACACTACTTTCACCGTTTATTGCTCGGTCATGCAACTTACTACCCAAATGAATTTTACCTCCTTTTCTTCTCACTAATAGAGCTTTCATTTGGTGGTATTTCATTGCTGCTGAAATTTTAACTTTTTTTGTTATTAATCAAAATTTAGCGATTTTTTGGCAAAAAAATGAAATTTTTCACTTTCAGTTGTAAAAAATTTTTCAAAAAAAACGACATCCATATATACATTTTTTGCTAAATTTATTGTTCTACATGTCTTTGATAAAAAAAATGTCTGGGTAAAAAAAAAAATGGTTTGGGTAAAAGTTATAGCGTTTACAAACTATTGTACAAAAATGTGAATTTCCACTTTTTGAAGCAGCTCTGACTTTCTGAGCACCTGTCATGTTTCCTGAGGTTCTACAATGCCCAGACAGTAGAAAAACCCCACAAATGACCCCATTTCGGAAAGTAGACACCCTAAGGTATTCGCTGATGGGCATAGTGTATTTTGTCACAAGTTAGAGGAAAATGATGATTTTTATTTTTTTTCCTTACAAAGTCTCATATTCCACTAACTTGTGCCAAAAAATAAAAACTTCCATGAACTCACTATGCCCATCACGAAATACCTTGGGGTGTCTTCTTTGATGAAGGAGGACGTAGCACGGCGAAACGTACGTCGGGGAGATCCAGTGCCTATTTCTTGACCCCTCTTGATAGGTTCAACACTTCATCATACGGTTAGTAGCTTTAGACTTCAGCTCCATTAATCTGCATAATGCCCACGGTCTAGGATTGGTAATAGTCTCTTTTATATTGTTATATGGGTGACTGCTTCTAGTATAATATTTCTAGTGCACCCCAGATATATAGCTTCACTGAGTCTACCATCCTGCAGTGATTTGACCTTGATGATCCCTTTCCATGAGAATAGTCACACTTAATAAATAGGCTCATTAGCTATTAGCTATCTTCACTTTAATGGCTTGGTACTACTTTTACAATTTATTTATTGTTATAAGTGATGTAATCATGTTTATATTTTGATTTTCTAATAAAGACTACATAAATTTTAAAATTAAATGGGATTCATCGTACTCATTAATTTAAGGTGTTTATTGATATTTCTGAGTACCCCAGTAACAGCTTAGTTACTATTTTTCTGACCGATTAGGTATTATTAAGGACAGAAATAGCGGGTTATTCCACTCCTGCTACAAACACGACATCTTTTTCGGGGTGACGGTTGGGTTGAGGTACCAGCAACGACATTGGGGAAATGTCACTCGTGTAGACGGCTAGCTACACTGGTGGATGGGGCCACGGAACCTCCTGGATACAGGAGGTTCTCAATGATCTCTTCCTGAAATTTGAGGAAGAATCGTCTTCTCCCAGCCTTACTGTAGAGAACAAAACTATTATACAGAGCCAATTGAATTAAATATACAGACACCTTCTTATACCAGCGTCTGGTGCGTTGGGAAACTAAATACGGAGACAACATCTGGTCATTGAAGTCCACCCCTCCCATGTGAAGGTTATAGTCGTGGACTGAGAGGGGCTTTTCAATGACACGGGTTGCTCGCTCAATTTGGATTGTCGTGTCTGCGTGAATGGAGGAGAGCATGTAAACGTCACGCTTGTCTCTCCATTTCACCGCGAGCAGTTCTTGGTTACACAAGGCAGCCATCTCCCCCCTTGCAAGATGGGTGGTAACGAGCCGTTGGGGGAAGCCCGCGCGACGAGTTCGCGTGGTGCCACAGCAGCCAATCTGTTCTAGAAACAAATGCCTGAAGAGGGCCATACTTGTGTAGAAATTGTCCACATAAAGATGGTACCCCTTGCCAAATAAGGGTGACACCAAGTCCCAGACTGTCTTTCCACTGCTCCCCAGGTAGTCAGGGCAAACGACCGGCTCCAGGGTCTGATCTTTTCCCTCATAGACACGAAATTTGTGGGTATAGCCTGTGGCCCTTTCACAGAGCTTATACAATTTGACCCCATACCGGGCGCGCTTGCTTGGGATGTATTGTTTGAAGCCAAGGCGCCCAGTAAAATGTATTAGGGACTCGTCTACGCAGATGTTTTGCTCTGGGGTATACAAATCTGCAAATTTCTGGTTGAAGTGGTCTATGAGGGGCCGGATTTTGTGGAGCCAGTCAAAAGCTGGGTGGCCTCTGGGACGGGAGCTGGTGTTGTCGCTAAAGTGCAGGAAACGCAGGATGGTCTCAAATCGTGTCCTGGACATAGCAGCAGAGAACATGGGTATGTGATGAATTCGGTTCGTGGACCAATATGACCGCAATTCATGCTTTTCAGTTATACCCATGTTGAGGAGAAGGCCCAGAAAAAATTTAATTTCGGAAACTTGGACTGGTTTCCACCGGAAAGGCTGGGCATAAAAGCTTCCCGGGTTGGCGGTTATAAATTGTGTGGCATACCGATTTGTTTCTGCCACAACTAAGTCCAAGAGCTCCGCAGTCAAGAACAGCTAACAAAAATCCCAGGGCCGAATCGATCTGAGCTGTCTCAACCCGAACTCCAGACAGGGCGGTGAAAGGGGGAACTACAGGTGCGGCTGAAGTTGGGGTCTGCCAATCAGGGTTTGCCAGCACCTCAGGGATTCTAGGGGCTCTACGGGCCTGTCTGTGCGGTGGCTGCGACGGGGTAACTACTGCACGTGCCACCGTACCAGCTTCAACTGACCTTCTGGTGCTCGCCACTTCACCATGTTGTACGGCAGTGCTGGTACTAGGTCCAGGATGGGCTGCGCTGCTGGTGTATGCCTCGCCACGTAATCGACAGCGCCAGCCCCACTCTGCTGCCCTTGAAGCGGATCCTGCGCAACCTGTGGTCTAGCGACACGGGGCCGGGTACGCCTGGTGCTATCAGGGACCTCAACCTCCTCGTCCGAACTTTCAGTCAGATTGCCACTGCTTTCTACAGGTTCATATTCTGACCCACTAGATTCATCAGATGAGGGTTCCCATTTCTCATCCCACTGGGTCAGAAGCCTGTAGGCCTCTTCAGCAGAATACCCCCTGTTTGACATTTGGGCAACTAAATTTAGGGGTTAATCCCTGAGACTACCCAAGAAAAAAAGCCTGTCTTACAAATGGGAGGCTAGTGAAGTACCGGAGGCCGCTGTGGTTGATAAAAAGTGAAGTGAATGTGCAGTGATAAAAAATAAAAAAATTTGTCACTGCGGCGGGGCGGGCGTGGGTGAACGCACGTGTGGGCGACCGATCAGGCCTGATCGGGCAAACACTGCGTTTTGGGTGGAGGGCGAGCTAAGGTGACACTAATACTATTATAGATCTGACTGTGATCAGTTTTGATCACTTACAGATACTATAAAAGTAAAAAAAAAAAAGTGACAGTTTACACTGATTGACAGGGGCAAGAAGGGGTGATCAAGGGGTTAATTGGGGTGCAGGGGGGGTGATCTGGGGCTATGTGTGGTGTTTGGTGCTAGTCACTGTGAAGCCTGCTCCTCTGCTGGAACCAACCGACCAAAAGGACCAGCAGAGGAGCAGGGAAGCCATTTAACACATCATATTTACTAATATGATGTGTTAGATGGCTTGTGATTTGACATTTTAAAAATCGCCAGCCCGCCAGCCACGATCATTGGCTGGCAGGCTGGTGACGAAATTGTTCTCGTTTATTTGCCGGCCCGGGATGCGCATGCGCGGGCCGGCTCAGTCCGAAATCTCGCGTCTCAGGAGATGACGCACGGATGCATCCAGGAGGAATGAATCGACCGCCTCCCGGACGCATCCGTGCGTTAAGCGGTCGGGAGGCGGTTAAATAACATGAAATATGTAAAAATAAAAATAATAATCTTGATCTAGGAGGACGAAGTCCATATGGAGTAAGAAGGTTGAGGAGGTGGTGGATGCGGCGGTGGAGGAGGTAGCCTACACTGCTTTTTGGTTTTAAATTTATTTTTATCTTTTTAAATGAGGGTACACCCCAAAACATTGGGAAATATAACCTCTGATAGCCCCCTCCAGTCTTGCTAAACACACGTTCAGACAATACACTGGATGCATGGCAGGCCAGCACCTCCAAGGCGTAATGGGCAAGCTCAGGCCATGTGCCCAATTTGGAGACCCAGAAGTTGCAGGGGCAGAACCATCAGTCAGTTCGTGTAAGCGTGTGCAAACATACTGCCCCGCCATGTCGCACGTCCCCGTGATGTTCACGATCCAATTGGATATCTGCTCTATCAACTTTCAAATGTTTTATTCTGCACCTACCATGTTGATCACGGTTATTGGCGAATCAGGGTTCCACCCTGGAGAGGGAGCATGAGAAAGAGAGACCACATCCAAGGGAGATCAATGCATGAAATTTAATTGTTATCGAGCGGAAATGTGGGAGAAGCTATTAAAATGGAAGAATTGAAGGAAAGGAGGGGGCGCGCGGCAATTACCTACTCCCGACTCGGGAAGGTAGTGACGATAAATAACAATACAGGACTCTTAAGATGCCCTGTTATTGGAATGATTAATACAAAATTATAGGGAATGTCACTGGGGTATTTTGGATTTGGAAATGTTAGCCAGGAGAGGCCCTGCTGCCTAGATAACTTCAAAGCGCAAATGTGGGACAAATTATTAAAGCACAAATGTGGGACAACTTGTTAAAGTTTAAGCATTGAATGAAAGGAGGTGGCGCACATCAATTAAAGAAGAATTTCTGAAATTTTATTCCCCGTTATCTATGCAGAGCAGGGGTTTCTATCCGGCAAAATTAGCAAAATGTCACCTGAAAATATAACAGATGATTTTTTGAAATTTATGTTCCTGTCACCTATGCAGAGGTGCCCCCGTGATTTCCACCATCCATTTGGATATCTTCACTATGAACTTTCGATATTCTTTTCTGAGCCTACCATGTTGATCACGGTGATCGCCGAATCAGGGTTCCACGCCAGAGTGGTATATCACATCCAAAAATTGGTGACTTTCACCCGAAAAATTTAACACACAAATTAGTGATTTTTTTTTTTTACCTGTCTACTCGGTATAGCAGTGGTACATCACACCCAATAATTGGTGAATTTCACTCAAAAATTTAACAAACAAATTTGTGAAATTTTTTAACCTGTCTACTAGGTATAGCAGTGGTATATCACACCTAATAATTGGTGAATATCACCCAAAAATGTAACAGACAAATTTGTGAAACTTTTTTTACCTGTCTACTATGTATAGCAGTGGTATCTCACACCCAAACATTGGTGAATATCACCCGAAAATGTAACAGACAAATTAAAGATTTTTTTTACCTGTCTACTTGGTATAGCAGTGGTATATCACACCCAAAAATTGCTGAATTTAACCCTTAAATGTAACAAACAAATTAGTGAAATGACATAAAATAAAATGCGTACAAATAAAAAACAACAACTTGATTTATGAGGTGGAGGTCCATATTGAGTAGGAGTTTAAGGAGGCGGTGGATGTAGCGGTGTAGGTGGAAGCAGCGGTGGAGGAGGACGAGGTAGCCAACACTGTTTTTTGGTTTTAATTTAATTTTTTTAAATTAGGGTACACTCCAAAAGAGTATGAAATATCCAAAATACAAGAATGAGCAATTGCGCTGTAGTATAACAATGGCTGGTTAAGGCCGGTATACATGTCTATTCTGCACAAGGTACAGACAAGTCCCGTGGGATCCATTCCTGGTTCATTTTAATGAATGTGAACTTGTCCACATTGGCTGTGGACGGGCGGCTGCGCTTGTCTGTGATAACGCCCCCTGCTGTTCTAAACACACGTTCAGATAATACACTGGCTGCAGGGCAGGCCAGCACCTCCAAGGCGTAAAGGGCAAGCTCAGGCCATGTGCCCAATTTGGAGACCCAGAAGTTGAAGGGGGCAGACCCGTCATTCAGTATGTGTAGGCGTGTGCACCCATACTGCTCCACCATGTTGGTGAAATGCTGCCTCCTGCTAAGACGTTCCATATAAGCTGGTGGTGCTAACCCTGCCTTCTGAGGTGCTCCTTTGCCTTAGCCTTGTGCTTCCACTGTGCCCCCGCTGTGCATCAGCAGTGCATCTACCAGTGTGGGCTTGTACTCGTACATTTTACGATCACGCTCAAGTGACGGAATTAAGGACGGTACATTGGTGGTGAAGTGGTGCTGTTCCACACGCAGAGCGACTCACCCATGCGTGCTGCAGCTGAAACTCCACTATCGCCTGCTGCTGCTCGCACAGTTTGGCCAGCATGTACAAGGTGGAGTTCCACCTTGTGGGCACGTCGTGTATAAGGCGGTGAGCGGGAATGCTGAAGTTACGCTGCAGCGCTGACAGGCAAGCTGTCACGGCAGACAAGAACTCAGATACACAGACAACCAAATACACAAGTGTCTAGGCTAGATGCTGGGGACAGGTCACCTCCTAGCACATCCCTGACTTCTCTCCCTATGCTGCTAAGCCCACATTCAGACCTTGATGGTAGGTATGAAGTGTCCTCGTACCTGGACTGCAAACACCCTAGAATCCCTAAGATGGTGAAAGGGGAGAAGGGGCAGAAGACACACAAATAGCCTAGACCACAAACAACACAAACAGAAACGAAACTTATCTGAGCTGGAACAGACAATCCTTCCTTCCTGAATCCAAGACCAGAATGAATTGTATAACCCGCACAGCCCTCTGGGATTGAAGGCAATTTAAGCCAATGACCCCACCCAGAGCACCTGAAGGAAGGCAGATCCAGCATGATTCCAAAACAAACAAAAGGTTAGACACGTGCTGCCAATCTGACAGACCTCCGCACACCATCCGAGCAGGGCATGACAGTACCCCCCCTTCTACGGGTGACCTCCGGGCACCCCGGACCAATCTTATCCGGGTGGGCTCTGTGAAAAGCCCTAACCAGTCGGCTGGCGTTGAACTCCAGTGCCAAAACCCACATCCTCTCCTCGGGGCCGTATTCCCCCAGTGTACCAGGTACTGAAGGGAACCCCGAAGAACTCTAGAATCAAGAATTCTGGAGATCTCGAACTCTAAATTCCCATCGACCAGAACAGGAGGAGGCGGCAATGGCGATGGTTCCACTGGTCTCACATATTTTTTCAATAAAGATCTATGGAACACATCATGGATCCTCCAAGTCTGCGGAAGATCCAGTCGAAACGCTACTGGATTGATCAGCGCAGATATTTTGTACAGGCCGATAAATTTTGGACCCAGTTTCCAAGATGGCACTCTCAATTTAATGTTTTTAGTGGACAACCACCCCAGATCACCCACACACAGGTCCGGACCAGTCACACGTCTCCTGTCAGCCATTTGCTTATATCTCTCACCCATCGTCTCCAAATTCACTTGTATCCTCCGCCAGATAGAGGATAAGGTAGAAGAAAACCTTTCCTCCTCTGGCATCCCAGAGGAAGTAATCCCAGAAAAGGTACCAAACTGAGGATGAAAACCATATGCGCCAAAAAATGGCGACTCACCCGTGGATTCCTTCAGGTCTCACACGCTGCCACGTAATCCTCAATGCTCCTACGTAACCCGGGCCACCAGAACCTCCGAGACACAAGGTCACAGGTGGACTTACCACCAGGATGTCCGGCAAGGACAGTATCGTGATGTTCCTTGAAAACCTTGTATCGCAGTTCTTCGGGAACAAACAACCTCCCTGGGGAACAGGAACCAGGAGCCCCCTCCTGGGCTCCCAACAACTCCATCTCCAATTCGGGATACAGAGCGTAAACCACAACCCTGTCAGTCAAAATCGGAGCAGGATCCTCTGAATCACCTCCCCCAGTAAAACTGAGAGACAACGCATCTGCCTTGATGTTTTTGACCCCCGGACGAAAAGTAACAACAAAATTGAACCTGGTAAAAAACAGTGACCTGTCTAGGGTTCAGACGCTTGGCAGGTTGCAGGTAAGCCAAATTCTTATGATCCGTATAAACAGTAATGGGGTGAGAAGCCCCCTCTAACCAGTGACGCCATTCCTCAAAGGCCAACTTTATAGCCAGCAACTCTCTATCTCCCACATCATAGTTCCTCTCGGCTACCAAGAGCTTCTTGGAAAAGAAAGCACACGGGACCCATTTGCCAGGAGAAGAACCCTGCGACAGTACCGTTCCCACCCCCACTTCTGATGCATCCACCTCCACCACGAATAGTTGAGACACATCGGGCTGCACCAGAATGGGAGCAGACGCAAAACACTCCTTAATAGTCGAAAAGGCCTGCAATGCCTCCTCCGACCAAACAGAGACGTCAGTGCCCTTCTTTGTCATATCAGTCAGAGGTTTAACAATGGTGGAATAGTTTACAATACATTTTCTATAATAGTTAGTAAACCCCAAAAACCGCATCAAAGCTTTCTGATTCTCTGGTCGGTCCCATTCCAGAACCGCCCGGACTTTTTCGGGGTCCATACGAAAACCAGAGTCGGAAATCAGATATCCCAAAAATGGAAGCTCCTGCACAGAAAACACACATTTTTGCAATTTGGCATATAACTTATTCTCCTGAAGGATTGTCAAAACCTGTCTCACATGATCCTGATGGGTCTTCAGATCAGGAGAGTAAATTAAAATGTAATCTAAGTAAACTACCACAAACCTTCCCACCAAGTGATGAAAAATGTCATTGACGAATCGCTGAAATACCGCTGGCGCGTTCGTCAACCCAAAAGGCATAACCAGATTCTCAAAATGACCCTCGTGGGTATTGAAGGCCGTCTTCCACTCATCCCCTTCTTTGATTCTGATCAGATTGTAGGCCCCTCTCAAATCTAACTTGGAGAACACCCTGGCACCAACAATCTGATCAAAAAGGTCGGAGATCAAAAGAAGGGGATATGGATCCCGGACCGTAATACGGTTACAATTCCCGAAAATCCAAGCACGGTCTCAGTGATCCATCCTTTTTCTTGACAAAGAAAAAACCTACTGGCACCGGAGACTTAGATGGCCTAATATGACCTTTTGCCAAACTCTCAGCGATATACTTTCGCATGACCTCTCTTTCAGGTTGGGAAAGATTGTAAAGGCGAGACTTTGGCAACTTAGCTCCTGGGATGAGATTAACTGGACAATCATAGTCACGATGAGGGGGCAATTCCTGGGTCCCACCCTCTGAAAAGATATCCGTAAAGTCTTAGATATTGATATTGATATTGATATTGATAAAGATATTGAGGTAGAACCGCAGTGGACACCCCAGAGATAGATGTGCCAAGACAATTCTCCGAACAAAATTCTCCCCAACCAATAATTTGTCTTGCTTGCCAATCAATAATTGGATTATGTTTTGTCAACCACGGTAAACCTAGTACTATAGGAGCAGGCAAATCCCTTTTATGACAAAACAAGATATAAGCTCTACATGTGAATCACCCACCCTCAACTGAATACCATGTGCAATATGAGTGAGACTCCTTTGAGAAAGAGGTGAAGAATCTATTGCAAACACCGGAATCTCCCTATCTAAAGTGCACGTACTTAGACCCAGATTTTGAAGAAAAAGAAAGTCAATGAGCTTTAACCCAGCACCACAGTCAATGAATACCTCCACAGAGAATTTTCTTGAGTCTAGCACCACCATAGCTGGAAGGAGAAAACGAGAATTACAGGGGCCTTGCATACCTGCTTGTTCCACTACTCCATTCATGCTACCAAGAGTCAGGACGTTTTTTTTTTCTTTCATATCATCATGCGGTTTAACAAAAGGACAAGCAAAAACAAAATGGTCACTTTTTCCACAGTAGTAACATAGTTTATGTAATATCCTAAAGTATTCCTATCAGAACGAAAAGATATTTGACCCAACTGCATGGGTTCCTTCCCTACCCCAGAGTTATAAGTAATATCACCCTGGGCAGCAGGTAAGACGAAACCACACGAAGAAGGGATCCCTTGCGCGGAGGGACCCTTACACCTCTCTCTGATATGTCTATCCAACCGTATAGCCAAAGACATGGCATTCTCTAGAGTATCCGGGTACTCATGAAAAGCCAGGGCATCTTTCAACCTCTCAGATAACCCCTGACAAAACTGACTACGTAACGCAGGGTCGTTCCAACCTGACTCAGTAGCCCATCTCCTAAACCTCTGCAGTATGTTCACCCTGTAATGAGTTATGCAATTTAGATTCTGTCATCGAGACACGATCTGGGTCATCGTCAATCAATCCTAGGGCTTTGAAAAATTCCTCCACCGACCGGAGGGCCAAAGAACCGGGCGGCAGAGAAAAAGCCCAGGATTGCGCGTCCCCTTTAAGCAGAGACATGATGATACCAACCCTCTGACTTTCATCACCTGACGAAAATGGTCGCCGTCGAAAATACAGTTTGCATGACTCTTTAAAGCGATTAAAATCATCCGCACCCCCTGTAAATTTCTCGGGAAGAGCGACTTTAGGCTCCCCACCAATTTGACCTGCACCTGATGCCAGAACACTCTGACACTGTGTGACTGAACTACGCAGATCCGCAACCTCTAGGGATAATCCCTGCATGCGGTCAACTAGTGCACCAATTGACACCATCAAAAAAACACTGAGTAATGGCAGTCACAGTATGGTGGGTTATAATGTCACGGCGGACAGGAACTGAGATACACAGACAACCAAATACACAAGTGTCTAGACTAGATGCTGGGGACAGGTCACCTCCTAGCACATCCCTGACTTCTCTCCCTATGCTGCTAAGCCCACATTCAGACCTTGATGGTAGGTATGAAGTGTCCTCGTGCCTCGACTGCAAACACCCTAGAATCCCTGAGATGGTAGTAGGGGAGAAGGGGCAGAAGACACACAAATAGCCTAGACCGCAAACAACACAAACAGAAAACTTATCTGAGCTGGAACAGACAATCCTTCCTTCCTGAATCCAAGACCAGAATGAATTGTATAACCCGCACAGCCCTCTGGGATTGAAGGCAATTTAAGCCAATGACCCCACCCAGAGCACCTGAAGGAAGGCGGATCCAGCATGATTCCAAAACAAACAAAAGGTTAGACACGTGCTGCCAATCTGACAGACCTCTGCACACCATCCGAGCAGGGCATGAGACAAGCATCATCAGGGTGAGAACGCCGAAAGCATGCACAGACGGACTGCACTTTATGCAGTAGCTCTGACATATCGGGGTAATTTTTAAGGAATCTCTGCACCACCAAATTCAGCACATGTGCCAGGCAAGGGATGTGCGCCAAACCGGCTAGTCCCAGATCTGCTACGAGAATTCACCCATTATCGCACACCACCAGGCCGGGCTTGAGGCTCCCTAGCACCAACCACTCATCGGTCTGTTGTTCAAGGCCCGTCCACAGCTCCTGCGCGGTGTGGGGTTAGTCCCTCAAACAGATACGTTTTAAAACTGCCTGCTGTCGTTTACCTCTGGCTGTGCTGAAGTTGGTGGTGAAGGTGTTGCGCTGACCGGATTAGGATCCGGTAGAGGATGAGAAAGCGGAGTAGGAGGAGGAAGCAACAGGAGGCAAACTGAAGCGCCCTGCAATTCTTGGTGGTGGAAGGACATGCGCCAAACTGCTATCCGCCTCAGGCCCAGCCGCCACTGTAGTTACCCAGTGTGCTGTTATGGAGATATAACGTCCCTGACCGTGCTTACTAGTCTGGAATTACAGCATTTCAAAGGCCAGTAATTTAGAAATGCTGGCATTCAGGGCCAGGGATCGCGGGTGGGTAGGGGGGTACTTCCTCTTCCTCTCCAGTGTTTGGGAGATGGAGAGCTGAACGCTTCCGTGGGACATTGTGGAGATGCTTGGTGACCCAGGTGGTGGTGTTGCTGGCAGATGCTCTGTTTGCAGGGTGGCAGGTAGCACTGTCACTCCAGAGGTGGATGAAGAGGCCAAGACTGCAGCAGAAGAGAAAACAAGAGGAGCCAAAGACCTTTCTTGGTTTTTGAGGTGTCTACTCCACTGCAGCTCATGCTTTGCACTTAAATGCCTGGTCATGCATGTTGTGCTGAGGTTGAGAACGTTTATGCCTCGCTTCAGGCTCTGATTGCACAGCGTGTATACCACTCGTGTCTTGTCGTCAGCACATTGTCTGAAGGACTGCCACACCAGGGAACTTCTTGGAGCTGGGTTTGGTATGCTCGGTCCCTTGCTGCAGTGGGCAGTAGCAGGCGTACTGTCTAGGGGACGGCCGCTCTGCTTTTGCACCCTGCTCCCTCTTCTGCTGTGCTGGTGGCTCTGTGTGACCACCGCCTCTTCCTCAGAACTACACAGGTCACTCGCATGACCTTGATTCCATGTTGGGTAGAGGACCTCATCATCCTCCACAGAGGACGTGCTGCAATGGTCCTCCCATGTACTCATCTTGAAACATATGTGGTTGGGCATCGGTGCACTCAATCTCTTCCACTTCTGGGGCAGGGATAGGTGGATGACCCTGGGAAACCCTGCTAACAGAGTCATCAAAAAGCAGAAGAGACTGCTGCATGACTTGGGGCTCAGACTGCTTTGCTGATTTGCAAGGGGGTGAGGTGAAAGACTGATGGACATCGGCTGCAGGTGGCAACTCTGATCTTTCAGCAGGAGACTAGATGGGAGACAATGTGAAGGAACTGGAGGCACTGTCAGCAACCCAATCTATTATCGCCTGTACTTGTTCTGGCCTCACCATTCGTAGAGCCGCATTAGGCCCGACCAAATACTGCTACAGGTTCTGTCGCCTACTCGCACCTGAGGAAGGTATTTCACTTGCGCGTGTAGCTGACACAGATTGACCACGTCCTCTCCCTGCAACAGGAACTCCACCAGCAGCACCACAACCTGGGCCACGTCCCTTATTTGACTCTCTCCTCATATTTCTCAAATTTAGGATCTTGCCCTAAATGGGTGTTTTATTAATAGCAGAATAAAACTACAGTATGTAAAGGGTGTATCTCACATGTACAGATGCAGACTAGGCCGCAATTAAAGATTTTTGCCCAAAATGGGTGTTTTATTAATAGCAGAATAGAATCACAGTACGTAAAGGTTGTATCTCATATTACTGTATAGGATTTTTTGATCATTCATTATTACACTTTATGGGGCAAGGTGACCAAAAAATTGGCTGTTTTGGAACAGTTTTTATTTATTTATTTTTACAGCGTTTATATGTGGGGTTAGGTCATGTTACCGTTTTATAGAGCAGATCGTTACGGACGTGGCAATACCTAATATGTATACTAATATGTATATATAAAAGATCAAAAAGATAAAATATAGACATCTAGAAGAATAAACAATATATATAGTGAGAAGGTGTTCTGGAACAGAGGAAGATGGAGTGATAGAAAGAAACTCTAAACAACTGCAATTTCAACACATAAAAAATGAACAAAATAATAATAATAAAAAAAACTAAATAAAAACAATAAAAAATAAATAAAAAACAAAAATAAAAATAGTAAATTAATAATAAGAATGAAATATAAATTACACCCAGAAATAGTATAATCGTGGAAGCATAAGTATATAATGGATATGTAGAATATGAGACATAAAGAAGGAGTAACAGCACTGGTCTAGTAGAACATTGCACATAGTATGGGGTACTCATAGTATAATGTGTATAGGTAGTGCTCACAGAATCATGGCACTACATAGGTACATACGTAATAGAACGGGATAATGTGAGATCTGTTTATGGATAAATAGAATTTCTAGTACACAATCATGTTTCTTCTATACAACATCTTGCCCCCAATCCTCCTCCAAAAATGAAGGTTAAAGACCTATACCAGATAGATTCCAGAAATCCTTCCAAGTACTGACGCAGGCGCAATACAAAGACGCAACGATCCATAATACCGGACCAAGCAGTGGGGAGAAAAATTTCTAAGTCCCGAGGCAGGCGCAGAAGAGATCTGTGATGACGGCAAGAGCCCGACGTCATCATAGAGCGCCTGACAGAGAAGAGCGAGACATCATAGGACATCGACAAGACGTCACTGGTAAAGGACGAGTGACGCGGATGGTGAGCGCCGGATGGTTGGATACCCAAAGCCCGCCCACAGGAACCGAGGATATATAATCTAGGGACAGCCCCCTTAGTTCAGATCTAGAGAGGTAGGGCCCCACTGTAGGGAAATATACACAGCTAAATATACAGCTGTAGTTGAGAGATTGAATAGTCAATAATAGGAAAGAGGGTATGTCCTAAGACATTATCAGACGCCCTCTAGAATTCAAAGTGTACCTAGAAAAGTGATACACAGGACGAAAAAACTATAGTCCCATCTCTCTAAATTCTGAGGAATTTTAATCCTTTTGATTTAGAGTTACAGTTTTTAAGTGTAATAAATAAAAGTATATGTTTTATGAAATAAAAGTAAAAATACAGTCAGAGAGGTGAAATAAGCCACGCTTCGGTCCTAGTGACCTCTGAAACTTGCACATTAAATTTAAATAGCGTGACCACCTCCTGTAGGACCTATAAGTTTGTCGTGTGTACGGGTACCTTATCCGGCGCAGGCACGGAGAGACAAGATGAAGTTGATGCCAGGAAGATAGTACTGGGCATGCGCGGGATTTTGTCGCGTCCGGAGGCACTAGGAAAAGGCAGTTGGGGCGCGGCTGGGCATGCAGTACGCCGGCCTGCAGGGTGAGGCGAATAGTGAAGTCACAGGGGTAGTTACTAACCGAGGGTGGCTGTAGTACTCACAGTCTTTTGTATACCCTGGGAAGACGTACAGCAGTGATGGAGAGGCTGGCACAGGGGACCTCTGGGGCACTCTCTGTGTATAGGGACCAGGCCTGATGGTAGATGAGGTGCCCTGGATGTTGCAGGTGTTTAATGTACTGGTGGCAAGAACCCTTTAAATTCGTGATGCCAGTGCCGGTAACAGTGGCACACCAATTTATGGTAGGAATAATTGAGGAACACGATGTTGTGGTGAACTAAAACTTCCTTTTACTGGAAACAGTTAACTATTTACAGTCTTTTGGCAAAGTTCCATATGTCAGCAGCAGTCACTAGCAGGCTTATACAAATGGCAGGTACAATGTTCTTGCAAAATACTCAGAGTGTTAAACACTTACAGATCAGGCTGCACTTTTCCTCAGAATCCTGTCTGTCTTTATCCCAAGGCCCGTATGCCCTATTGCTGGCTTTATCCTTGGTTAGGGGAAACTTCCTCAGGTATATATCTCCTTGCTTTGAATATATCCTTCTGCCCTTCAGCCCTCAGGTTGCCTGGAAACACTTTTGCTCTGCTCTGCACTGGTTATAGGAACTTCAGGTTTCTCAGGAGGTAGCTTCTTCCCCTGGTGGCAACTAGAAGCCTGGCCTTCAGCTCCTCTCTGGCTAAAGTGCACACTCTCTTCTGGCTCTACACAGACTCCTGACTCTACACTCCTTTTCCTGAACAGGACCTGACTCTTTATACTAGGGGTTCCCTAGCACCCTCTACTGTCTAGGAGGAGAAACTACCCCTAACAGGCCTGATACACAAATAACAGGGAAAAATACACATAAAAACATAGCAATAGACATTAAAATGTAATGTAAAATACAATGCCACTGTTCCTCAGGAGTTGGAGAACAACGTGGCCCAATTGATCCTTGTGTAGTGTCCCACAATTACCTAGTGGGACTCTACAGGCACACAACTGAATGAGGGACAGCTCCTTGGGCACAAAGTAAGGTCATTTGCATATTGATAAAAATACCTTTTATAAGTGACGGAAAGGCAGCGAGGGATGATAATGGTATAGTTTAATTAAGCATATTAAGACCAATAGAATAATATACAGTACAGACCAAAAGTTTGGACACACCTTCTCTATCACCACCAGACATCTGAGAAGCTCTGACAGACGTTCTTCAGAACCTCATCCTTGAGGTTTCTTTTGTTTTGCCTTCGTTTTCTCATCTCGTTAGCCTCTCTCAGCTGTCATGTAGTTACACTGATTGCATCCCTTTAAATCCCTTCCCATACTGCATCACTTTGCGGTTTATACAGCTTTCTGGAGTGTGTGCATGCTGGATGCTACTACTGAGTCTTCTACAGATAAGTTTTGTTCATTCATTTGTGCTTTCCTGTTTGCTGGATCCCAGGTGACCCTGACTCCCTCCGTATCAAGTGTAGGGAGCCGGTGGTCGTGTCCCCTCACTATTATACGGTGTTCAGGTGTTATACAGTCGAGGAACGAGGATATGCGATCATCTACCATTGAGATTTTTGCATAGGCTGAGCAGTTAGGGAGAGAGCCAGGTCTGTTGCAGGGCTCTCCCTTTGGTTCCTTAGTTTTGGAATCTAGTCAGTCGTTTCTTCATTTTGTGTCTTCTAGTTTTCTGTACACCTTCCGTGACATTATAAACTGCCAAAACTGTCTCAAGCATGGATCCGGTTTCACTTTTGACTGAACACATGCAGGGTCTTTCATTGGAGGTAGCAGATCTCCGTAAAACTGTTTCTCAGTTTCAGGTTACCGGTTCAGCTTGCGTTCGTGGAGTTTGTTCTGAGCCTAAGATCTCGCTCCCGGATACGTTCTCCGGGGGTAGTGAGAATTTTCTTTGTTTTAGAGAGGCTTGCAAACTCCATTTTCGCCTACTTCCCCTCTGGTAATGAGGAGCAGAGGGTGGGCATCATCATCTCGCTGCTCAGGGATAACGCTCAGTCCTGGGCCTTTTCGCTGCCGGTGGGGGCACGGCCCCTCTGTTCAGTGGATGATTTTTTTTTAGCCCTGGGTCAGATATATGATGATCCGGATCGTATTGCTCTGGCTGAGTCTAGACTACGTCTTTTATGCCAGGGTAAACAGTCCGCAGAGATATACTGTTCAGAATTTCGGAGATGGGCAGCTGATACTGGTTGGAATGATGCTGCACTCCGAAGTCAATTTTTCCATGGTCTTTCAGAGGGATTGAAAGATGCATTTGCCTTTCATGAGAGACCTACCTCCTTGGACTCTGCCATGTCTCGGGCTGTTCGTATTGACAGGCGTCTTAGAGAGAGAGAGAGGAGAGATCACTCCTTCCTGTCATACTCAGTCCAAGGACAGTGTGGCGGTCTCATTCAGTGCACAGGGGTCTCAGTCGCTCTCAATCCCTTCTGAGCAGGGGCCCATGCAGCTGGGTTTGCTTGCCTCTGACAGGATTCAGCTCTCATAGGAAGATTTGTTTCTGTTGTGGAGGTATAAATCATTTGGCAAATGTTTGTCCCTCTAGGAGATTCAGGCAGTTTTTTGAGAGTAATAAAGAAACAAAAAGAAAAAAATCCTCTAAAAACGTTCCATATGTTACTATTGGCAAGGTTGATGCGGAAATTGAAGGTTTTCCGTTTGCTTGTAGTTCCCGTTTTGTCCTACCTGCCAGGGTGGCGCTAGAGAGCAAGAACATTTTTTGTGAGATTTTTGTAGATAGTGGAGCAGCTGTCAATCTCATTGATAATCAATTTGCTATAACTCATGGTTTCCAGGTATGCACTTTGGGAAAGGTTATACCTGTTTTTGCTATTGATTCCGTTCCTGTCACAACCAGACAGCTGAGAAGCTCTGACAGAAGCCTTTCAGAACCTCCTCCTTGAGTTTTCTTTGTTGTGATGTTCAGTTCCTCATCTCGTTAGCCTCTCTCAGCTGTCATGTAGTTGGACTGATTGCATCCCTTTAAATTCCGCCCCATAATGCATTACTGGGCGGCCTATACTTCTTCCTGGAGTGTGTGTGCATGCTGATCCTGTTTCCCAGTCTGCTACAAAGTTAAGTGCTGTAAATTTATCTGTTATTTTCTGTTTGCTGGATCCCAGGTGCCCCTGACTCCCTCCGTGTCTGGTGTAGGGAGCCGGTGGTCGTGTCCCCTCACTATTGTAGGGTGTTCAGGGGTTATATAGTCGAGGTACGTGGATATGCAACCATCCACCTTTGGGATCTTTGCATAGGCTGAGCAGCCAGGGAAAGTGCTAGGTCTTGTGCAGGGGTCTCCCTTTTGGTTCCTTAGCTTTGGATCCAGTGAGTCATATATGCATGTTGCTTTGTCTTGTTTCCTGTACACCGTCCGTGACATTATAAGCCGCCAAAACCGTCTCAAGCATGGATCCGGTTTCATTTTTGGCTGAACGCCTTCAGGGTCTTTCATTGGAGGTAGCTGATCTCCGCAGGACTTTTTCTCAGCTTCAAGTGACCGGTTCAGCTGGCGTTCATGGAGTTTGTTCTGAGCCTAAGATCTCGCTCCCGGATACGTTTTCCGGGGGTAGTGAGAATTTTGTGTGTTTTAGAGAGGCTTGCAAACTCAATTTTCGTCTTCTTCCTCATTCCTCTGGTGATGAGGAACGGAGGGTGGGGATCATTATATCGCTGCTCAGGGGTAACGCTCAGTCCTGGGCCTTTTCGCTGCCGGAGGGGGCACGGCCCCTCCATTCAGTGGATGAATTCTTTTTAGCCCTGGGTCAGATATATGATGATCCGGATCGTATTGCTCTGGCTGAGTCTAGACTACGTCTATTATGCCAGGGTAAACAATCCGCAGAGATATACTGCTCAGAATTTCGGAGATGGGCAGCTGATACTGGTTGGAATGATGCTGCACTCCGAAGTCAATTTTGCCATGGTCTTTCAGAGGGATTGAAAGATGCATTTGCCTTTCATGAAAGGCCTATTTCCTTGGACTCTGCTATGTCTCAGGCCGTTCGTATTGACAGGCGTCTTAGAGAGAGAGAAGAGATCTCTCCTTCCTGTCATACTCAGTCCCAGGATAGTGCAGCGGTCCCATTCTGTGCGCAGGGGTCTCAGTCGCTGTCAGCCCCTTTTGAGCAGGAGCCCATGCAGCTGGGGTTGATTGCTTCTGACAATAGAAGATTCAGCCCGCATGGGAGAGTTTGTTTTTGTTGTGGAGGTATAAATCATTTGGCAAATGTTTGTCCCTCTAGGAGATTCCGGCAGTTCTCTGGGAGTAATAAAGAAACAAAGAGGAAAAAATCTTTTAAAAATGTTCCGTCTGTTACTATTGGCAGGGTTGAGGCGGAAATTGAAGGTTTTCTGTTTGCTTGTAGTTCCCGTTTTGTCCTGCCTGCTAGGGTGGCGCTAGAGAGCAAGAGCATTTTTTGTGAGATTTTTGTGGATAGTGGAGCAGCGGTCAATCTCATTGATAATCAATTTGCAATAACTCATGGTTTCCAGGTGCGCACTTTGGGAAAGGATATTCCTGTTTTTGCTATTGATTCCGCTCCACTTTCTCAGAAATCATTAAAGGGCATAGTTCACAATATCTGTGTGATGCTCATGTTGAGGATGTGTCATGTTTCGTCCTTAGCGGTTTGCCTACTCCTCTAGTGTTGGGGCTACCCTGGCTCACTAAACATAATCCCACCATTGATTGGCAAGCGAGGCAAATAAATGGTTGGAGTGACTTTTGCAGAGAGAATTACCTCACAACATCTGTTTCTGATGTTGCTACTAAGACTGTACCATCTTTTCTCTCTGACTTTTCGGATGTCTTCTCTGAGAGTGGAGTTCAGGATTTGCCCCCGCACAGGGAGTACGATTGCCCTATTAATCTCATCCCAGGCGCCAAGCTGCCTAAATCTCGTTTATACAATCTTTCCCAACCTGAGAGGATCGCTATGCGTGCTTATATCTCTGAGAGTCTGAGAAAAGGACACGTACGACCCTCGAAGTCCCCTGTTGCCGCTGTTTTTTTCTTTGTTAAGAAAAAAGATGGTTCTTTAAGACCTTGTCTGGATTTCAGGGAGCTGAACAGTATCACTATTCGTGACCGTTATCCGCTTCCTCTGATCCCGGACCTGTTTAACCAGGTTGTTGGGGCTAAAGTCTTTTCCAAATTAGATCTAAGAGGGGCATGCAACCTGGTCAGGGTCAGAGAAGGAGACGAATGGAAGACGGCCTTCAATAACCCTGAGGGCCATTTTCAAAATTTTGTTATGCCTTTTGGTTTGATGAATGCCCCAGCCGTTTTTCAGCATTTCGTGAACAGCATTTTTTATCATTTGATGGGAAAATTTGTATTAGTGTATTTGGATGACATTTTTATTTTTTCTCCTGATTTCAAAACTCATAAGGAACATTTACGTCAGGTCTTGCTCATTCTGCGGGAGAATAAATTATATGCGAAACTGGAAAAATGTGTGTTTGCGGTTCCAGAAATTCAATTTCTGGGGTTTCTTCTCTCTGCTTCTGGTTTTCGCATGGACCCCGAGAAGGTCCGCGCTGTGCTTGAGTGGGAGCTTCCTGAGAATTAGAAGGCGCTGATGCGTTTTTTGGGCTTTGCCAATTATTACAGGAAGTTTATTTAGAATTATTCCTCTATTGTTAAACCACTCACTGATATGACCAGAAAGGGGGTAGATTTTTCTTCTTGGTCGGTAGAGGCGCGTAAGGCTTTTTCTAATATCAAGGAGAGTTTTGCTTCCGCTCCCATCTTGGTGCAACCTGATATTTCTTTACCCTTCATAGTTGAGGTTGATGCTTCTGAGGTGGGTGTGGGTGCGGTCTTGTCTCAGGGTTCCTCTCCTGCCAAATGGCGACCGTGTTCCTTTTTCTCAAAAAAACTCTCCTCCGCAGAGAGAAATTACGATGTGGGAGATAGGGAATTGTTGGCCATCAAGTTGGCTTTTGAGGAATGGCACCATTGGCTGGAGGGAGCCAGACACCCTATTACCGTGTTCACTGACCATAAAAATCTGGCATACTTGGAGTCAGCCAAGTGTCTGAACCCGAGACAGGCCAGATGGTCTTTGTTCTTTTCAAGATTTAATTTTGTTGTCACGTTCCGCCCTGGGGTTAAGAATGTGAAGGCAGATGCCCTGTCACGTTGTTTTCCGGGAGGCGGGAATTTTGAAGACCCGCGTCCCATTTTGGCCGAAGGTGTGGGGGTCTCTGCTCTTTTTTCTGAATTGGAGGCAGAGGTGCAGGCAGCCCAGTCAGAGGCTCCTGATCTTTGTTCTCCTGGGAGCTTGTTTGTGCCTCTCGCTTTAAGACACAAGATTTTTAAGGAACACCACGATACGGTCCTTGCTGGGCACCCGGGGGCAAGAGCCACACTGGATCTCATCGCTCGGAGATTCTGGTGGCCGGCGCTTCGTAAGTTGGTTGAGGGTTTTGTGGCAGCCTGCGAGACTTGCGCTCGTGCCAAAGTCCCTCATTCACGGCCGTCAGGTCCTGTCCTTCCCTTACCCATTCCTTCCCGTCCTTGGACACATCTGTCCATGGACTTCATAACAGTCCTGCCTCGTTCCTCGGGGAAGACTGTGATTCTGGTGGTGGTGGATCGTTTTAGCAAAATGGTGCATTTCATCCCTTTTCCTGGTTTGCCCAATGCTAAGACGCTGGCGCAGGCATTTATTGATCACATTGTCAAATTGCACGGTATTCCTTCAGACATAGTCTCTGATAGGGGCACGCAGTTTGTTTCCAGATTCTGGAAGGCTTTCTGTTCTCGCTTGGGGGTTCGGTTGTCATTCTCTTCTGCTTTCCACCCGCAGTCGAATGGCCAGACGGAGCACGTCAATCAGAATCTGGAGACATATCTGCGCTGTTTTGTGGCGGAGAATCAGGAGGATTGGTGTTCTTTTTTGTCCCTTGCTGAGTTTGCTTTAAATAACCGTCGTCAGGAGTCCTCTGATAAGTCACCATTTTTTGGTGCATATGGGTTTCATCCGCAGTTTGGGACTTTCTCGGGAGAGGGGTCTTCTGGTTTACCTGATGAGGACAGATTTTCCTCGTCTTTGTCATCTATTTGGCAAAAGATTCAGGATAATCTAAAGAGCATGAGTGAGAGATATAAGCGTGTGGCAGATAAGAGACGTGTGCTTGGTCCGGACCTGAATGTTGGTGATCTGGTGTGGTTGTCTACCAAGAATATCAAATTGAAGGTTCCCTCCTGGAAGTTGGGTCCTAGGTTTATTGGGCCTTACAAAATCCTGTCTGTCATCAATCCTGTTGCCTACCGTCTTGATCTTCCTCAGACTTGGAAGATCCATAATGTTTTTCATAAGTCCTTATTGAAACCTTATGTTCAACCCATTGTACCCTCGCCTTTGCCTCCTCCTCCGATTATGGTTGATGGGAATCTTGAATTTCAGGTCTCTAGGATTGTGGATTCTCGTCTTGTCCGCGGTTCTCTCCAGTACCTTGTTCATTGGGAGGGTTATGGTCCTGAGGAGAGGATGTGGGTCCCAGTGACGGACATTAAGGCCTCTCGTCTCATCAGGGCTTTCCATAGGTCCCATCCTGAGAAGGTGGGCTCTGAGTGTCCGGTGTCCACTCGTATAGGGAGGGGTACTGTCACAACCAGACAGCTGAGAAGCTCTGACAGAAGCCTTTCAGAACCTCCTCCTTGAGTTTTCTTTGTTGTGATGTTCAGTTCCTCATCTCATTAGCCTCTCTCAGCTGTCATGTAGTTGGACTGATTGCATCCCTTTAAATTCCGCCCCATAATGCATTACTGGGCGGCCTATACTTCTTCCTGGAGTGTGTGTGCATGCTGATCCTGTTTCCCAGTCTGCTACAAAGTTAAGTGCTGTAAATTTATCTGTTATTTTCTGTTTGCTGGATCCCAGGTGCCCCTGACTCCCTCCGTGTCTGGTGTAGGGAGCCGGTGGTCGTGTCCCCTCACTATTGTAGGGTGTTCAGGGGTTATATAGTCGAGGTACGTGGATATGCAACCATCCACCTTTGGGATCTTTGCATAGGCTGAGCAGCCGGGAAAGTGCTAGGTCTTGTGCAGGAGTCTCCCTTTTGGTTCCTTAGCTTTGGATCCAGTGAGTCATATAAGCATGTTGCTTTGTCTTGTTTCCTGTACACCGTCCGTGACAGTTCCACTTTCTCAGAAATCGTTAAAGGGCATAGTTCCCAATAACCGTTTGATTGTGAGTGATATTCATGTTGAGGATGTGTCATGTTTCGTCCTAAGCGGGTTGCCTACTCCTCTAGTGTTGGGGCTACCCTGGCTCACTAAACATAACTCCACCATTGATTGGCAAGCGAGGCAAATAAATGGTTGGAGTGACTTTTGTGGAGAGAATTGCCTCACGACATCTGTTTCTGAGGTTTCTACTAAGACTGTACCATCTTTTCTCTCAGAATTTTCTGATGTGTTTTCTGAGAGTGGTGTTACGATTGCCCTATTAATCTCACCCCAGGCGCCAAGCTGCCTAAATCTCATTTATACAATCTCTCCCAACCTGAAAGGGTCGCTATGCGTGCTTATATCTCTGAGAGTCTGAGAAAGGGACACATACGACCCTCGAAGTCACCTGTTGCCGCTGTTTTTTTTCTTTGTTAAGAAAAAAGATGGTTCTTTAAGACCATGTCTGGATTTCAGGGAGCTGAACAGTATCACAATTCATGACCCGTATCTGCTTCCTCTGATCCCGGACCTGTTTAACCAGATTGTTGGGGCTAAAAAAATTTCCAAGTTGGATCTAAGAGGGGCATACAACCTGGTCAGTGTCAGAGAAGGAGACGAATGGAAGACGGCCTTCAATACCCCTGAGGGCCATTTTGAGAATTTGGTTATGCCTTTTGGTTTGATGAATGCTCCAGCCGTCTTTCAGCATTTTGTGAACAGCATTTTTTTTATCATTTAATGAGGAAATTTGTATTAGTGTATCTAGATGACATTTGGATTTTTTTCTCCTGATTTCAAAACTCATAAGGAACACTTACATCAGGTCTTGCTCATCCTGCGGGAGAATAAATTGTACGCTAAACTGGAAAAATGTGTGTTTGCGGTTCCATAAATTCAATTTCTGGGGTTTCTTCTCTCCGCTTCTGGTTTTCGCATGGACCCCGAGAAGGTTCGCGCTATGCTTGAGTGGGAGCTTCCTGAGAATCAGAAGGCGCTGATGCGTTTTTGGGGTTTTGCCAATTATTACAGGAAGTTTATTTAGAATCAGTCCTGTTGTTAAACCTCTCACTGATATGACTAGAAAGGGGGTAGATTTTTCCTCCTGGTCGGTAAAGGCGCGTAAGGCCTTTTCTAATATCAAGGAGAGTTTTGCTCCAACCCATTGTACCCTCGTCTTTGCCTCCTCCTCCGATTGTGGTTGATGGTAATCTTGAATTTCAGGTCTCTAGGATTGTGGATTCTCGTGTTGTCCGCGGTTCTCTCCAGTACTTCGTTCATTGGGAGGGTTATGGTCCTGAGGAGAGGATGTGGGTCCCAGTGACGGACATTAACCACTTCAGCCCCGCTAGCTGAAACCCCCTTCATGACCAGAGCACTTTTTACACTTCGGCAGTACACTACTTTCACCGTTTATCGCTCGGTCATGCAACTTACCACACAAATGAATTTTACCTCCTTTTCTTCTCACTAATAGAGCTTTCATTTGGTGGTATTTTATTGCTGCTGACATTTTTACTTTTTTTGTTATTAATCGAAATGTAATGATTTTTTAGCAAAAAAATGACATTTTTCACTTTCAGCTGTAAAATGTTGCAAAAAAAACCGACATCCATATATAAATTTTTCGCTAAATTTATAGTTCTACATGTCTTTGATTAAAAAAAAATGTTTGGGCAAAAAAAAAAAATGGTTTGGGTAAAAGTTATAGCGTTTACAAACTATGGTACAAAAATGTGAATTTCCGCTTTTTGAAGCAGCTCTGACTTTCTGAGCACCTGTCATGATTCCTGAGGTTCTACAATGCCCAGACAGTAGAAAAACCCCACAAATGACCCCATTTCGGAAAGTAGACACCGTAAGGTATTCGCTGATGGGCATAGTGAGTTCATAGAACTTTTTATTTTTTGTCACAAGTTAGCGGAAAATGATGATGATTTTTTATTTTTATTTTTTTCTTACAAAGTCTCATATTCCACTAACTTGCGACAAAAAATAAAAAATTCTAGGAACTCGCCATGCCCCTCACGGAATACCTTGGGGTGTCTTCTTTCCAAAATGGGGTCACTTGTGGGGTAGTTATACTGCCCTGGCAATTTAGGGGCCCAAATGTGTGAGAAGAACTTTGCAATCGAAATGTGTAAAAAATGACTGGTGAAATCTGAAAGGTGCACTTTGGAATATGTGCCCCTTTGCCCACCTTGGCTGCAAAAAAGTGTCACACATCTGGTATCGCCGTACTCAGGAGAAGTTGGGGAATGTGTTTTGGGGTGTCATTTTACATATACCCATGCTGGGTAAGAAAAATATCTTGGTCAAATGCCAACTTTGTATAAAAAAATTGGAAAAGTTGTCTTTTGCCAAGATATTTCTCTCACCCAGCATGGGTATATGTAAAATGACACCCCAAAACATATTCCCCAACTTCTCCTGAGTACGGCGATACCAGATGTGTGACACTTTTTTGCAGCGAAGGTGGGCAAAGGGGCACATATTCCAAAGTGCACCTTTCGGATTTCGCAGGCCATTTTTTACACATTTTGATTGCAAGGTACTTCTTACACATTTGGGCCCCTAAATTGCCAGGGTAGTATAACTACGCCACAAGTGACCCCATTTTGGAAAGAAGACACCCCAAGGTATTCCGTGAGGGGCACGGCGAGTTCCTAGAATTTTTTATTTTTTGTCGCAAGTTTTTTTTTTTTGGAGCCTTACAGGGGGGTGATCAATGACAGGGGGTGATCAGGGAGTGTATATGGGTGATCACCCGCCTGTCATTGATCACCCCCCTGTAAGCTCCATTCAGACGTCCGCATGTGTTTTGCGGATCCGATCCATGTATCCATGGATCCGTAAAAATCATGCGGACGTCTGAATGGAGCCTTACAGGGGGGTGATCAATGACAGGGGGGTGATCAGGGAGTTTATATGGGGTGATCATGGGTGATCAGGGGTTCATAAAGGGTTAATAAGTGACGGGGGGGGGGTGTAGTGTAGTGTAGTGTTTGGTGCGACTTTACTGACCTACCTGTGTCCTCTGGTGGTCGATCCTAACAAAAGGGACCACCAGAGGACCAGGTAGGAGGTATATTAGACGCTGTTATCAAAACAGCGTCTAATATACCTGTTAGGGGTTAAAAAATTCGGATCTCCAGCCTGCCAGCGAGCGATCGCCGCTGGCAGGCTGGAGATCCACTCGCTTACCTTCCGTTCCTGTGAGCGCGCGCGCCTGTGTGCGCGCGTTCACAGGAAATCCCGGCCCTCGCGAGATGACGCATATATGCGTGACTCTGCGCAGGGCTGCCACCTCCGGACCGCACATCTGCGTTAGGCGGTCCGGAGGTGGTTAAGGCCACTCGTCTCATCAGGGCTTTCCATAGGTCCCATCCTGAGAAGGTGGGCTCTGAGTGTCCGGAGTCCTCTCGTAGAAGGAGGGGTACTGTCACCACCAGACATCTGAGAAGATCTGACAGACGTTCTTCAGAACCTCCTCCTTGAGGTTCCTTTTGTTTTGCTTTCGTTTTTTCATCTCGTTAGCCTCTCTCAGCTGTCATGTAGCTGCACTGATTGCATCCCTTTAAATCCCTTCCCATACTGCATCACTTTGCGGTTTATACAACTTCCTGGAGTGTGTGCAGGCTGGATGCTACTATTGAGTATTGTACAGATAAGTTTTGTTCATTCACTTGTGTTTTTCTGTTTGCTGGATCCCAGGTGACCCTGACTCCCTCCGTATCAAGTGTAGGGAGCCGGTGGTCGTGTCTCCTCACTATTATAGGGCGTTCAGGTGTTATACAGTCGAGGAACGAGGATATGCGATCATCTACCATTGAGATTTTTGCATAGGCTGAGCAGTTAGGGAGAGAGCCAGGTCTGTTGCAGGGCTCTCCCTTTGGTTCCTTAGTTTTGGATCCAGTCAGTCGGATCTTCATTTTGTGTCTTCTAGTTTTCTGTACACTTTCAGTGACATTCTCATTCAAAGAGTTTTCTTTATTTTCACAACTATAAAAATTGTAGATTCACACTGAAGGCATAAAAAATGAATGAATTAAGACATGTGGAATTATATACATAACAAAAATGTGTGAAACAACTGAAAATATGTCATATTCTAGGTTCTTCAAAGTAGCCACCTTTTGCTTTGATTACTGCTTTGCACACTTTTGGCATTCTCTTGATGAGCTTCGAGAGGAAGTCACCTGAAATGGTCTTCCAACAGTCTTGAAGGAGTTCTCAGAGATGCTTAGCACTTGTTGGCCCTTTTGCCTTCACTCTGCGGTCCAGCTCACCCCAAACCATCTCGATTGGGTTCAGGTCCGGTGACTGTGGAGGCCAGGTCATCTGGCGCAGCACCCCATCACTCTTCTTCATGGTGAAATAGCCCTTACACAGCCTGGAGGTATGTTTGGGGTCCTTGTCCTGTTGAAAAATAAATGATGGTCTAACTAAACGCAAACCGGATGGAATAGCATGCCGATGCTGTGGTAGCCATGCTGGTTCAGTATGCCTTCAATGTTGAATAAATCCCCAACATTGTCACCAGCAAAGTACCCCCACACCATCACACCTCCTCCTCCATGCTTCACGGTGGGAACCAGGCATGAAGAGTCCATCCTTCACCTTTTCTGCGTCACACAAAGACACGGTGGTTGGAACCAAAGATCTCAAATTTGGACTCATCAGACCAAAGCACAGATTTCCACTGGTCTAATGTACATTCCTTGTGTTCTTTAGCCCAAACAAGTCTCTTCTCCTTGTTGCCTGTGCTTAGCAGTGGTTTCCTAGCAGATATTCTACCATGAAGGCCTGATTCACACAGTCTCCTCTTAACAGTTGTTCTAGAGATGTGTCTGCTGCTAGAACTTTGTGTGGCAATGTCCTGGTCTCTAATCTGAGCTGCTGTTAACCTGCGATTTCTGAGGCTGGTGACTCGGATGAACTTATCCTCTGCAGCAGAGGTGACTCTTGGTCTTCCTTTCCTGGGGCAGTCCGCATGTGAGCCAGTTTCTTTGTAGTGCTGGATGGTTTTTGTGACTGCACTTGGGGACACTTTCAAAGTTTTCCCAATTTTTCAGACTGACTGACCCTCATTTCTTAAATTCATGATGGCCACTCGTTTTTCTTTACTTAGCTGCTTTTTTCTTGCCATAATACAAATTCTAACCTTCTATTCACCGTACTTCTCCACAACGCAACTGATGGTCCCAATCCCATTTATATGGCAAGAAATCCCACTTATTAAACCTGACAGGGCACACCTGTGAAGTGAAAATCATTTCAGGTGACTACCTCTTGAAGCTCATCAAGAGAATGCCAAGAGTGTGCAAAGTAGTAATCAAAGCAAAAGGTGGCTACTTTGAAGAACCTAGAATATGATATATTTTCAGTTGTTTCACACTTTTTTGTTATGTATATAATTCCACATGTGTTAATTCATAGTTTTGATGCCTTCAGTGTGAATCTACAATTTTCATAGTCATGAAAATAAAGAAAACTCTTTGAATGAGAAGGTGTGTCCAAACTTTTGGTCTGTACTGTATGTCACTTTATATGCTCTAAAGAACTGTCAGTGTCCCTTTAAGGACACATCTTGTTGATACTCCACAACTGAAAAGTCCAGATTGGAGGCTTTCTCTGACTCTATACCAACAGTTGGTTGGCTTACATTGATCCAGATTTTGTGGAGCAAGTTTGGTGCAAAATGGTGCACTGTATGCCATGAACCTTTCCTGTGAAGATTCACTTCTTCAGTTAAACCCCACCCCTTGTTGAAAATGTTGGAAAAAGTGTAGAAAAACTAGATGCGCCAATTTGTGCCACATTTAGACAGATTTTTAACAGACATTAGTAAATCTAGCATAGTACAGAACTGGTCAGTTTATTCACATGGTCCTTCTCCTCTGAAACATCCTATTTCTGTGGCAATTATATTTTAGAGTGCAGCCTGTGACAGAAGGCACTACATGAGAGAAACCTGTTCCTGGGGTAAAAGATTTCTAAAGCACAGGAATGTGGGCAGGGTCTGATGTAAGGCATAATCCTGTGTACTGCTTGTGCACCTAGGAGAACAGAAGAGCGTGTGCTCTTCTGTTCTCCTAGGTGCAAAGTGGGCCAGGAGAAGTAGCCAAACTGTGGGCCAGGAGAAGTAGCCAAACTGTGGGCCAGGAGAAGTAGCCAAACTGTGAGAGATAGCAAAAGTATTGCAGGACCAGGACTGCTGGAGGCTTCTAGTCCATGCATAGTGTTCTCCCGATCAAAGAAGCCTACATGTACATGACCCCCAGGGGAGCAGCCAGTGAGTATGAGGAGCAGCAAAGCTACTGGTGCTACATGTCTGCAGCACAAAGCAGGAGTCACTGGATGCTCTGCACATTTTATGTACACTACAGTGTAAAGGTTTTGGACAAGTGTGGCAAAAAATGCTGAAAAGTAAGAATGCTTTCAAAAATGAAAGTGTTACTGGTTTATTTTTTATCAATTTACAAAATCCAAAGTGAATTAACAAAACATGAATATAAATTCAATCAATTTCTTGTGACCACCATCAGTGCTTCTAGGAAGACTTGCACACAGTTTTTGGAGGAACTTGGCAGGGAGGTTGTTCCAAACATCTTGGAGAACTAACCACAGATCTTCTGTGGATGTGGGCTTCCTCAAATCCTCTCTTCATGAAATCCCAGACAGACTGGATGATGTTGAGATGAGATTTTTATGGGAGTGATAATATCACTTTTAGGTCTCCTTGCACTCATTTAACATAAAGATTTCTTAATGATATTGGCTGGATGTTTTGGGTTTTTGTCCTACTGCAAAATACATTTGGAGCCAATCAGACCCCTCCCTGATGGTACTGCATGATGGATAAGGGTGTTGCTCCTGCTCCTAGAGGCTCAGTTCGCCCACCTCAAGTCACGCCCTGCCGTCCTTGATTGACAGGGCCAGCGTTCGTCCGGGCGACCTGGTATGCTGGATAAATCTTGCGCATGCGCAGCTCCAGCACACAGGGCCGGCTGGAGAAGACGAACGCTTCCTGGTCATGTCACTCAAGGACGGCAGGGCGTTACTTGAGGTGGGCGAACGGAGCCTCTAGGAACAGGAGCAACGCCCCCCTGCTTCTAGAGGCTAATTAGCATATTATAAAAGTAAAATTGTGCTGTAACGGGGGCATCCAGAAGCATAAGATTAGGAGAGTTAGGGTTTGCTGACATTAGCACATCACTAATGTCAGCCAGCTCCCACTGGCTTCAGGACCTGTATCGCTCCTGCGCGCCTATACCAACCAATAACGATGCTCCTTGCTGTAAGGATCTTTGCTATTGATTATTCCGGGCACAGGCAGCATCGCTGAGCTGCCTGTGCCGTTCGCAGCGCTTACTGCGCTGATGAATGTGGGGGAAAAGCCTAAGGCGTATTGGTACGCCTTAGACTTTTCCCAGGGAGTCGCACGAGCCACATGACAACCCGTAGGTTGGGCATCACTATTCTAAAGCCTTTTTGGCATGTATTAGTGGGAAAAAAGGGCTTATTAGCTGTTGTGTAGTGAAGTGAGAAAATTATAGCCCTTTTTGGCGTGTTTTAGTGGCAAAAAAAGTATAATTTGCCATTCAGCGGTGCAGTTTTATGTTTTAAAGCCTTTTTTTGTTGTTAATAAGTGGCAAAAAAGTATTATTTGCTGGTCAGCAGTGCAGTTATATGTTCTAAAGCCTTTTTTGGCATGTATTAGTGGGGAAAAAAAGGATTATTTGCCATTCAGCGGTGCAGTTGTATGTCGTAAAGTCTTTTTTAGCGTGTATTTTTGAGAAAAAAAGGGTTTATTAGTCGTTGTGTGGTGCAATTATATGTTCTAAAGGCTTTTTTGTCATGTATTAGTGGCAAAAAAAAAGTATTATTTTCTGTTGTGTGCTGAAGTGAGAAAATTGCTGCCTTTTTTGGGGTCTACTAATTTATTTTTTATTTACTTATTTGATCTAACAGCATGTCAGAGAAGTGACAGGCCCTGCACAGGGGAGGGGCAGAGGCCTAAATGTCTCTGGCGCAGGCACAGGTCGCAGCAGAGTAAGGGGGCGTGGCAGCAGTAGTCACTTCCAGAGGCCTAAGCTCCCAGTGTCAACTAGCATTCGTGTCTTGACCAGCAACCCAGCGGTTCTTGAGTAGTTGACTCGGTCATCCACTTCATCCCAAGTGACATCAGACACCCCCAGCCAAGAGTTGGTGGGTTCGTCAGACACAACCCTTAGTTGGCATGGCCGGGAGCAGGCCCTATGCCCTCACCTGTCCTCCACCTGCCTCTGTCCTTTTCTGTTTCCTCAGCCAGAGAAGCGATCAGGCTCCTGGCTCAGAGACCGTTGAAAAGGACATCGGTGACGTGCAGACAGTACTTTATGATGATGTAGCCCAGTCATGCTCAACCTGCGGCCCTCCAGCTGTTGCAAAACTACAACTCCCAGCATGCCTGAACAGCCTACAGCTATCAGCCAACAGCAGGGCATGGTGGGAGTTGTAGTTTTACAACAGCTGAGGGCCGCAGGTTGAGCATCCCTGATGTAGCCGATCACAATTTGGAGTCGGGGGACGAAGGGGCTTCATCATCATTGGGAAAAGAGTGTGTCAGCTTGCGTGTGAGGCAGCGGTGGAGCCAGCAAGTCGGTAGCGTGTACGGGAGTCAGCAGGATGGCAGCAGTGTGAGGTCAGGAGCCAAACTTGCCCGGGGTAGACCACCCGCTTCGCAGGAGCCAAACTGCCCGCAAAGTAGTGGTGCAGGGGTTCACGGAGGCAGCGGTGGTAGCAGTTAGTCAGTGTGGAGTGTTGGGGGTAAAACTGCCCGGTGTGGCAGTTTTTTGTTAAGCCGCCGGGGGACATAAACATGGCCGTTTGTTGAAACTATGGGCAGAAGTTGAAGGGTGACCAGGGTGCCAATGTTGGCACCATGGCCCTGCGTCAACATATGCAGCGTCACCATAAAGTGGCCCAGGAGAACCGTGGCTCCAATGTGGTGGTCCAGCCTGCCGCAGCAACCGATCCACCACCTCAGCCGAAGGGAGCTGTCTGTCCTTCCCATCATCTACTGGTCCTGATGCTCCTGCTCCTCGCTTTCCTACTCAATTTCTAAGAGACAACAGTATGCGTGCACTCATCCAACGGCGCAGAAGCTGAACGTGCTCCTGGCCAAGTTGCTGGTGCTGCAGTCCATTCCTTTCCAAGTGGTGGACTCTCCACCTTTCAGAGAAGTGATGGCTTGTGCTGAGCTGAGGTGGAGAGTCCCAAGCTGTCATTTCTTTGCCAAAAAGGCAGTACCAGCCTTGCACAAATATGTATAACAGAAGGTGGGCCAGTCCTTGAGCCTATCGGTGTCTGCCAAAGTGCACAGCAGCGCCGATGTGTGGAGCTGTAACTACGGCGAGGGACAATACATGTCCTTTACGGCCCACTGGGTGAATGTGTTTCCTGCACTATCACACCAGCAACTTGGCCAGGTGACGCCACTTCCACCTTCACGTTGCCACTCCGTTGGTCCAGTGAAAATGTCCGCCTCTGCCTCCTCATTCTACACCGTCTCTTCAGCCTCCACTGGAGGAACAATTCACAGTGCCCCTCCAGCATACCACATGTGCAGGGCACAGCGTTGTCACGCGGTTCTGCACCTCATTTGTCTAGGCGAACTGAGTCACACAGGGGAAGAGCTGCTCCGCATCCTTCAGCAAGAAATCGAATCCTGGCTTTCTCTGTGACAACTGAAAATCGGAACCATGATGACCGACAATGGGAAGAACATTGTGTCTGCGCTGCATCAAGGAGGGCTGAGCCATGTGCCCTGCATGGCACACATGTTCAATCTGGTTGGCAAGCGGTTCCTGAAGACTTTCACCCATCTGCAAGACATCCTAAAAATGGCCAGGAAACTTTGCATGCACTTCAGCCACTCGTACACCACCAAGCACACCCTCCTTGAGCTGCAGCGGCAGAACGGGGTCCCCCAACATAGGCTGATATGCAACATTTCCACCCATTGGAATTCCATCCTCCATATGTTGGACCGACTATATGAACAGAGAAAAGCCATACACGATTTCTTGATGATCCAAGCAGACAGGAGTACTCCCCTCCCTGTGTAACTTCGATGTCAGCAAGTGGAAGCTCATGCGTGACAACTGCCGTTTGCTCAGGGCCTTTGAGGAGGCCACGTTATTTGTCAGTCGCCAGGACTACTGGTACATCTGGCTGGTCAGGGGACTGGAGATGTGGCGCTTACATCTCACTGCCACATGAGCCCTCTGGGGGCTGAACTGGAGGAGGAGGAGGACATTGGAACACAAGCAATGTGTAGTGAAATGGGTGGTTTTTCTACACAGGTGACAGGAGAGGAGGAGCAGGAGCAGCTGGAGGAGCAAGAGGGAGATGAGGAAGACGAGGCAGGTGACCCAGGCACACAGTGGCAGTATGCAGTGGAGATGGAGGCATGGATTCCGTCCAAGTCACTTGCGCAAATGGCCCGCTGCAAGCTCACTTGCTTGGGTAGTGACATCCAAATTGTCACCATTCAGCAGGGGGGTGACTTCTGGATCTCCGCCTTGTTTGACTCTTGCTACCGGTTCAAAATGGGGGCTTTTTTTTTACACCAGATAGGGAGGACAAACTGAACTACTATAGAGACATCCTATGTAGTGAGTTGGCCGCTGCCTATCTGCATCATCATCCATCCTCTTGCAGGTCTGACTGAAGGGGCCCTCAGCGCACTCATTCCACTGCCATGGCTGGGATGGGTGGGTAGGAGCAGTATCAGCTACATCAGCAGCAGCTTGAGTCTAGAGTCGATGATGAGCAGATTTCTTAACCCACCTAGTGAAGAAACTACTCACCAGCAGCAGCAGCTAGACCTGGAGCAGAACCTGAACCAGCAGGTGGTGGTGTACTTGGACAGCACCCTCCCATCCCACATTGAAGATCCTCTGGATTACTGGCCAGCTAAACTGGATTTGTGACCGCAACTGGCCGAGTTTGTCCTGGAAAAGCTGTCCTGCCCAGCTAGTAGTGTGGCATGAGATCGGCTGTTTATTGCGGCGGGCCATAGTGACCCCAAGGAGAACTCACCTGTCCCCCCAAAATGTGGAGAGACTGGCCTTTGTCAAGATGAATCAGGCGTGGAACAGTCAGAATTTCCACCCACCAATGCCTAATGCATAAGATTAGATCATCCATGCTGCCTCACCTAAACCTTGAAAAAAGAGACAGGTTTCTTCTGGTTACCTGCCTCAGCTACTATTCTGATGCTGCCAGCCGCCTGATGCCACACATCTGATGCCAAGTGCTTCTTCTTTGACCCACAATCATCAGCGGGTACTGTTATTGCCACAAACCTCCCCACTCTGTCACCGGGTCACTCTGTGGTCTCCTGGTGCTGCTTCCACCTCACCACTGAGGTCTCCTCATGCTGCTGCTGCCAACTTCACAGTCTGTCATTGTGCCACTCTGTGGCATCCTCATGCTACTGCTGATGCCACCTCCACATTATATCACCTTACCACTCTTTGGTCTCCTCATGCTGCTGCTAAATCAAGACTATGTCACTGGGTCACTCTGTGGCCTCCTCATGCTGCTGCTGCCACCTCCACACTATGTCACCTTGCCACTCTGTGGTCTCCTCATGCTACTGCTAAATCATCAAGACTATGTCACTGGGTCACTCTGTGGCCTTCTCATGCTGCTGCTGCCACCTCCACACTATGTCACCTTGCCACTCTGTAGTCTCCTCATGCTGCTGCCAACTCAGAACTCTGTCTCTGAGCCACTCTGTGGTCTCCTCATGCTGCTGTTACCTCCACACTCTGTCATTGTGCCACTCTGTGGCCTCCTCATGCTGCTGTTGCCACCTCCACACTATGTCACCTTGCCACTCTTTGGTCTCCTAATGCTGCTGACAACTCACAACTCTGTCTCTGGGTCTCTGGGCCACTCTGTGGTCTTCTCATGCTGCTGTTACCTGCACACTCTGTCATTGTGCCACTCTGTGGCCTCCTCATGCTGCTGTTGCCACCTCCACACTGTGTCACCTTGCCACTCTTTGGTCTCCTCATGCTGCTGACAACTCACAACTCTGTCTCTGGGCCACTCCTTGGTCTTCTCATGCTGCTGTTACCTCCACACTCTGTCAATGTGCCACTTTGTGGCCTCCTCATGCTGCTGCTGTCACATTCGGGTGTGGAAGAGAAACAACACACCGAACATAAGAGGAAAAGGGGTGAGGGAATAAGGCCTGGAAACTAGGGAAAGGAGATGGACACCTCCTAGTAAAACCCTAATCAAAGTCCTGACTAGCTACCAGTATGAACAGACCCAAGAGGTAAGTGAGTTCATACACCGGAAAACCTAGTGTCCTAACTCACCCTATAGCAGGGGCGGACTGACAACTCATGGGGCTCCCAGGACATAGGAGATTATGGGGTCCCTTTGTTCTGGCCCACCCTCAAGCCACACCCACACACAGCCCCACCCACATATCGCGCTGCCCAGATCACCACATAAATTATTATAATCTTTAGTGTCAACTGCAGTCAGGAGATTAAAAATGCTAATAGGGTTTATTCAAATTCACTTGAATTGCAGCTGAATTGATGTAGCCCTATAGTTTAACATAGAAGACCATTAGCTTGGCTGTAGTCTAGGTGCATTGTTCTAATAGTGAATAAAACCCTGATATGGGCTGATAAGGAGCAAAGAAAATCACTGACTCAATTTTTAACTATACTACATTTTTATGTTTACCACCTAACATCAACTTTGATTTCACCTTATTCTTATCTGGTACTCACTAATCATTAAGCTCACTAATAATTAAAGGGACACTGACAGGCACAATAGGCATATTTAGGTATATATATCACAGTACAGGTCTTCTAAAGTGTATTAAAATCATCTAAGTATCCCCCCTGTCCACCTTATAAATACAGTAAACTGACGTTTTATAACCTGGGTGAAGCGTCTTCAATCTGCCCAAGGGGCGGCGTTTCATCTCCACTTGCGCCCAGCCAACCGCCCCCAACTTCCATTTTGAAGCGCCGCCCAGCTCATCAATATTCACTTTGCTGGGCGGCTACTACTGTCCCCGACTGCACAAGATCCGGCGCATGCCCAATAATATCCTATGGGCATCGGCCTCCGTGTACTGCTTATTGTGCCTGTCAGAGTCCCTTTAAGCTTTTTGCCCATTCATCTTTAGCAATGAGCTCCAAATCTTTCAGGTTGGAAGGTCTTCTTGCCATCACCCTGATCTTTAGCTCCCTCCACAGATTCTCAATTGGATTCAAGTCTAGACTCTGGCTGGGCCACTCCAAAACGTTAATGTTGTTGTCTGCTAACCATTTCTTCACCACTTTTGCTGTGTGTTTTGAGTCATTGGCATGCTGAAATGTCCACTGGTGCTCAAGGCCAAGTTTCTCTGCAGACTGCCTGATGTTGTCGTTGAGAATCCTCATGTATTGCTCTTTTTTCATGGTGCCATTTACTGTGATTAGGTTCCCTGGTCCATTGGCTGAAAAACACCCCCAAAACATTAGGTTCCCACCACCATGTTGGACAGTGGGGATGGTGTTCTTTGGGTTGAAGGCTTCTCCTTTTTTACACCAAATGAAGGAAACATCATTGTGACCAAAAAATTTAATTTGACAAGAAGTTGTCTTCTTTGTCCAGAAGCTTTTGTGTGCCTTATCTGGAGAAGTGGCATCCTCCTTGGTCTGCATTGTGCAGTGTCCGTTGGATTGTCTGCCTTGAGACATTGCCACCAGCAGAGCCCAACTTCACCAGGATGGCCTTGGTGGTGATCCTTGGAGTCTTTTTCACCTCTCTAACTATTCTCCTGGCCAGCACAGGTGTCACTTTTGGCTTCCGACCACGTCCTCTGAGATTTTCCACAGTGCTCAAATGTAAATAAAAGCTGAGAAATGTTTTTTTTTTCCACAATAATGCCTCTTGTACATTTTCTTATTATCTTTTGGGAGACACCTATGTAATTTCCCGTCAAAAAATGACTTGCTGGTTGAATAAAAGTAACTTTAAGTAAAAATTTGCCTGGGGTATGGATAATTATGGGCAGCACTGTATGAGCACTTTCTGTGATAACATGCATGTCTTTTGTCTGCTAGGTGACAGATGCAGATCAGTGGCTTGTAGTGAACTGGCAAGAGGATTGCAAAATCCATTCCATGGTAGGCAATTTTGAAAATATTTCTAATTCAGCTGTTTTGGACTAGCCTTTTAAAATCCACCAATTGCCAATTCACAAGAAGTACAGAAAGCTGCTAGATTTGCAGACAAGAATAAGTGGGGAAGTGAAAGAGAGTAAAGCTGGCCATACACCTATAGATTATCTGCAGACTTTCTATGGTCAGATCTACGCTAAACTGTGCGGATGGAGGTATCTCCCACTGGGCCAAGCTTCAGTAACTTGATAGACGGCCCCGCTGCCTCTCAAAATACCTGAACAATCTGATTGGATGCAGGCATTGCTCAGGTATTTTGAGAGCCAGAGGGGCCGGCTAGCAGTATACTGAAGCTTGGCCCAGTGGGAGATTCCTCCATCCGCACAGTTTAGCGTAGATAGAGGAATCTGTTGCACTTTTTCCATCTGACTATAGAAAATCTGCAGGTAATCTATAGGTGTATGGCCAGCTTATGTAACCTGTAAGTGAATGTACCTGTCTTTGCAACGCACTGGATTATACGCAGGAGTATATAAAGCACTGGACGCAGGAGTCTGTAACACAATGGACTTTGTAATGCGCTGGACGCAGGACTTTGTAATGCGCTGGACGCAGGACTTTGTAACACACTGGACGCAGGACTTTGTAACGCACTGGACACAGGACTTTGTATCACACTGGACACAGGACTTTGTAACGCACTACTGGACACAGGACTTTGTAACGCACTGGACACAGGACTTTGTAACGCACTACTGGACACAGGACTTTGTAACGCACTGGACACAGGACTTTGTAACGCACTACTGGACACAGGACTTTGTAACGCACTACTGGACACAGGACTTTGTAACGCACTGGACACAGGACTTTGTAACGCACTACTGGACACAGGACTTTGTAACGCACTACTGGACACAGGACTTTGTAACGCACTGGACACAGGACTTTGTAACGCACTGGACACAGGACTTTGTAACGCACTGGACACAGGACTTTGTAACGCACTGGACACAGGACTTTGTAACGCACTACTGGACGCAGGACTTTGTAATGCGCTGGATGCAGGACTTTGTAACACACTGGACACAGGACTTTGTAACACACTGGACGCAGGCCTTTGTAACGCACTGGACACAGGACTTTGTAACGCACTACTGGATGCAGGACTTTGTAATGCGCTGGATGCAGGACTTTGTAATGCGCTGGATGCAGGACTTTGTAACGCACTGGACACAGGACTTTGTAACACATGGACGCAGGACTTTGTAACGCACTGGACACAGGACTTTGTAACGCAGTACCGGACGCAGGACTTTGTAATGCGCTGGACGCAGGACTTTGTAATGCGCTGGATGCAGGACTTTGTAACACACTGGACCCAGGACTTTGTAACACACTGGACGCAGGCCTTTGTAACGCACTGGACACAGGACTTTGTAACGCACTGGACACAGGACTTTGTAACGCACTGGACGCAGGACTTTGTAACGCACTACTGGACGCAGGACTTTGTAATGCGCTGGATGCAGGACTTTGTAACACACTGGACACAGGACTTTGTAACACACTGGACACAGGACTTTGTAACACACTGGACACAGGACTTTGTAACACACTGGACGCAGGACTTTGTAACGCACTGGACACAGGACTTTGTAACGCACTACTGGACGCAGGACTTTGTAATGCGCTGGATGCAGGACTTTGTAATGCGCTGGATGCAGGACTTTGTAACGCACTGGACGCAGGACTTTGTAACGCACTGGACACAGGACTTTGTAACGCAGTACCGGACGCAGGACTTTGTAATGCACTGGACGCAGGACTTTGTAACACACTGGACGCAGGACTTTGTAACGCACTGGACACAGGACTTTGTAACGCACTGGACACAGGACTTTGTAACGCACTGGACACAGGACTTTGTAACGCAGTACTGGACGCAGGACTTTGTAACACACTGGATGCAGGACTTTGTAACGCACTGGACGCAGGACTTTGTAACGCACTACTGGACGCAGGACTTTGTAACGCACTACTGGACGCAAGACTTTGTAACGCACTACTGGACGCAGGACTTTGTAACGCACTACTGGACGCAGGACTTTGTAACGCACTGGACGCAGGACTTTGTAACGCACTGGACACAGGACTTTGTAACGCACTGGACGCAGGACTTTGTAACGCACTGGACACAGGACTTTGTAACGCACTACTGGACGCAGGACTTTGTAACGCACTACTGGACGCAGGACTTTGTAACGCACTACTGGACGCAGGACTTTGTAACGCACTACTGGACGCAGGACTTTGTAACGCACTGGACGCAGGACTTTGTAACGCACTGGACGCAGGACTTTGTAACGCACTGGACACAGGACTTTGTAATGCGCTGGATGCAGGACTTTGTAACGCACTGGACGCAGGACTTTGTAACGCACTGGACACAGGACTTTGTAACGCACTGGACACAGGACTTTATTTAAAAAAAGAGCACTCACAAGAGAGCGAATACAAGCCTTCCCCTGGCCCTGCTACCTGTTTGCCCATTCTGTCTCCTCAGTAGGTGCTGCACTGTACGAGAGGCACGGAGATAGCAGTGGCTGTGAAGGGAAATGTTCCAGAGCCTTTCTGCTGCGTGGCCAACCGTATGCTGCCACAGCGCCAGCCCAGTCTGCAGGACATCAGAGAGGCCTGGGGTCCACATTATAGCACCACTACATTTACATTTATTTATTATGAAAAAGCATCATACATAACAAAAAAAAAACATTTTTACTGTCCCTTTAAGCAAAAGCCAGAATATAATAAAAGACAAAAACAGACATTAAACTTAACTACATTTATAATAAAACAATTTACTTACAAAAGAAGCTATTCAGTCGCCTGCTGTTCCGTCCTCTGCTTGCTTCCGCAGATTATTTCCCCTCCTTTCTGTCTCTCCTCAGTGTGCAAGTGCACTGTTATAGGGGATCTGTGGATGGAACACTGTTATGGGGGATCTGTGGATGACACACTGTTATGGGGGATCTGTGGATGGCACACTGTTATGGGGGATCTGTGGATGGCGCACTGGTATGGGGGATCTGTGGATGGCACACTGTTATGGGGGATCTATGGATGGCACACTGTTATAGGGGATCTGTGGATGGCACACTGTTATGGGGGATCTGTGGATGACACACTGTTATGGGGGATCTGTGGATGGCACACTGTTATGGGGGATCTGTGGATGACACACTGGTATGGGGGATCTGTGGATGGCACACTGTTATGGGGGAATCTGTGATGGCACACTGTTATGGGGGAATCTGTGGATGGCACACTGTTATAGGGGCATCTGTGGATGACACTGTTAGAGGCATCTGTGGATGACACTGTTATGGAGAACCTGTGGATGACACACTGTTATGGAGGACTTATGGATGACACACTGTTATGGGGGATCTGTGGATGACGTACTTTAATGGGGGACACACTGTTATGGGGGCATCTGTGTATGATGCACTGTTATGGGGTCATCTGTGGATGACACTGTTATGAGGGATCTGTGGATGACACTGTTATAAGGGATCTGTGGATAACACTGTTATGGGGCATCTGTGGATGACACTGTTATGGGGGATCTGTGGATGACACTGTTATAAGGGATCTGTGGATGACACTGTTATGGGGGATCTGTGGATGACACTGTTATGAGGGATCTGTGGATGACACTGTTATAAGGGATCTGTGGATGACACTGTTATAAGGGATCTGTGGATGACACTATTATGGGGGATCTGTGGATGACACTGTTATAAGGGAATCTGTGGATGACACTGTTATAAGGGATCTGTGGATGACACTGTTATAAGGGATCTGTGGATGACACTGTTATGGGGGATCTGTGGATGACACTGTTATAAGGGAATCTGTGGATGAAATGTTATAAGGGATCTGTGGATGACACTGTTATGGGGATCTGTGGTTGACACTGTTATAAGGGATCTGTGGATTACACTGTTATGGTGGGATCTGTGGATGACACTGTTATGGGGGGATCTGTGGATGAGGTATTGTTTGGAATTGCATATGAACTCCAATAACTTAAATAAGGCATGACGGTATTACTAGACACTGCCTGTAGATGACACATATATAGCATAAGATGCTATGTGTCATTGCAGTGAGCCAGACCGACAGGGGAATTATATGTGAGGTCACGGTGTGAGCAATAGGTGGGCCGAGGTAAATACAGTTCTGGTTACTCACGGTTATGTCGTCCCTGGGCAGGCCTGCACAAGTGATGAGGAGAACGGCACAATGATTCTCTGGGGCACACTCTGGTGTAAGGGACACAGGCCAGATGGTGGTTCGAGGTGCCCTTGATGGTCTGTATTAATGTGCCTATGGCAAGGTCCCTTGTAGTCGTGACGCCAGTACCTTTTATGGTGGTACAACCATTTACTGTAGTGTTAACTGAGGAATTGAAGACTGAGACAAGGATGGTGCAATCCAGCTTATAACTTTTACTGAACTTTGCTCCTGGTAATGGTTACATCCAAGTATAAAACAGTCTCTAGTACATCCAGATATGAAATACAATATCCTTCTCCGTATGCATGAGAGACTGTAAGTCCTCAGATAAAACAGGCTCTTTGTCTTATGTACAGTATATATGAAAGCTACTGCTTCAGACTAGGCTTTTGAAGTATAAAAAGTCTTAGGCTGGTATTAACTCTCGCCTTATTCTAAGCTGAATTAAAGGTGGTTTTCAGAATCCTTGAACCTATATTTGCAGTTGGCCTAACTGTCCTCAGGATTTAAACTGGAGGTGTGGATGCCGGAAGCTGTGTCCTACACCTAATTGCAAAGGTGCCTGGGAAGCCTTTGAGTACGGCCGTTTGCTATCCTTTGACTTGAATAAAATATACTAGTCCCCTTGAATACTTGCTGTTTGCAGCTTGTCACTGGTCACCCCAGAGGAGCGAACTATAGAAGTAGATTTCTCACCTCTAGGCTGAATCGTGTGGGCTTTAACCCTGGAGTGTGGAGCCAATTGGGACAGAGCAGAGAGGCAGGAGGCCTCTCTCCAGCAGGCAGCTACAAACCGGATTCCCAAAAAGTTGGGACACTATACAAATCGTGAATAAATACTGAATGCAATGATGTGGAGGTGCCAACTTCTAATATTTTATTCAGAATAGAACATAAATCACGGAACAAAAGTTTAAACTGAGAAAATGTACCATTTTAAGGGAAAAATATGTTGAATCAGAATTTCATGGTGTCAACAAATCCCCAAAAAGTTGGGACAAGGCCATTTTCACCACTGTGTGGCATCTCCCCTTCTTCTTACAACACTCAACAGACGTCTGGGGACCGAGGAGACCAGTTTCTCAAGTTTAGAAATAGGAATGCTCTCCAATTCTTGTCTAATACAGGCCTCTAACTGCTCAATCGTCTTGGGCCTTCTTTGTTGCACCTTCTTCTTTATGATGCGCCAAATGTTCTCTATAGGTGAAAGATCTGGACTGCAGACTGGCCATTTCAGTACCCGGATCCTTCTCCTACGCAGCCATGATGTTGTGATTGATGCAGAATGTGGTCTGGCATTATCTTGTTGAAAAATGCAGGGTCTTCCCTGAAAGAGATGACGTCTGGATGGGAGCAGATGTTGTTCTAGAACCTGAATATATTTTTCTGCATTGATGGTGCCTTTCCAGACATGCAAGCTTCCCATGCAGCACGCACTCATGCAACCCCTTACCATCAGAGATGCAGGCTTCTGAACTGAGCGTTGATAACAACTTGGGTTGTCCTTGTCCTCTTTGGTCCGGATGACATGGTGTCCCAGATTTCCAAAAAGAACTTTGAATCGTGACTCGTCTGACCACAGAACAGTCTACCATTTTGCCACACTCCATTTTAAATGATCCCTGGCCCAGTGAAAACGCCTGAGCTTGTGGATCTTGCTTAGAAATGGCTTCTTCTTTGCACTGTAGAGTTTCAGCTGGCAACGGCGGATGGCACGGTGGATTGTGTTCACTGACAATGGTTTCTGGAAGTATTCCTGAGCCCATTCTGTGATTTCCTTTACAGTAGCATTCCTGTTTGTGGTGCAGTGTCGTTTAAGGGCCCGGAGTTCACGGGCATCCAGTATGGTTTTACGGCCTTGACCCTTACGCACAGAGATTGTTTCAGATTCTCTGAATCTTCGGATGATGTTATGCACAGTTGATGTTTCGCTGGGTAACACCTTTCTGATATTGCTCCACTATCTTTCTGCGCAACATTGTGGGAATTGGTGATCCTCTACCCATCTTGGCTTCTGAGAGACACTGCCACTCTGAGAAGCTCTTTTTATACCCAATCATGTTGCCAATAGACCTAATTAGTGTTAATTGGTCTTCCAGCTCTTCGTTATGCTCAAATTTACTTTTTCCAGCCTCTTATTGCTACTTGTCCCAACTTTTTTGGGATTTGTTGACGCCGTAAAATTTTGAATCAACGTATTTTTCCTTTAAAATGATACATTTACTCAGATTAAACGTTTGATCTGTCATCTACGTTCTATTAAAAAATAAAATATTGACATTTGCCATCTCCACATCATTGCATTCAGTTTTTATTCACGATTTGTATAGTGTCCCAACTTTTTGGGAATCTGGTTTGTACATCATGGCTGCACACTGACTAGACTTCAGGACAAGACCTGAACACACACTCACTCTAACTAACTAGGCCTGAGCTAAGCTATATATACACTGTAACACTGCCCCATCTAGTGGAGAAACTAGTGTAGTGCACACTAACTAGGCCTGTAAAAAGGATCTTACACATAAATTCACATAGTGACATAGGAGAATATGACATGTGATGAAGTACAGCATACAGGCATAATATATGACAATAAAACACAATTAAACTAGTTTGCGGTGCCCACGATCACGAGTGGGACACTGCATCATGATAACCGATAGCATCGTATGCTATATATGTGACATCATCCACAGGCAGTGTCTAGTAATGCAGTAATGCCTCATTCAAGTTAATGGAGTTTATATGCAATTCCATATAAACTGGCACCAAATCGACTCGCACATTTATTATTATTTTTTTTTGTAAAAAGCAGGCTTATTTTCTAGAATAGATGACAGGTTCACTTTAATGGAAAACAGAAACTGGCCATGGGTTGTCATTCTCAGACACTTCCCCACTGTCCGCCCCTGAGCATAACTGTTCGGAAAGGGATTTTGTTTTTATTCCTTTGCTGCAGATTTTATCTCAGCCTCCAATACATTTCCAATAAAGATGTTGGCTTATGGCTTAATTACATACTTACTCTCACAGTAGCGTTGTACTTGTATAGCCGGCAGGCCAGCCGGACAGCAGCGTAACGTCACATCACTCACTGTGTCACGCGTCTGCTTCTCCCACTTTATTAATGGAGCAGGAGGAGCAGGTGCTTGTCGAAGTGAGTGACCTTACGCTGCTGTCCGGACAGGCCTGCCTGCTGCGCTACTTTGACAGTGAGTAGTACGCGGGGCAGTTAAAGAGTCACAGCCTTGCAGCAGGAGCCTCTCACGGGGCCCTATAGTGGCGGTGGGCCCTAAGTCCATGTCCGAGTGCCCGAATGGTCAGTCTGTCTCTGCCCTATAGAACCCTGGTACTAATGTCAGGACTGAGACAACCTGTTCCTTGAAAAGGAAGGACGAATAGGAGTCTCCCTCAGGCCGTAATACAAAAGACAGGAAAATGCAACACACAAAATAACCCAAACAAAATACAAAAGGGAAAGAAAAAACTTAACTTCAAGTGGCTATGGCAGCACCAGGAACTTAGCCGAGATCCACACACCAGCTATCCACAACTCCAATAGAAGCTATAAACCACATAGCATAGTGGGAGAAACAACACTAAATAGAGAAGGTTAAATTACCATAATAGCCACACCTGGGGAAAGAAGGTGTGACAAGCACCAGAAACAGCACAGACGTTTGATCCAAACAGAAAACATGTCAGATCAAACCATGTGTTGCCAGTCTCACTAATCTCCTGTCACCTGTCGCGGGAATGTATGTGGCAGCTGCTGCTGCCACCTCCACACTATGTCACCTTGCCACTCTGTGGCCTCCTCATGCTGCTGCTAACTCAACACTATGTCCCTGGCTACACTGTGGCCTTCTCATGCTGCTGCTGCCACCTCCACACTATGTCATCTTGGCACTCTGTGGTCTCCCCATGCTGCTGATAACTCAACACTATGTCACTGGGTCACTTTGTGGACTTCTCAAGCTGTTCTCCCACCCTCCCCACTCCATGACTGGGCCACTATTTTGCCTTTTTGGCCTGGTTGCCATAATTTATTTGACCCTTCTGATCTTTCAGAAGAAAGGAAAAATGAGATGCACACCAGATCCTGTCTATGTAGCAGCTTTAAAGAGGACCTTTCACTAGTTTAAAAACGAAAAACTAACTATATCAGTGGGCAGAGCGACGCCCAGGGGTCCCCCTGCACTTACTAGTATGTCTGGGCACCGCTCCGTTCGCCCAGTTCGCGAACGGAGCGGTGCCCAGACATACTAGTAAGTGCAGGGGGACCCCTGGGCGCCGCTCTGCCCACTGATATAGTTAGTTTTTCATTTTTTAAAGGTCCTCTTTAAGGCCTGTATGACACGGTCCCTATTTTACATTGGAATTGGTTTATGATTTGGAAGCCAAAAGCAGGAGTGGGTACAAAACACAGAAGACATGCAAATATTCCATTCACGTGTTATCTCTGTTTGGATCTACTCCTGTTTTTTTGGGGGGGCTTTAGCAATACTGATGGATTACTGACCAAATGCTGATCGAGTGCAGGCAGAGGCTCAACAGACAGGATCCGTTTTTTGGGGGGTTATTGTTCTGACGGATCAGAGGAAGGGCAAAATAGTCAGTGACGTCAACACAAATTTACTGCTGGGACACCCTTTCCACTCTCAGGGGGGATCTACTTGTATAAGCATTTAATAGAACAGGTTCTGTAGACATCTATGTGGAATCAGCTGACGACGGTGTAAAACAGGGATGTCAAACTTGTGGCCCTCCAGCTGTTGCAAAACTACAACTCCCATCATGCCTGGGCATACTACAGCTATCAGGGAATGATGGGAGTTGTAGTTTTGCAACATCTGGAGGGCCATGAGTTTGACATCCATGGTGTAAAAGAAGTGCGCTCCTTCTCACTATAGTAGGATCTTGGGCCTCCGCATGGTTCTTTATACTTGGCGCTAACATTGATCGGTAAGGCTGAGTTGACACTTGAGTTATTTGGTCAGTTTTGGCCCCATAACTGCCCAAATAAGTGAAGTGTGCAGTGATTCTAAGAGCGACGCCTGTCATCTGCATGTCATACTGACTCACAGTATTATTTCACTACCACAGCAGACTCCCTATGCGCGTTACTGCAAGGCACAGTGTTCTACACCCCTATACAGGCTCTCTGCAGCCAGGAAATAACTGTTTTTTAACGCAGGCATATAAGCTATGATAATATTTTCAGGACATTTAATGGTGTACCTCAGTATCCGCGTTACTTGTTAGTGTAGCTTCTTCATTCTACGTCTAGTATGAGTACATTCGATTTCATCAACTTGTCCGTGCAAGTTTGACCATAAAGCAGGATGCTAAAAGATGTCTTTAAGAACCTTTACAAGTAGCTCTAACCATTAATGAGTAAATGGATCTACCATTAGAAAGAGGCTGCGAAAATCACACCTACAAGGGAGATGGATCAGAGAGAATATCAGGGCATGACAGCATTTTACAATTGAACATCTTGGCTTGGCAAACACCCAGAGTTCTTGAACATATATGTAAGCTTTGTCCTCCTCCTGGATGGGTCCCTTCTGAGTTGGGGCCTGCTTTCCCTATAGCTATGCTCCTGTGTTTGCGGTTGCTGTGCTGTATCAGGTTCTGGGCAGCTCACCATCATAGACTCCACTAGGAATCTTCATTGTAGCAAAGGGCACTGGAAGATAATTTGAGAGCCTCTTTCAAACATTGAGTCTTGCCACATGGCATTGTCCTTAAATCTACCAGTAAACAGCGGAAAAAAAGAAATGGAGGCTCTCGAACGAGCAAGTCAAAGTTCATTTACTTTGTAAGAATCATTTTTAAGTGCTCCCGAGGATACTGAAAGTGAGGGCGAAACTTCTCAGGGGAGTCACAACATGGTCATCAAAAATGCTCATGAACAACTGGAGGGTTCTTGAATGGCCAAGACAAAGCCCAGATATCACAATGGCTGTGCATGCAAGAAAACCCTCAAACATCACATTGCTAATAATTCTCCATGGAGGAAAAGATTTTTCTCAGTTCACTTCAGAAACTGGCAGAGGCTTATGAGAAATGTCTGCTGAACATTCTTTGCGCCACAGAAGATAGTTTTCCCACAGAACAAATATGGCATTTTTGCAAATGTTTTTGCTTAGGATTTTTTTTTTTTCATTCCATCACAATTGATATGTCCACAAAACTTTTCATGGGGGATTCTTACATTTTCCCATGACAGTACCACTTGCACGTCCTGCACCACCTCAGTCAAACATGGACTTTTAGCCCTGATGTCTGTAATGGAATTTACGTAATATTTGTCTTTTCAGCTTGTTATGTTACATTTCACAACCACTTCTCGAGAAAAGCAGAACTATGACTAACACCTGGTGGCATAAGTAGTATAGTTTCCCTTTTGTTCAGTGGGAAATACAAAATGTTAGTTCTCTACTGTTCCCGACTATTTGTGAAAGTGGCTGAGCTGCACCTAGGCCACGTGACTGATGGTTGTGGCATCACTGGCTTAGGGTAAGCAGCGAGAAGGCCAGGAGTGGTGGACCTTTTCAAACAGCTGATTGGTTGGGGTCCTGGGTGTCATACCCCTATTGATCAGATGCTGATGGCCTATCAAGAGGATTGGTCATCAGTTACCAATAGTCAGATAACCCCACTGTGGGGACCATAGATTAATATCTGTAGATTAAATATAAATTTATATTCCTAGGTCTTGCTCACTGATTGGCGTGGCCAGCGCTGTTGGTGGTTCTTCTGCTGTATTGAGTATACAGGGACAGTAATATACTATAACTATCCCTATAGACAGCAGAACAGCTTCCTCCTGCCTCCCTGCATTGCCTATAGCAAATGCTTACTGCTCATTATCATGTATGTCCCGACAGGAGGATGCCGGGAATACAGCAGAAGAACTCAGTGACAACGCTGGCCATGTGGATCAGTGAGAAAGGAATATAAATATATGTTTAATCTACAGATATAAATCTACTGTCCCCTCAGTAAGGGAGCAGTGAAGGCAGATGCCCAGCACCAACAAACCAGGGCGCCTTCATGGTCGGTACTGTAGGAGAAATACAGATGAGCCTTAGCAACGCACATTAGGGCTAATGCACACAAATGTATTTTCTTTCCGTGTCCGTTACAGGTTTTTTTTTGCGGACCAAATGCGGAACCATTTATTTCAATGGGTCCTCAAAAAAAACAGATGTTACTCCGTGTGCATTCCGTTTCCCTATGTCCGTTTCACACAAAAATAGTACATGTCCTATTACTGTCCGCAATAAGGATAGGACTGTTCAGTTAGGGGCCAGCTGTTACGTTCCGCAATATACAGAATGCACATGGACATCCTCCGTATTTTTTGTGGGTTCGTGTTTTGCGGACTGCAAAATGCATATGGTCGTGTGCATGAGCCCTTAAGGGACATTTCTGCCCAAGTTTTCTATTATAACTATACTTTGAATCCAGAGAAAAGAAAGCAGACGGGTTTAAGAGCTCCATTTATACAAGTAGGCAAATAATGCAGAGTTTGGTCTTGCAAAGGTGAGTAATTAGTGGCTGTCTAATTAGGAGAAGTTAAATATCCAGCCTTGAGGGCAGCTCAGTCCTTTAAATCCAGAGAGAAAAAAGCTGACTGGTTTAAGAGCTCCATTTATACAAGCAGGCAAATAACGCGAGTTTGTGAGCGTTTTCGTGTTTGTGTATGACTTTAGATTACGTGACTTGAGATTCAGGGACTTTAGGAGGGGACTACAGTAAGTTATATACTTATCATTGTGCTATATTGTATTTTTCTCTTTCTTGCGTAATCCCCATTTAGTATGTGTTCCATTATTGACAGCGCAGTCAAGTGCACATCATGTCTTTGGAATTGCACATCGAGTATCTAAACGGGCGAGTTTCAACACTGAGAGGTGTTGACAATTTGGAAGAGAATTCTCTGCTCACTGAGCAAGCACTCTTTGAGGTAGATGGGGGAGGGTGGTAGCGAGGAGGCTGAGGAAAGTGTGGTAGCTAGCTGGGTAACAGTTAGAAAGCAGGGTAGAGGGAAGAGTGCCAGGGAGGCTAGCCCTGATCTGACACACCCAACAAGTTTGCAAGGTTTGCAGATGAGAGGGATGTCAGTTCAGGGAGAGCACTGCTGCAGCCGGACACTTCCTCTGCCAGTCAGGGGAATGTCAGCTCCAGTAAGCAGGGGACCAGGAGAGCAGGGCAGGCCAGACAGGTGCTGGTAGTGGTACAAAGGGTCCAAAAACAGAGCCCAGAAACTATAGGCCGGTAAGTTTAACATCTATTGTGGGTAAACAGTTTGAAGGTTTTCTAAGAGATGCTATCTTGGACCACCTCAATGAAAATAAGCAAATTACGCCATATCAGCATGGCTTGATGAGGGATCGGTGATTTCAAGCTAATTTAATCAGTTTCTATGAGGAGGTAAGTTCTAGACTTGACAGCGGCGAATCAATGGATGTCCTATATCTGGACTTCTCCAAAGCATTTGACACTGTACCGCATAAAAGGTTAGTATATAAAGTGAGAATGCTCGGACTGGGAGAAAACGTCTGTATGTGGGTAAGTAACTGGCTGAGTCATAGAAAACAGAGGGTGGTTATTAACGGTACACATTCAGATTGGGTCACTGTCACTAGTGGAGTACCTTGGGGGTCAGTACTGGGCCCTATCCTCTTTAATGATCTTGTAGAAGGCTTGCATAGTAAAATATCAATTTTCGCAGATGACACTAAACTGTGTAAAGTAATTGACACGGAAGAGGACAGTATACTACTACAGAGGGATCTGGATAGATTGGAGCCTTGGGCAGAGAAGTGGCAGATGAGGTTTACCACTGACAAATGTAAGGTTATGCACATGGGAAGGAACAATGCAAATCACCTGGACATACTAAATGGTAAAACACTTGGTAACACTGACATGGAAAAGGACCTAGGAATTTTAGTGAACAGCAAACTAATCTGTAGAAACCAGTGTCCGGCCGCTGCTGCCAAGGCCAATAAGATAATGGATTGCATCAAAAGGGGCATAGATGCCCGTGATTAAGAACATAGTCCTACCACTTTACAAATCACTGGTCAGACCACACATGGAGTACTGTGTACAGTTCTGGGCTCCTGTGAACAAGGCAGACATAGCAGAGCTGGAGAGGGTTCAGAGGAGCGCAACTAAAGTAATTACGGGCATGAGGGAATTACAGTACCCCGAAAGACGATCAAAATTAGGGGTATTCACTTTAGAAAAAAGACGACTGAGGGGAGATCTAATTACTATGTATAAATATATCAGGGGTCAGTACAGAGATCTCTCCCATCATCTATTTATCCCCAGGACTGTGACTGTGACGAGGGAACATCCTCTGCGTCTGGAGGAAAGAAGGTTTGTACACAGACATAGAAGAGGATTCTTTACAGTAAGAGCAGTGAGACTATGGAGCTCTCTGCCTAAGGAGGTGGTGATGGTGAGTACAATAAAGGAATTCAAGAGGGGCCTGGATGTATTTCTGGAGCGTAATAATATTACAGGCTATAGCTACTAGAGAGGGGTCGTTGATCCAGGGAGTTATTCTGATGCCTGATTGGAGTCGGGAAGGAATTTTTCCCCCCTTAACCCCTTAAGGACTCAGCCCTATTTCACCTTAAGGACTTGGCCATTTTTTGCAAATCTGACCAGTGTCAATTTAAGTGCTCATAACTTTAAAACGCTTTGACTTACCCAGGCCGTTCTGAGATTGTTTTTTCGTCACATATTGTACTTCATAACACTGCTAAAATTGGGTCAAAAAAGTGAATTTTTTTGCATAAAAAAATACAATTTTTACCAAAAATTTCGAAAAATTAGCAAATTTCAAAGTTTTAGTTTCTATACTTCTGTAATACATAGTAATACCCCCAAAAATTGCGATGATTTTACATTCCCCATATGACTACTTCATGTTTGTAGAATTTTGGGAATGATATTTTATTTTTTGGGGATGTTACAAGGCTTAGAAGTTTAGAAGCAAATTTTGAAATTTTTCAGAAATCTTCAAAATCCCACTTTTTATAGACCAGTTCAGGTTTGAAGTCATATTGTGGGGCTTAGATAATAGCAACCTCCCAAAAATGACCCCATTCTAGAAACTACACCCCTCAAGGTATTCAAAACTGTTTTTTCAAACTTTATTAACCCTTTAGGTGTTCCACAAGAGTTAATGGCAGATGGAGAAACAATTTCGAAATTTCTATTTTTTGGAAAATTTTCCAATATAATCAATTTTTTCCAGGAGTAAAACAAGGGTTAACTGCCAAACAAAACTCAAAATGGGTTGCCCTGATTCTGTAGTTTGCAGAAACACCCCATATGTGGTCGTAAACTACTGTTTGGCCGAACGGGAGCACATAGAAGGAGGGGAACACCATATGGGTTTTGGAAGGCAGATTTTGCAGGACTGGTTTTGTTTATACCATGTCCCATTTCAAGCCCCCTGTTGCACCCCTAGAATAGAAATTTCAAAAAAGTGACTCCATCTAAGAAAGTACACCCCTCAAGGTATTCAAAACTGGGTTTAGAAACTTTGTTAACCCTTTAGGTGTTCCACAAGAGTTAATGGCAGATGGAGAAACAATTTTGAAATGTCTATTTTTTTGAAAATTTTCCAATATAATCAATTTTTTCCAGGAGTAAAACAAGGGTTAACTGCCAAACAAAACTCAAAATGGGTTCCCCTGATTCTGTTGTTTGCAGAAACACCCCATATGTGGTTGTAAACTACTGTTTGGCCGAACAGGAGCACATAGAAGGAGGGGAACACCATATGGGTTTTGGAAGGCAGATTTTGCAGGACTGGTTTGGTTTATACCATGTCCCATTTCAAGCCCCCTGTTGCACCCCTAGAATAGAAATTTCAAAAAAGTGACTCCATCTAAGAAAGTACACCCCTCAAGGTATTCAAAACTGGGTTTACAAACTTTGTTAACCCTTTAGGTGTTTCACAAGAGTTAATGGCAGATGGAGAAACAATTTTGAAATGTCTATTTTTTGGAAAATTTTCCAATATAATCAATTTTTTCCAGGAGTAAAACAAGGGTTAACTGCCAAACAAAACTCAAAATGGGTTGCCCTGATTCTGTAGTTTGCAGAAACACCCCATATGTGGTTGTAAACTACTGTTTGGCCGAACAGGAGCACATAGAAGGAGGGGAACACCATATGGGTTTTGGAAGGCAGATTTTGCAGGACTGGTTTTGTTTATACCATGTCCCATTTGAAGCCCCCTGTTGCACCCCTAAAATAGAAATTTCAAAAAAGTGACTCCATCTAAGAAAGTACACCCCTCAAGGTATTCAAAACTGGGTTTACAAACTTTGTTAACCCTTTAGGTGTTCCACAAGAGTTAATGGCAGATGGAGAAACAATTTTGAAATTTCTATTTTTTGGAAAATTTTCCAATTTAACCCTTACTTTATTACTGGAAAAAATGGGTTAACAGCCAAACAAAACTCAAAATGAGTTGCCCTGATTCTGTAGTTTGCAGAAACACCCCATATGTGGTCGTAAACTACGGTTTGGCCGAACGGCAGGACATAGAAGAAGGGGAACGGTTTTTGGAAGGCAGATTTTGCTGGACTGGTTTACTTACACCATGTACCCTTTCAAGCCCCCTGATGCACCCCTAGAGTAGAAACTCCATAAAAGTGACCCCATCTAGGAAACTACGGGATAAGGGGGTTGTTGTTTTGGGACTATTTTAGGGGTAAATATGATTTTTGGTTTCTCTATATTACTCTTTTTTGAGGCAATGTAACAAAAAAATTCTAAAATTGTTTCTACATTAGCTATTTAGTTTGTGGAACACCTAAAGGGTTAACATAGTTTGTAAAGTAACTTTTGAATACCTTGAGGGGTGTAGTTTCTTAGATGGGGTCACTTTTTTGGAGTTTCTAGTCTAGGCTACATCAGGGGGGGCTTCTAATGGGACATGGTGTCAAAAAAAAAACTGTCCATCAAAATCTGCCTTCCAGAAACCGTATGGAGTTCCCTTCGTTCTATGCCCTGCCGTGCGGCTATATAGCCATTTACGACCACATATGGGGTGTTTCTGCAAACTACAGAATCGGGGCAATAAATATTGAGTTTTGTTTGGCTGTTAACCCTTGCTTTATTACCGGCAAAAAGGATTCAAATGGAAATTTTGCCCAAAAATTGTTGTTTTGGCACCGTTTTTTTTTTATATTTTTAACACTGTTCATCCGAGGCGTTTGGTCAAAAGTTATTTTTATAGCGACGACTTTTACGCACGCGACGATGCCCAATATGTATGGCTCTCAGACTTAGTGGAGACACTAAGCAGGCATCCTAAAACTGCGGCCCACCAGATGTTGTAAAACTGCAATTCCCACCATGCCCTGCTGATGGCTGTAGGTTTTTCTGGGCATGCTGGGAGTTATAGTTTTACAACATCTGGAGGGCCGCAGTTTGAGGATGCCTGCACTAAAACTAATATTTTTTGGGGAAAAAAAAAATGTTTTCGTGTCTCCAAAGGCTGAGAGCCATAGTTTTTTATGTTCTCTAGTGGACTGTTGGGGATTATAAAAATTTAGTACTCCATGGAAGTGTGATACTCCCTGAAGCAATCGATAACGCAGAGGCCCGGATGATCGGGGCACGTGTCGCACTGAGTGGTGGTGTCCTTCCGTATCCCCCTCCTGCGACACACTCTGCACTTTTTTTGGGTTCGTCCCTTCTTTCCAGTATGGGGGACCACACCTGGAAAGTGTTGGCCAGGGACGATCCGGGCGCCTCCAGTTCCCGAGGTACTCCGGCCTGCTCTTTCCTGGTCCGAAAAGATCAGGTCCTTGAGGACTGCCTCATAGAACTGGAGGAATGTCCCTGTGCTGCCAGCGCTTCGGGATAGTACAAAAGAGTTGTACATGGCAACCTGCACCAAGTAGACCGCAACTTTTTTGTACCATGCCCGGGTTTTGCGCATGGCGTTATATGGCGTGAGGACTTGATCAGAGAGATCAACTCCTCCCATATACCGATTGTAGTCGACGATACAATCGGGCTTGAGGACCGTTGCCGTGGTACCTCGCACAGAGACTGGGGTGGTGCCGTTACCGTGGATTGTGGACAGCATAAGGACATCCCTCTTGTCCTTATACCTGACCAGCAACAGGTTTCCACTGGTAAGTGCACGGGTCTCACCCCTGGGGATAGGTACCTGGAGGGGGTAGGCAGGGAGGCCGCGTTGATTTTTCCGCACGGTCCCACAAGCGAACGTGGATCTGGCGGCAAGGGACCTGAACAAGGGAATGCTGGTATAAAAGTTATCCACGTACAAGTGGTAACCCTTATCCAGCAGTGGGTACATAAGGTCCCACACGAGTTTCCCGCTAACACCCAGAGTGGGGGGACATTCTGGGGGTTGAATACGGGAATCTCGCCCCTCGTACACACGAAATTTGTAAGTGTACCCTGAGGTACTCTCACAAATTTTGTATAGCTTCACGCCATACCTCGCCCGCTTTGTGGGAATATATTGGCGGAAACTGAGTCTCCCCTTGAACGCAACGAGAGACTCATCAACCGCGACCTCCCTTCCAGGTACGTAGGCCTGCTGAAATGTGGCCCCAAAGTGATCGATGACCGGCCGTATCTTATACAGCCGGTCATAGGCAGGATCACCTCGGGGTGGACATGCTGCATTATCGGAATAATGCAGACATTTCCGGATGGCCTCAAACCGGGGACGTGTCATGACCATACTGTACAGTGGGGTCTGGTATAGGACGTCCCCACTCCAGTATTGCCTGACACTGGGTTTTTGGACTAGACCCATATGCAGCACGAGGCCCCAAAATGTCCTCATTTCGGCTGCACTGACCGGCGTCCAGCCACCGGGTCTAGACAAAAATGAGCCTGGGTTTTGAGCGACGAACTGTTGGGCGTACAGATTCGTCTGCTCCACCATCAGATTCACCAGTGGGTTACTGAAAAAAAAACTAAAATAGTCTATTTCAGTAAACCCCACTGTGGGAATCTGGATTCCAGGATTGCCAGCAAAATACGGAATCTCAGGCTCAAAGTCCACTGGGGGACACCAGCTAAGTTCATCGGCAGGGGGCTCCGGTGAACTTATTTGGTGGGCCGGGAAACCAGTACGAACCCCAGGGCGGCTCGTACTAGGGTGGGCCACAGGATCCCTAGCATGTGGGGCCCCTGGCTCCGCCTGGCGGCGTCTCCGCCGCCTTGGTGGCTCATCGTCATCCGATGATGATGAGGAGGATGCGGATGATAAAAGGAATGTGGGGTCATCCTCATCCTCACTGGGGCTCTCAGAGTCGGAGGCAATCTGGGCATATGCCTCCTCGGCCGAGAACACCCGGCGGGCCATGGGTGTGTGTGCGTGTAGGTGTGCGTGTGTGGCAAACTTTATTATATGTGCGTGTGTGTGGGGGCAACGGGTGTTCGCGTACTAAAAAAGGCAAGAAAAAAAGGGCAAGTGTTAGGAAAAAAAGTTAAAACTTGCTGATCAGCGGTACAAGGCTGATCAGCGGTGGGGTGGTGGGGCGCTAACAGTGGGGTGGCGGGCGCTAACAGTGGACGGACACTAAAAAGTGCCGACCAGTCAGTGCACGCAGAAAAAAAAAAAGGGGGCTGGTGGTGAAGTGGGGGGGGGGGGGGGGGGGAAGGGGCTGGTGGGGGGTGGGGGGGCTGGTGGTGGTGGGGGGCTGGTAGGGGGGGGGCAAGTGGCAGGGGGGAGGCTGGGGTCTGATAGATGGATCAAAAAAGTTAGGAATAAAAGTTTTTTTTTTTTTTCTAACTTTTCCCTTCTTTCCCTGCCTAACGGTGCCTCTCCCTCACTGACCCTAACCTACCTGGGTGGCGATGGGTGCAGGAGGGTGATGGATGGCGATTAGGGGGACACAGGAGCTGGTGCTGGACGATGCTGCCGGGTGCTCGTGCAGAACAGGAAGAGGAGGGGAGAGAGGAGCGCAGGAAGTTTGAATCTCGCGCCTCTCTCCCCTGCACCAATCAGCACCCTGGACAGCAGTGTTCAGCACCAGGGCCAGCACCGCCTCCTCAAATCCTCGGACTGCGATTGGTGGTGTATAATTACGCCACCGATCGCAGTCTTTTTCCGGTTCATCGGGTCACAGGACACCCGAATGGACCGGAAACGCAGAAAACCGCAGGTCTGAATTGACCTGCGGTTTTCTGCGATCGCCGATACGGGGGGGTCAAATGACCCCCCCCTGCGTTGTTACGGGATGCCGGCTGAATGATTTCAGCCGGCATCCCGTTCCGATTAACCCCCGCGGCGCCGGAATACCGATTTAAAGTTAGGACGTACCGGTACGCCCTGAGTCCTTAAGGACTCGGGAAATAGGGCGTACCGATACGCCCTGCGTCCTTAAGGGGTTAAATGGAGAACATTAGCTTCTACCTCAGTTTTTTTTTTTGCCTTCCTCTGGATCAACTTGCAGGATAACAGGCCGAACTGGATGGACAAATGTCTTTTTTCGGCCTTATATACTATGTTACATGACAAAACTTTTCGCTATCTCTGTCCATACACATTAGCAAAAAAAAAAGAGGTACAAACATGATAGTTACACAGAATTACTGTAAAAACTAGTGCAAAAGGCAAACTTCCAATCCACACTATTGCAAAATTTTATGCAGGAGGGACATTGCGAAATATTCCTTGTGTCTGTTTTTCTTCAGCACAGACCTATTAGAGTAAATGCTACAATATCACACTAATCCTTCGAGTCTGTAAAAACCTTATCTATCTCATTATCTATCTATCTATCTTAGCAAAAAAGCAGCATTCCAAAATCAGCAAAAAATGAGAAAAAAATGCTTTTATTCACCCATGTGGATATGCAACATTTCGGCTCAACACTAGAGCCTTACTAGAGCCTTACTAGAGCCTTTCTCAAGGCTCTAGTGTTGAGTCGAAACGTTGCATATCCACATGGGTGAATAAAAGGATTTTCTTCATTTTTTGCTGATTTTGGTGTGCTGCCTTTTTGCTACTTTGTGTATTGGGCAATAGTCTAGTCGCAGTGATGGGCAAAGTGCGGCTCTCCAGCTGTTGTAAAACTACAAATCCCATCATGCCCTGCTGTAGGCTGATAGCTGAAGGCAGACTGGGCATACTGGAAGTTGTAGTTTTACAACAGCTGGAGAGCCGCAGTTTGCCCATCCCTCTAGTGCCTTCGGGCGTGCACCTTTTTTGTTCAAGTTGGATGTAGTGCTGCCCGATTTTTCCTATCTATCTATCTATCTATCAGCAATGGCTGACAAAAAGCATCTTCAAACCACAGATGAGAAAATCGATTCTAAATTAATCGGATTCATCACAAATTTCACAAAAAAATATTCATCCAAACAAATCCAAAGTTTTGGTGATTTGCTTCAGACACATTGCAAAAACGGTGACCTCCATGTTACATTTAAAATTCATACATTAGTGAAGAAAACAGTTCAAGGAAGAAGATGATGGACGATCACATGAGCCAGGGTGGAGTCCTGGCTGACGGGCTTGCCACAATGCTTTGCGATCAGCCTGACGGTCATTCAGGAAGGAGGATATTGGCTGGTGTATAAGGCTTTGTGATCGCTCTGAAGCACAGACAACATTTTGAGTTCAGCCATTGATGTGACAGGATGCGTCTGCCAAGTCTCTGACAGACAGAAATTAGACACACAAGACAGCCATTTTAGAGTTTTGCAGGGACAGTGTGCAGCACACTGGCTCCTTGGGGAGGCAGAAAGGATGGCAGTGATGGTGGTGTCAATAAAGATGGTCATAGTCCTCACTGTGACTAACTCAGCTCCGGCACTCTCCCAGGCCACGTTCAGAGCTGGGAGTGGCGTGACCCATCTTCTACTTGGGGCACTCCCTGGACTTTGGGTCTCCTGTCTGGTGGTGGCTGGGGTGCTCTTAGTGTTGAGTGAATAATTAGTAGTGTGCAAGACCATAGAGCAGGTGGCACAATGAGATGTGGAGACCAATAACCAATCTGACTTCATTATAGTAAAATAAAGTCTCTTTTACTGAATAAATGATGGGTGTCACAGTGCAAATACAAGTAGTTGGGACAGCTGTCAAGTATTTCACATAGTAGGGTTTTCTAAAGGCTGTATAGAGGATGGCTATAATGATCCTCCTTGAGAGCCTTTCTAAAAATCCATGCAATCTTCTCAAATGGCCAAAGGCATCACTCTAAATTTTTCTCTGTAATATGGGGCACAGTCCCAGATCAGATGACTAGTCCATCCCAATAATGTGGCGGGTGTAAGAAGCAATATACAGTATGACCCAAACCATGTGCAGTAAAGTCTACAGCTGTTTGTGTGCATTACCTTGACTTACTTAGTCCAAGCTTAGCCCTGAAATTGGTCCTCAACCTTCTACAATATTTCAGTAAGTCTTTCCATCTGAGGTTGGTTCTTAGTAAAGTTACTTTTCTGGCAGCGTTCACTCACAGGAATGGTGAGAATTATTTCTTGACCTACAGCATACACAAAACAGATCTTCTCAGTGGCTTTCTTACTAGATCTAATTAACCAGGGGAAAGGGAACCAAATGGGTCTGCAAATTTTGGATCCGCAAAACACGGGTACTGGCCGTGTGCGTTCTGCATTTTGCAGGAAGTACAAAGTCAGCCCTATGATGCTTTATCTTTTTTGCGGGTCCACAGAATGGAACTATGGATGTGGACTGTACACTGTGTGCTGTGGCCCAATTGAAATGAATAGGTCCGCACCCATTCCGCAAAATTGCAGAACATATGCGGACCCAGAAGTACGTTTGTATAAATGGACCCTAACTGTATTTTAGTAGATCATTAGCAGTGTATAGTTGCAATGTTTATACTGTGCAAAAGTGCACAAATAAGCGATTTTAGTGGTTCAATAGTAGTGTATAGTTTGGATGCAGTCAAGGGATGTCCAATTGGAACTTTTGTTGTCTCCCAAAGATCTGTTACAATTTTTCTATGGGTAATAAGTGTGCAAAATAGTGTATTTTAGTACATCAACAGCAGCAGCATATATTTGTGTCACAGGGATTGTCCAACTGTGCCTTTTTTTCTTAAAAAACCTGTTTCACAGTTTCTGAATTTCAGAATCATTGTGCTACTTCTGTTGTGCTCAGCTAGGGAACTGGTGATGCTACTGATACCACTGGTGCAGACTCAAAACATGCCTAGGCCAAACTGCTGGTAGCTCTGTGCAGGTTTCTCCCATATGGTAGTATTTATCTGCAGACAAAGGACTCTTGTGTGCAAGATCTGCTGGATTTAAACAGGAACATAGGCTCCACATCTCTATTGCAGCACATGAGGTGGCATCACCTGATCCAGTGGGAAAATAAAACTGATCATAAATTGGAACAAGACTGTCCTCCTTCTCCGGAGGTACTTTAGTATCCTTCTCCGGAGTACCAGTACACTGTAAAGTGCAAAAGAAAGGGTTAACAGAATGTTTGTTCTTTGGTATGTATATTGCCTTTCTGTATGTATTTGCAGATGGTATTAATAGGTCATATTCACAGTCACCACTGGACAGGGCTGGTGTCACCATCTATATACTGTATATAGAGAAGAAGAGTCCAGTAGATATAACATGTCTAAAAAAGACTTGTTGGCTCTATGGCACATATGTCCAGGCACAAGCCTCTAGTGCCTGGATACGCATTTAAGTAGATTGATCATCTGTGTGAAAATCCCCACATCCGAAGATTTGGTGGAGGTGTACTGTGATTACAGCAACTATGAAAATTGTAGATTCACACTGAAGGCATCAAAACTATGAATTAACACATGTGGAATTATATACATAACAAAAAAGTGTGAAACAACTGAAAATATGTCATATTCTAGGTTCTTCAAAGTAGCCACCTTTTGCTTTGATTACTGCTTTGCACACTCTTGGCATTCTCTTGATGAGCTTCAAGAGGTAGTCACTTGAAATGGTCTTCCAATAGTCTTGAAGGAGTTCCCAGAGATGCTTAGCACTTGTTGGCCCTTTTGCCTTCACTCTGCGGTCCTGCTCACCCCAAACCATCTCGATTGGGTTCAGGTCCGGTGACTGTGGAGGCCAGGTTATCTGGCGCAGGACCCCATCACTCTCCTTCATGGTCAAATAGCCCTTAGACAGCCTGGAGGTGTGTTTGGGGTCATTGTCCTGTTGAAAAATAAATGATGGTCCAACTAAACGCAAACCGGATGGAATAGCATGCCCATCAAGAATACCCTTTTGATCCAAGCACATTGTCCTCCTCACTAAGTCATCTCTATGAGCCTGCAGGGGCCCCCTCCCCCCTCTTACTGTGGCACTGGCACACTAGACAACAGTGTGTTTATGTGCACTGTTCACTGTCCGGACGGAGCAGTCCTTCAGTCTGGGTGGGGGGCTGCAGTTGCACTCACTGTAATGATAAATTGAGGCAGACATAAGCACAGCAGAAGGATACTACTCCTGGTGCGCGCCTCTGTTTGTGCTTCAGCGGCGTCTGCTCCTGCTAGCTAATCAGCAGCAGGATATTTGCGCTGCTAAACGCTAATTAGCCAGTGTAAAAGGCAGGTAACGAGGGAGCCCGCAGCCCAGATCATGAGGTTAGACAGGGAGCTGTTCGGGGGGGGAGCTGGACAGCCGGACCCGAGGGAGAACTTAATTAACTATGTGAATAAACTGTGCAGAGTAGACATAGGGGGAGGAGCCTTCCATGAGCTTCGGGCCCCCCTGTGCCACGGGCCCCAAAGCAACAGCGTAGTCTGCCTATATTGGCGGTATGCCACTGGAAAAGTGCATTTTCTGTATAAACTGCTGGTCCATAGCAAGATAACTGTCCTGATCTGTTTGCATTTGAATTCTTCAGTAAAGAACTGTTATGCTGCGCTACTGCCTCATTATTACTTCCTGCACAGCTACTACACTGAAAAGTGTTAGCATCACAACAATTGGGAACTTACCTTGCATCTCAAAAGCTTCACCACCAAGGGCACCTCAAATGTCATTAGGCAGAAGGACCTGAAAATCCCCTGAAGGGGAAAAAAGGTGCACCCTTCCTATCAGTGCATGCCATCCCAAGGAGTGTCAGCACTGTGCAACAACTACCCCCTGAAACTACTACTTATCCAGCCACTCACTCACACACACTCTCCTACTGCCTGGTTTCTGGTGTACCTTGAGAAATTATGATAGAGATCAAAGGAAAATCCTCTCTCCAGCTCTGGTATGTATGTCTGAAAAACAGGAAAAGACTGCAAAACACAGAGTGTGAGCTCACAGAAGAGGAGGAGTTACAAGATGAATGACATAATGAATTAGAACCATAGATAACTTCAAAAAACTAATATAACAATGGCCAAAAGAAAACCAAATATAACAATGGCCAAAAGATGGTAGCAAAGTCACTAAGTACAGTAGATAAAAGCTATAACACAGAATACAATAATATGAATTCTAGTTCAGAAACCATAGATGGGTCAGAAGTGCAGCACAAATACTACAGCAGGCAGCATGCAGTAAGCATTTTAGTTCACGTAGTGGCAGCTCATCAGGGAAGCATGTTGTGTGCTCAGGCCCTTTGAAAACACCACCAGATTTGTCAGTAGTGACAACAGCAACAATGTCATCACCTAATATTTATATCAAAGAAAATTCCCTGCTTATGCAACAGTAGTGAAAGAAGACCAATTTCAACATCTTGCTCACCACCCTGTAGCTGTTGGGGATCCATACGGGGAGGACGAGGCTGCTGATGACAGTGACACTGGCCATTACCAATCATAAAAGTGGAGGAGTGGAGCCCAAAAGAACTGGGTCCTCAGGCACATTGGTAAGCATGTGAAGTTACATTCTTGGTTGCTTACGTGCTGACAAATGTATTATTAGCATCAAACAAAATGATGACAACTGGATAGCCATGCAAAAGCCCTTGCTATCAAAGCAAAATGGAGGAAAAATTGTTGTATTACCAGGATCTGCTCTGAACACATGTTGCTGCAGCTTTTGCCAGGGAGATGCCTGCAGCCAGTGTATCTAACCAGAAGGCATGATGAGGTTATTGGTTATCCATCGTTTGCCACCTTAATACACTCCTTTTAAACTCCCTTTTCCACCATTACACCTCCCCGCCACAGAGCCCCCATCCCAATAAAACTTGGACCACCAATTGGAAATGTAATGGCCACAGCAGCCGTTTATTAAATAACAATTACAAAATAACATAACATAATACTGTAAACCCCAATGGGGGAAGGTCCTTGGAGCCCCCAAAACATTGAGCTGCCGAACAAGGGTGAGCCATTCTTGCTTCCAGCCGTAATGCCCAGCTCAAAGGCACCACTGAATGGCCCCCCCTCGATTCACCACAACCGCTCGGTCCACCTGGGAGTCCAGCCCCAACCGTGGGGCCCCCCAATTGTCCTCAGATTCCACCGTGACCAACTCTAAGGACCCCCCCCCCCCACCGCCACAAGCCGCCGTGACATGACCACTCCCCACGAACCCCTCCCCATACCACAACCCCAATCCCTTAAACACCAAACCAAAAAGGGAAGGGTGGGTGGGAGCTTTTCCTCTCTACCTAAAATGGAACCATGCCTTCCTCCTCCTTGCCTATTTAACCCGTTAACTCCACCCCCTCACTCAAACTAACCTATCCTAACTTTTCTCCCTCCAATAGCCCCCCCTCCCACTACCCTAGTCCGACACCCCCCCAGCTCACTAAAACCAAACCCCCGTCATGGGGGCCTCCCCTAAAGGGGGCTCCTCCCCCCTCAGTCCGGCCATTGCTTCTCTCAGCCACCTACTGAATAAGCAACCTTCTGCTGTCTCTGCTACAACAAATAGTAAAAGGAAGGAGCCGAAGGAGCACCAACAGCAGCCAACCAAGTTTAATAAATATGAGGGAGCATTATTTATTTATTTTTTTACAGCAAATGGATATGCGCCATCTGAACAACCAAATTTAGTCCTATCTAGACTGTACCTTTTCTCTGGCACATATTCTGTTCCCTGAGTCATGACCTTCTGGCCATATTAGACCAGTGAAAGGAACTGGCCCAGTTTGCTATGGTGTGCTGCCTTTTCTAGCCTAAATTGTCCTCTGAAGGTGTACAAAACATCATAATTCTCTACAGGGCCGGTGCAAGGATTTTTGCCAACACAAGCGAAGCAACATTTTGGCGCCCCCCCCCCCCCCTCGCAGCTCACCTGGCCCTGGTCCCGTCTTCAGCAGCTGGCTTCTCCTCTGTGTGGTCCTGGTATCTTTTCTCTGCTTCAGAAACTGGTTTGAGGACCGTATTTTTCGCCCTCTGAGACACACCTAGGTTTTAGAGAAGGATAATAAGAAAAAAATATTTTCCATTACACCTCAGGTCAGACCAGCAATCAGACCCCCAATGTTCATCAGATCTCAGCTCACAGCCACAATCAGACCCCCAATGTTAATCAGACCTCAGATCAGACCCCCATGTCAGACATCATGCCGCCATGTCAGCCATTAGCCCCCCATATCAGCCATTAGCCCCCCATATCAGCCATCAGCCCCAATGTAAGCTATCATGCCCCCTGTAAGCCATCATGCCCCCATGTCAGCCATCAGCCCCCATGTCACATTTCTCCCCCTGCATGTCAAATCACCCCCCTATGTCACATTTTTCCGCCCTCCCCCAGTGTGCGCCCTAAGGCAGCCGCTTGGTCTGCCTTATGGTAGCACCGGCCCTGATTCTCTAAATGGATAAGGCAGAGATCAGTAATGATTTTCATATAGCCGTGCACGCGAGAGGAGGAAGCAGAAGACAAGTTCAAGCCGGAAGTAAATAGAAAAGGAAGATTCCCCTGGACCAAACTTACAGCATAGCGATATCGACAAGTATCCTCTGCGACTGTACATTTTAATGATGTATCTTTTAATGATTGTGATTAAGTGAGCAAAAACAGGATTCTATATATCACATATACAACACACCTTTGCTAAGTCAGCACGGGTTCAGCCATATAATTAATGTCAGCAACTTATTTTAAGGGGGCAGGCAAATAACCCCTTTGAACCCAGCAGCACCAGGACCCACACATAACCCTAAAGTATAGTGTGGTAACTCATACTTACGGCAGCGTGGATATCCCTAGCTTACTTAGATTTTTATATACCTTCAGCTGATGCCAACAAATAGAGCTGGAATGTTGGCCCAATCATGCCACTGCTGTTGTCTGCCTGTCATCAGATCCATTACTATTACCCCAATACCACTGCACATCTACTACCGTTCCACTACTAGTACTACCCCTAAACAGACACACATCTATTGCTTTGTCTGTGAGGTTCCATACTGTGCTGCTACTGCTGTTGCTACTACTATCTCTGTGCTATTGCATAGCTCCTGCTTTGTCTGTAAAGTTCCACATCTGCGCCATACTGCTGCTGTTCCCAAAAGGGAAGAATTTTGGATGCTTGTTTAGAGCAAGCCACTGCTTCTTCCGATATTACAATGTATGTGTAAAAACATGGGCAAGCATCTGCCCCTGTAAAGGCATCATTTTTGGGCTCTTGTTTATAACAAGCCACTGCTTCTTCCGAAATTACCGTGTATGTGTATAAACATGGGCAGCCCTAGTTAATGTATAATTTTTGGACCACTTATTCAAAGCAAGCCACTGCTTCTTCTGATACTAATGAGTATGTATAAACATGGGCAGACATTTGTCCCAATTAATGCATCATTTTTAGGCCACTTGTTCAGAACAAACCACTGCTTCTTCCAATACTACAGTTTGTAGTGGGGGAGGGGGCGTCTGCCCCTGTTAAGGTATTATTGGACTGCTTGTTCAGAACAAGCCAGTGTTTTTTGTAATAACACAGTGTATTTTTAAACACCATCTGCCCAATAAGGGAACATTTTTTGAATGCTTTTCAACATTAAAAAGCTTAGCAATTCCTACTGCGCAGCATTTTTAAGCAGAATGTTCACACTGTTTACCATGCTTTTACCCAGTGTCACTCTGACATTACTTATTGCTGTCTTTGCATTAAAAAGCTTAATGGTCGGAGGGGGAGAGAGAATGAGAGATAGAAAAAAGTCCTAGGAGACCTTTTGAACACTTTTGATTTGGGTATAATTGATTGGGATCAAAATCTAATTTATTCACCGATTTGTTGGAATTGGACCCAAAACAAATTTCAATAAATTCGATAATTTCTACTAAAAAAAGCTTTACAGTTGCCATTAGAACAAGGCTGATACTTTCTGTTTACCACAGCTTTGCTTTATAGATTGGAAAAAGGTGAGCAGAGTTTTTCATTATCATTAGAAGATGGGTGAGGCAATGAAAGCTCTATTGTCAGCATAGTAACTCAATTCACTAAAGATGCAGATAAGACTCTATATGCAGCTTCCCTGTCTCTCCCTGATCGCTAAGGAGGGGGCGTGCTCCATCATTTCATCTATGACATTTGTTTGCCAATTGACACCCTGGGTTGAGAGTGAGAAAAGCATTCTTATATGGTCAGGACAGAGATTTAATCTTGTACCACTTAGTCTTCATGGTGATCACCAAGTAGTACTGGATCCAGATCATTTATACCACAATGGGCACCGAATTTAGTGTGTTAGCTTTTCTGGCATGGAATGTGGTCTTTGGGTAGCTCTGGACTATGGCCATGGTGGACTGCTGAATAGGGCAATATTTATGTACTGAACAACAGGTAAAACATGAAACACTTTTTTCAAGGGCCACTTTAAGTTCGCAATGCTTGGCATTGAGGAATCCCTCAGACAGTTTTCAGTAGGCTTGAGATTAATTTGTGGATACTCTTAAATACTGATTTATATAATCCTCAGCCTCGAATTAAAATGTATCATGTCTTCTTTCTCTTCTCAACCCTTCTCTCCATTTGAGCTACAATTCCACTTCATCTACCACTTCATACTCCATCCTTGTCGGGTACGTGTTCAATTTATCAGCCCTTTCCTTTTGATCTCTGACCCATGGCCCATTACTATACCTTTGGATTGTCCCTTTCTTGTCTGGCAATGTCTTTGTACTTGGGTGGGTTTCTTCATGCAATTTTTCACACATTCAGAAGATACCAGTGAGATAATAAGTCATCTGATGGGCTGGTCTTGAACCCTTTGATCTCCTACCTTTCTTGTGTATATTTGTAATTTTAATAAGAAATAGATATAGTTTCTTTCGACATCTTGTTTCCTTCTTCATTACCAGAATCAACAGTCTTTGTTCTCATCATGGCATTGTGCCAACCCAAGCTTTTTGGCTAGTGACAACCTCTGACTCTTTTCAAGAGAAAATCAGTTGTTTGGAAAGTCAATGTTGACTTTTCGTTCTTTATTTTAAGATTATTTTTTAGATGCCTTTATGAATGTGAGTGTAACAGCAGCTGCTGTGCGCCACTGTTCCCCTGCTTACCGCCATGGTCCTAGGCGCCGTCTTCAGCGTTGATCTGCTACCAGTGTTTCCTTTCAGCCCTGATCCGCAAAACGCATACGGACGTCTGAATGGAGCCTTACAGGGGGGTGATAAATGACAAGGGGGTGATCACGCATATAGACTTCCTGATCACTTCCCTGTCATTGATCACCCCCCTGTAAGGCTCCATTGAGACGTCCGTATGATTTTTACGGATCCATGGATACATGGATCGGATCCGCAAAACACATACGGACGTCTGAATGGAGCCTTACAGGGGGGTGATCAATGACAGGGAGGTGATCACCCATATAGATTCCCTGATCACCCCCCTGTCATTGATCACCCCCCTGTCATTGATCACCCCCCTGTAAGGCTCCATTCAGACGTCCGTATGATTTTTACGGATCCACTGATACATGGATCGGATCCGCAAAACACATGCGGGCGTCTGAATGGAGCCTTACAGGGGGGTGATCAATGACAAGGGGGTGATCACGCATATAGACTTCCTGATCACTTCCCTGTCATTGATCACCCCCCTGTCATTGATCACCCCCTTGTAAGGCTCCATTCAGACGTCCGTAAGATTTTTACAGATCCACTGATACATGGATCGGATCCGCAAAACACATACGGACGTCTGAATGGAGCCTTACAGGGGGGTGATCAATGACAGGGAGGTGATCACCCATATAGATTCCCTGATCACCCCCCTGTCATTGATCACCCCCCTGTAAGGCTCCATTCAGACGTCCGTATGATTTTTACGGATCCACTGATACATGGATCGGATCCGCAAAACGCATACGGACGTCTGAATGGAGCCTTACAGGGGGGTGATCAATGACAAGGGGGTGATCACGCATATAGACTTCCTGATCACTTCCCTGTCATTGATCACCCCCCTGTCATTGATCACCCCCCTGTAAGGCTCCATTCAGACATTTTTTTGGCCCAAGTTTTGTTTTGTATTTTGTTTTTTCTTACAAAGTCTCATATTCCACTAACTTGTGTCAAAAAATAAAATCTCACATGAACTCACCATACCCCTCACGGAATCCAAATGCGTAACATTTTTTAGACATTTATATTCCAGACTTCTTCTCACGCTTTAGGGCCCCTAAAATGCCAGGGCAGTATAAATACCCCACATGTGACCTCATTTCGGAAAGAAGACACCCCAAGGTATTCCGTGAGGGGCATATTGAGTCCATGAAAGATTTACATTTTTGTCCCAAGTTAGCGGAAAGGGAGACTTTGTGAGAAAAAATAAATAAATCAATTTCCGCTAACTTGTGCCCAAAAAAAAAATTTCTATGAACTCGCCATGCCCCTCATTGAATACCTTGGGGTGTCTTCTTTCCAAAATGGGGTCACATGTGGGGTATTTATACTGCCCTGGCTTTTTAGGGGCCCTAAAGCGTGAGAAGAAGTCTGGTATCCAAATGTCTAAAAATGCCCTCCTAAAAGGAATTTGGGCTCCTTTGCGCATCTAGGCTGCAAAAAAATGTCACACATCTGGTATCGCCGTACTCAGGAGAAGTTGGGGAATGTGTTTTGGGGTGTCATTTTACATATACCCATGCTGGGTGAGAGAAATATCTTGGTCAAATGCCAACTTTGTATAAAAAAAATGGGAAAAGATGTCTTTTGCCAAGATATTTCTCTCACCCAGCATGGGTATATGTAAAATGACACCCCAAAACACATTCCCCAACTTCTCCTGAGTACGGCGATACCACATGTGTGACACTTTTTTGCTACCTAGGTGGGCAAAGGGGCACACATTAAAAAGAGCACCTTTAGGATTTCACCGGCCATTTTTTACACATTTTGATTTCAAACTACTTACCACACATATGGGCCCCTAAATTGCCAGGGCAGTATAACTACCCCACAAGTGACCCCATTTTGGAAAGAAGACACCCCAAGGTATTCCGTGAGGGGCATGGCGAGTTCCTAGAATTTTTTATTTTTTGTCGCAAGTTAGTGGAATATGAGACTTTGTAAGGAAAAAAGAAAAAAAAAATCATCATTTTCCGCTAACTTGTGACAAAAAATAAAAAATTCTAGGAACTCGCCGTGCCCGTCACGGAATACCTTGGGGTGTCTTCTTTCCAAAATGGGGTCACTTGTGGCGTAGTTATACTGCCCTGGCAATTTAGGGGCCCATATGTGTGAGAAGTACTTTGCAATCAAAATGTGTAAAAAATGGCCTGCGAAATCCGAAAGGTGCACTTTGGAATATGTGCCCCTTTGCCGACCTTGGCTGCAAAAAAAAACTTAAATTTCGATTAATAACAAAAAAAGTAAAAATGTCAGCAGCAATGAAATACCACCAAATGAAAGCTCTATTAGTGAGAAGAAAAGGAGGTAAAATTCATTTGGGTGGTAAGTTGCATGACCGAGCGATAAACGGTGAAAGTAGTGTAGTGCAGAAGTGTAAAAAGTGGCCTGGTCATGAAGGGGGTTTCAGCTAGCGGGGTTAAAGTGGTTAAAGGGAACCTGTCACCGGGATTTGGGGTATAGAGCTGAGGACATGGGTTGCTAGATGGCCGCTAGCACATCCGCAATACCCAGTCCCTATACCTCTGTGTGCTTTTATTGTGTAAAAAAAGATTTGATACATATGCAAATTAACATAAAAGAGTCATATCTTACTTGTGTGACCAGAGAAGAGTCATATTTTCAAGCTCTGACTCATCTCAGGTTAATTTGCATATGTATCAAATCGTTTTTTTTGCACAATAAAAGCACACAGAGCTATGGGGACTGGGTATTGCGGATGTGCTAGTGGCCATCTAGCAACCCATGTCCTCAGCTCTATACCCAAAATACCGATGACAAGTTCCCTTTAAGGGACGGCGCGAGTCACTTCCTGTGTTTTATGGCTTAATTCATGTGACCTCGCAAACCAATCCTAGCCCTCCTGCACATATATAAGTGCCTCAGCCCCCTTCCCAGACACCTTAATGTCAAAGTCTTTGTATCCTGCTAGGGTTTCTGATATCAGCTTGTGTTCCTGACTCGTACTTGTGTTCCTGGACTGGCTACCTGTTGTCACCGCCAGATCTCTAAGAAGCTTTGACAGACGTTCTTCAGTACCTCTTGCTTGAGGTTCTTTTGTTTTGGTTTCGTTTTGTCATCTTGTTTCCCTCTCTCAGCTGTCATCTAGTTGCACTGATTGCATCCCATTATATCCCCTCCCATACTGCATCACTTTGCGGTTTATACAACTTCCTGGATTGTGCTCACTGCTAGATGCTGTAACTGCTGGTTCCTCAGAGAAGTCTTTTTCCTTTATTTGTGTTTTCCTGTTGGCTTGATTCTCGGTGACCCTGACTCCCTCTGTATTAAATGCAGGGGGCCGGTGGTCGTGTCCCCCTCACTATTGTAGGGTTTTCAGGTGTCACACAGTCTAGGTGAGAGGACATGCATCTTTCTATCATAAAGATCTTTGCATGGGCTGAGCAGTCATGGAGAGCTCTAGGGCTTTTATAGGGCTCACTCATTTGTTCCTTAGTTTGGGATCAAGTCAGTCGGATCTATATTTGTGAGTTCTAATTTTCTGCAACACCATCCGTGACACCTATTTGATTCCTGCCTGGTCGCCTTGACTCTCCTGTTGCCGATCCGGATTGCCTGCCCTGACCTATTGCCTGTGTGACTTCACCTCTGCCTCATCCTTCGGTCCTGCACTGTAACTTCTGGTAACGACTGAGCCTGCTGACAATGCCTGTACTTCTGGTGCCTTTTTCAAGTATCTCCTGGTCTGCCTGGACCAGCTGCCTTGTGTGCCTATCCTCCTCAAGAGGTAGTTACCTGGTGTTCCCCTCGGGAAAGTCTATCCCCACCATCAGGGGTACTGTGAAGATCGAGGGGTTCACTCAGATAACACCCTTAGAGGAGGTAGGACACATGGCACAGTGGGTTCACACCCGCTGGTGCGTGACAGTGCACTAAGACTTGTTCACCCAGTCTTAGTGCATTTGGTAGTGTGCTGCTACTTTTTTGTGTGTTTTTATACATTGTTGCCTTGGTAGCTTGCACCTGCGATTCTGTCTGGAGGTACTGTTCTTTTCTTTGGTTAGATGTATATATAGTAGAGGAATAAGGCGTCCTCTGTGGAACTTAGCATTTCCTGCCCACCCCCTGGTGCTTTTAGTCAGAGTAACAATGGAGCTGGACATTCCGTGTTAGAGTAGGTCCCATCTGATTAGAAGCCACCTTGACGTCTGGTAGATGGGCCCGACATATTTTTGATCAATTAAGAGCTTCTAACCCCACTTAATAGTAAGTATGGGCGTCATGTATTTGACCCTGTTCATACATTCACTTGTTCACCCAGTCTTAGTGCATTAAGTAGTGTGCTGCTACTTTTTTTGTGTGTATATACAAACCGGATTCCAAAAAAGTTGGGACACTAAACAAATTGTGAATAAAAACTGAATGCAATGATGTGGAGATGGCAAATGTCAATATTTTATTTGTAATAGAACGTAGATGACAGATCAAACGTTTAATCTGAGTAAATGTATAATTTTATAAGAAAAATACATTGATTCAAATTTTCACTGTGTCAACAAATCCCCAAAAAGTTGGGACAAGTAGCAATAAGAGGCTGGAAAAAGTAAATTTGAGCATAACGAAGAGCTGGAAGACCAATTAACACTAATTAGGTCAATTGGCAACATGATTGGGTATAAAAAGAGCTTCTCAGAGTGGCAGTGTCTCTCAGAAGCCAAGATGGGTAGAGGATCACCAATTCCCACAATGTTGCGCAGAAAGATAGTGGAGCAATATCAGAAAGGTGTTACCCAGCGAAAAAATTGCAAAGACTTTGCATCTATCATCATCAACTGTGCATAACATCATCCGAAGATTCAGAGAATCTGGAACAATCTCTGTGCGTAAGGGTCAAGGCCGTAAAACCATACTGGATGCCCGTGATCTCCGGGCCCTTAAACGACACTGCACCACAAACAGGAATGCTACTGTAAAGGAAATCACAGAATGGGCTCAGGAATACTTCCAGAAACCATTGTCAGTGAACACAATCCACCGTGCCATCCGCCGTTGCCAGCTGAAACTCTACAGTGCAAAGAAGAAGCCATTTCTAAGCAAGATCCACAAGCTCAGGCGTTTTCACTGGGCCAGGGATCATTTAAAATGGAGTGTGGCAAAATGGAAGACTGTTCTGTGGTCAGACGAGTCACGATTCAAAGTTCTTTTTGGAAATCTGGGACGCCATGTCATCCGGACCAAAGAGGACAAGGACAACCCATGTTGTTATCAACGCTCAGTTCAGAAGCCTGCATCTCTGATGGTATGGGGTTGCATGAGTGTGTGTGGAATGGGCAGCTTGCATGTCTGGAAAGGCACCATCAATGCAGAAAAATATATTCAGGTTCTAGAACAACATATGCTCCCATCCAGACGTCATCTCTTTCAGGGAAGACCCTGCATTTTTCAACAAGATAATGCCAGACCACATTCTGCATCAATCACAACATCATGGCTGCGTAGGAGAAGGATCCGGGTACTGAAATGGCCAGTCTGCAGTCCAGATCTTTCACCTATAGAGAACATTTGGCACATCATAAAGAGGAAGGTGCAACAAAGAAGGCCCAAGACGATTGAACAGTTAGAGGCCTGTATAAGACAAGAATGGGAGAGCATTCCTATTTCTAAACTTGAGAAACTGGTCTCCTCGGTCCCCGGACGTCTGTTGAGTGTTGTAAGAAGAAGGGGAGATGCCACACAGTGGTGAAAATGGCCTTGTCCCAACTTTTTTGGGATTTGTTGACACCATGAAGTTCTGATTCAACATATTTTTCCCTTAAAATGGTACATTTTCTCAGTTTAAACTTTTGTTCCGTGATTTATGTTCTATTCTGAATAAAAATTAGAAGTTGGCACCTCCACATCATTGCATTCAATTTTTATTCACGATTTGTATAGTGTCCCAACTTTTGGGGAGTCCGGTTTGTATATATATACAGTACAGACCAAAAGTTTGGACACACCTCTCATTCAAAGAGTTTTCTTTATTTTCATGACTATGAAAATTGTAGATTCACATTGAAGGCATCAAAATTAAGAAATTAATACATGTGGAATTATATACATAACAAAAAAGTGTGAAACAACTGAAAATATGTCATATTCTAGGTTCTTCAAAGTAGCCACCTTTTGCTTTGATTACTGCTTTGCACACTCTTGGCATTCTCTTGATGAGCTTCAAGAGGTAGTCACCTGAAATGGTTTTTACTTCACAGGTGTGCCCTGTCAGGTTTAATAAGTGAGATTTCTTGCCTTATAAATGGGGTTTGGGCCATCAGTTGCGTTGTGGACAAGTCAGGTGTATACACAGCTGATAGTCCTACTGAATAGACTGTTAGAATTTGTATTAATGCAATAAAAAAGCAGCTAAGTAAAGAAAAACGAGTGGCTATCATTACTTTAAGAAATGAAGGTCAGTCAGTCCGAAAAATTGGGAAAACTTTGAAAGTGTCCCCAAGTGCAGTCGCAAAAACCATCAAGCGCTACAAAGAAACTGGCTCACATGCGGACCGCCCCAAAAAAGGAAGACCAAGAGTCACCTCTGCTGCAGAGGATAAGTTCATTCGAGTCACCAGCCTCAGAAATCGCAGGTTAACAGCAGCTCAGATTAGAGACCAGGTCAATGCCACACAGAGTTCTAGCAGCAGACACATCTCTAGAACAACTATTAAGAGGAGACTGTGTGAATCAGACCTTCATGGTAGAATATCTTCTAGGAAACCACTGCTAAGGACAGGCAACAATCAGAAGAGACTTGTTTGGGCTAAAGAACATAAGGAATGGACATTAGACCAGTGGAAATCTGTGCTTTGGTCTGATGAGTCCAAATTTGAGATCTTTGGTTCCAACCACCGTGTCTTTGTGCGACGCAGAAAAGGTGAACGGATGGACCCTACATGCCTGGTTCCCACCGTGAAGCATGGAGGAGGTGTGATGGTGTGGGGGTGCTTTGCTGGTGACACTGTTGGGGATTTACTCAAAATTGAAGGCATACTGAACCAGCATGGCTACCACAGCATCTTGCAGCGGCATGCTATTCCATCCGGTTTGCGTTTAGTTGGACCATCATTTATTTTTCAACAGGACAATGACCCCAAACACACCTCCAGGCTGTGTAAGGGCTACTTGACCATGAAGGAGAGTGATGGGGTGCTGCGCCAGATGACCTGGCCTCCACAGTCACCAGACCTGAACCCAATCGAGATGGTTTGGGGTGAGCTGGACCACAGAGTGAAGGCAAAAGGTCCAACAAGTGCTAAGCATCTCTGGGAACTCCTTCAAGACTGTAGGAAGACCATTTCAGGTGACTACCTCATGAAGCTCATCAAGAGAATGCCAAGAGTGTGCAAAGCAGTAATCAAAGCAAAAGGTGGCTACTTTGAAGAACCTAGAATATGACATATTTTCAGTTGTTTCACACTTTTTTGTTATGTATATAACTCCACATGTGTTAATGCATAGTTTTGATGCCTTCAGTGTGAATCTACAATTTTGATAGTCATGAAAATAAAGAAAACTCTGTGAATGAGGTGTGTCCAAACTTTTGGTCTGTACTGTGTGTATATATATATATATATATATATATATATATATAAAATAAAAGAATTCCGCAGCACATCCACGTAGTAAGAAAAATGAAAAAACTTTATTCACCAAGCATGCAACGTTTCAATCCTCTCAATGGGATTTTCCTCAAGCAGAGCGTCACTGCTTGAGGAAAATCCCATTGAGAGGATTGAAACGTTGCATGCTTGGTGAATAAAGTTTTTTCATTTTTCTTACTATGTGGATGTGCTGCGGAATTCTTTTATTTTATATCGTTGGAGGTGGATCGCCTACTCAGCCGCTGGCACTCCGAGTATACTACACAGACAGTGGTGCTGCCCACATTCCTTTTTTATATATATATATATATATATATATATATATATATATATTTATTTTAACCAGTTCAAGTCCAGGCCATTTACCCCCCCATCCTGACCAGTCACATTTTTTGTTCTTTGGTACTTGCGTCTTCAAAAATGCTTTTTTTCTGTTCAATGAACGATTTTTACTCCTTTTCTCAGTGATATATGGGCCATTATTTTTATGTCACTTTAATTTTAGCATTTTTGTTTTTATTGTTTATACCTGGGAAAATGTAGAAAAAAATAGACAGTTTTTAATATTTTTTTTTTTTTTAAATGTAATACCACAGATTGACATATTCTTATCAGTTTGATACGAGTTTAGCTTTAATGAGTGTTTATGAGGTCAGGAGATCAGAAATAAGATGGAACTGAGAAGGGATGCTCTTTAAAGAGAGCATCAAACATTTTTAACCTCTGTTACTCAAAAATGGCTTCAAATGTAAAAAAAAAAAGACAAAATGAATTGAAAAAAAATATATATATTTTTAGCCCAAAGCAATCATAAAAAATTGCCCGGAGATGTCCACAGCCTTTAATTTATTGGCACTATTGTGGGTACATCATGTGAATTCAATAACTTTATTAACTATGTGGTACATGTCACTTTTATTCTATGGGTCAGTACAATTATGGAGACACCAAATCTATATGGTTTATATTTTGTTTATAAAAAATATATTGCTTTGTATCGCCATATTCTGACACCCATAACTATGGTGTGGCTGACATTGACTCCGCATCTGAGTGGTTAGACTGTCTGGATTAGAGTTATCTCTGATCCCAGCTGAGAGATTCAGGTGCCTGCTTTATAAAACATCCGTCACCCACAAGTGATAGCGCTGTTGTAGCTCCTCATCTCACGCCATAACATGATGTCGTTTTTATAGCAGAGAGTGTTAACCGCGAGCGCTCTATGATATAATAGTACATCAGAAAGCAGGATAGGTAACGATATAAAACAGGATGACCATAAGAGGTTGTATTAGTTGTACTAGATAAAAGAAACATGGTTGCTTTCTTCCAGAACAGCACCACTCCTGTCCATGGGTTGTGTCTGATATTGCTGCTAAGAACAGAGTCTTTGGTCATCAGCCTGATGTGTATGGGAAGAGAAGGATAGGGCAAACCAGGGGTGCGATTAAAATTTTAACAACAGGCTCCCTACTCAACGGCAGACACGCAGCGTCACGACTAGGGCTGAAATGATTACTCAATTAAATCGAGTAATTTGACACAAAAAATCCTTGATGCAAATATTTTGCATCGAAGATTCCTTTGTGTCATGTGACCACAGAGCGGGAGTGAAGGGCTTGCTATTACTTCCGCTCCGTGGTCTCCCGCTGCCCTTGGAATACTCACCTCTCCAGCAGGGGGCCTCCGGAAACTTCACAGCACATCTATGGTCCCGCGCTGCACTGACCTCCTGACGCACGCATGCCGTGACCTGATGCACTGTGTGACGTCAGGCTCAGAGCAGCGTGGGAATGATGGAGTGTCGGTGGCGCCCCTGCTGGAAAGGTACATTGGTGAAACTGGGGGTGGGGTGGGGGCATGAATAAGGCTAGGCTCCTGGAGTGCACAGCATCATAGCAACCAATGACGCTGTGCAATCTGGGTGTCAGGAGGAGCAGCAGAGACTATGGCACAAGGGGGAGAGCTGATGGCACAGTGGTAGGAGAGCTGATGGCACAGTGGTAGGAGAGCTGATGGCACAAGGGGGAGAGCTGATGGCACAAGGGGGGAGAGATGATGGCACTGGGGGAGTAAAGCTGATGGCACAAAGGGGGGGAGTTGATGGCACAAGGGGGGACAGATGATGGCACAATGTGGGGAGAGCTTATGTCACAATAGGTGGAGAGATTATGGCACAAGGGGGGAGAGATGATGGCACAATGAAGGGAGAGCTGATGGCACAAGGCGGGAGAGATGATGGCACAAGGGGGAAAGATGATGGCACAAGGGGGAGAGATGATGGCACTGGGGAAGCAAAGCAGATGGCACAAGGGGGAGCTGATGGCACAAGGGTGGGACAGATGATGGCACAAGGGGGAGAGCTGATGGCACAAGGGGGGAGATGATGACACTGGGGGAGTAGAGCTGACGGCTATGGGGTGGGGGAGAGCTGATGGCACTGGTTGGGCAGAGCTGATGACACTGGGGGAGTGGAGCTGATGCCACTGGGGTGGGGGAGAGCTGATGGCACTGGGGAGTGGAGCTTATGGCACTGGGGTGGGGAGAGCTAATGGCACTGGGTGGGGAGAGCTAAAGGCACTGGGTGGGGAGTGCTAAAGGCACTGGGGTGGGGAAGAGCTAATGGCACTGGGGTGGGGGAGAGCTGATGGCACTGGGGGAACGGACCTGATGGTACGGGGGAAAGCTGATGGCACTGGGGATAGTGGAGCACTTGGGCTGATCGCACAGTGGGGAACGAAGGGTGTTGGGGATTAATGGCATGGGGTCTTATGAGTTTTTATAAAGGAAAACAGTCTATTAATTATTTTTTTCTTATTAGATTACTCGATTAATAATAAAAAATAATCGATAGAATACTCGATTACTAAAATAATCGTTTACTGCAGCCATAGTCACGACACATGTTTACATTTACATAAGCCATATATATGCAACACACATACACATAAATACACCATATATTCACTAGACACACACTAATGGAGACTAAGGATCTAAACTATCAGTGGCGCGCAAAGCAATGGAAGTGAACACCTCCAGCTGCCCTGCCGCCGCCAAAGCACTGGACTCAGCCGATAACACGGTTCTCCGATCCAGTTGCAATTTTAACAACCATATCAGGAGAACTGGAGGGAACTGGCTAAATCCCATGCCTGGGGCAAACTGAATTGAATTTACAGATGTATGGCAGCGGCTTTCTCCTCTGTCCTCATTGATACATGTTTGGGGAACCAAACATGTTTATGTATAGGGGAGTTTGAAGAGAATCAGGAAAGATAACCTGTCATTTGTCTGACATGGAGATAGCTGTGTTAGAAAGGATACACACCCTGTACTGTTATATAAAGAGATTGACAACAGAAAGGGCGCATACCCCTGAGCTGCCAGATTGAAATAAATCTAGCAGAGCAATTGGACCAATGAATGGGGAAATCTCTGGATCCATGTGAGGTACAGGGCTGGTTCTAGGTTTGTTACAAAGAGATTTCCATACATTAATCATGGAAAATGATGATTACACTTACCGGTAATCAGATTTTCCAGACCCCACGACAGCACCATAGAGAGAGGGATCCACCCCCAGGGACAGGAAACCTACAGAAATAAAAGGGTGGAGCCTCTCTTCCCATTCAGTGGATTACAGAGCAAGAGAGGGACTCCTACACCATTGGTTATTCCGAACAGAACATCATAACTGCTTATACATTGCACAATTATTAACTACATCAAAATATACAATTTTATTTTTATTTTTTTTATCATAGAAGAAACCATCACCAAGGGTGGGAATTAGGAAGGGTGCTGTCGTGGGGTCTGAAAAATCCGATTACCGGTAAGTGTAATCATCATTTTTCCCCTCCCCCACGACAGCACCATAGAGAGAATTACAGAGAAAAGAACCCTTCCTAGGGAGGGACCACCGCTTGCAAAACCTTTCTCCCAAAGGAAAGATCAGAAGAGGAAAGTAAATCCAAACAGTAGTGACGGAAAAAGGTAGAAGGTGAAGACAACGTGGCTGCCTTACAAATTTGTTCAATGGAAGCCCCCGACCTTTCTGCCCACGAAGTGGAAACCGAACGCATAGAGTGAGCCTTCACCGAAAGGGGAGGAGACAGGCCCTCCTCCAAGTAAGACTGAATAATGGCCAGTCTAAGCCATCTGGACAAGGTACTTTTGGTAGCCTTCCTCCCTTTATTTGATCCCGAGAAGAGAACAAACAAAGCAGAAGACTTTCTCCATTCTTCCGTAACTTTGAGATACTGCAACAAGCATCTCCGTACATCTAGCGTATGAAACACAATCTCTCCCGCATTCTTTGGATGGTCACAAAAGGAAGGGAGAACAATCTCCTGTGATCTATGAAATTTAGAAGATACCTTAGGAGAAAAGGCCGGATCAGGTAGAATAATAACTCTATCATCAAGAATTACCGTAAAAGGGGGATTGATGGAAATGGCCTGCAGCTCGCTGATCCTTCTAGCCGTAGTAAGGGCCACTAACAAAACTAGCTTGAGAGTAAGAAACTTAATACCTATAGAATCAATGGGTTCGAAAGGTGCTTTGGTAAGGGAATTAAGAATTAAATTAAGGTCCCACGGGGGCACCCTAGGGGAAGAGACTGGTGTCATAATTTCTACCGCCCTGAAAAACCTAACAATCCATGGATTCATGGCAAAATTTTGCTCAAAAAGGGCAGATAAAGCAGAGACCTGCACTTTAAGCGTACTTTTAGCGAGACCCAAGGAAAGACCCTTCTGCAAAAATTCCAGGACCTGGGAAATAGGGACACATTCTGGCAAATGCTTAGGGTTGAGTTTACTGAACTCCATAAACTTCTTCCAAGTCCTCGCGTAGATAGAAACCGTAACTGGTTTTCTACTTTTTAGTAAGGTCGTGATAAGTTCCTGAGTAAAACCTTTTTTAACTAATAGGCTCCGCTCAAATTCCATGCAGTCAGATGGAGACCAGCTGCTGCTGGATGGAAGACCGGACCCTGGGACAGTAGATCCGGTAGATCTGGTAGGATCCAGGGGTCCGAAATAGACATGGTTCGAAGCAGCGTGAACCATGCCCTCTTGGGCCAAAAGGGGGCAATCAGGATGACCCTTGCTTTGTCTACCCTGATCTTTTTTAGAACTGCTGGGATTAACTGGAAGGGGGGAAAGGCATATGCCAGAGGGAAGTTCCACTTCAGAAGAAACGCATCCACCCCATAGGGGGATTCCCTTGGATTAGAGAACAAAGATTTCTACTTTCTTGTTCAGGCTCGTACTGAAAAGATCTATAGTTGGAGTGCCCCACGACCTGCAGATCCTGGAAAATATTGAGGCGTTGAGGGACCATTCCCCTTGTCTAAAGGGGTATCTGCTGAGAAAATCCGCCTGAATATTCTCTTTCCCTTTTATGTGGAGAGCCGAAACGTGACTGACCTGTCTCTCCAATAATGTTAGCAATCTCCCAGCTTCCCACCGTAGGGATACCGACCTTGTCCCCCCCTTGGTGATTTACATATGCTACTGTCGTCTGATTGTCTGACAGAATTCTTACATGGCCTGTGCCAAGAAGGGCTAAGGAAGCTTTCACCGCCAGTCTGACTGCCACTAACTCTTTCCGGTTGGAGGAAAAAGCCTTCTGAGCTGGGGACCATAGACCCTGGAAGTTGTATCCCAGCACATGAGCCCCCCACCCCCAGGGGCTTGCATCTGTGGTCAGGACAATGGGATCCGGGTAGGACCATGGAATTCCCTGAATCAGATTGTCTCTGACCAGCCACCAGGATAAGCTTTTCCTGGTTGTGCCTGAAATTCTTATTCTGACATCTAGCTTTCCTCCGTGTCTTTTGAAGGCTGTCAAAACTTCCGACTGTAGCTGTCGGGAGTGAAGCTGATACCATTCTACCGCCGGGATGCAGGAATTCAGAGAGCCCAGTACCGACATAGCCTTCCGAAGAGTCAGGGAGGTGGAAGAGAGGGATTCTATTTGACTCCAGACCTTTGCGATTTTTTCTTCTGGGAGATATGTTCTTTGAGTCTCGGAGTTCAACACTAGGCCCAGGAATTTCTGCACCTTTAGCGGTATCAATCTGGATTTTTGGTAATTTATTATCCATCCCAGATCCTGGAAGGTCTGAATGATATACTGAACATTCTGTTGGCAGACCCGTAAGGAATCTGCAATAACTAGAAAATCGTCTAGATATGGGACTATCAAAATGTTTTTTATCCTCATGAACGACACCATCTCTGCCACTACCTTTGTAAAAATCCTTGGTGCCATGGACAGGCCAAAGGGCAACGCCTGGAACTGATATTGTCTGATCTGACCTTCTATCTGAATCGCCACTCTCAGGAACTTCTGAAACCTCTGGTGCATCGGAATGTGAAAATAAGCGTCCTTTAAATCCAACACTGCCATGAAACAATGAGGAAAAAGAAGCTGAATCGTATTCCTCACCGTCTCCATCTTGAATTTCCTGAAGACCAGAAATTTGTTCAAATCCCTGAGATTGATGATAGTCCTGAAAGTGCCGTCTGGTTTTGGAACTAAAAACAGGTGGGAGAAGAAACCTTCGGACAGTTCCTCTTGCGGAACGGGAATTAAGACATTTTTCCTGATAAGATCCAAAACTTCTTTTATTATAGGAAAGGAACCTCTTACACAAATACTTTTTGTAATAATAAATCTTTGCGGAGGCAAAGAGATGAAATCTGGCTTTAGACCTGAACGGATTATGTCCAGGACCCAAGGACCTGCAACCTTTTCCCAAGAGGCCTGGAAGAATTTCAGTCTTCCTCCCACCTCTAACCTGGCGTCATTGTGGGGTCAGCTTCTTGCTAGTAGAGGAGGAGCCTCCAAATAAGAAACCTTTCCCCCCCGAATTCCTGGATCTAAACCTCTGGTCTCTATCTCGGCCAGACCTCCTACTGGTATTACCTCTGAAGGGCCGAAAGGACTGCCTATTTCTGGGACCAAAAACTGAAGCAGGGCCAGGGGCCTGAAATCTTTTCTTTTTATCCGCCGCCTTTTCTAAAAGGTCGTCTAGCTCAGGCCCAAACAAAAATTCTCCCTGGCAGGGGATATTGCATAATCTTTGCTTAGAAGCCAAATCACCCCCACTCCAACTCTTCAACCAAAGGGCCCTCCGTGCAGAATTGGTGAGAGAAGCAGACTGAGCACTGAACTTAATGGAATCAACCGATGCATCTGTCAAGAAGTCGGCCGCTTTTTGTAGGGTTGGCAAGGAAGACAAGATCTGATCCCTAGGGGTTCTATCTTTTAATTGCCCCCCCAGCTGTTGTAACCAGAAGGATAAGGTCCTAGCCGTGACCGTGGCAGCTATGGCTGGGCAAAAGGCTAATGTAGAGGCCTCCCAGGCACCCTTAAGAAAGGTCTCAGCCTTCTTGTCTAAGGGTTCCTTAAGCATCCCTGTATCCTCAAAGGGGAGAGAGGATCTTTTTGATGCTTTAGAGATGGCGATATCAATTTTAGGGGCTTTCCCCCAAGAGGAGGAAGCTCCTTCTTCAAATGGGTATTTACGTTTGAAGGCCCTAGAGGCAAATACCCTCTTGCCCGGCTTTTTCCATTCCCTCTGAATTAGGGACATGATGCTGGCGTGAACAGGAAAACAGCGACCCTTCTTCTCCTGTAACCCTTCAAACAAGGAGTCAGCTACGGATTTATCCTCTTTGACGTCCTCAATGTTTATGGTAGACCTAATGACTTTTAGTAATTTATCTGTGTCCTCAGGGGGAAAAAAGGTGTTGGACATGGACTCATCTTCCGAGGAAGAACCAGACGAGGATGACCCCGCTGATCTATCACTGTCTTCTGATGAAAAGACCTGGGATGTTCTTTCACTTTTATCTTTCACAGAAGTTCTTGCCTTTCTATCAGACCTCAGGGTATTCTTAACCTCCGTCTTGATGAGCGACCGGATGTTATCCAACAGGGACGGTGACTACTCCGATATAGTTTTGTCAATACAAGTCTGACACAGCTTCTTCCCATAAGAAGCGGATAAGGCCGCACCACATAGCGGACATTCTTTGTTTTTTCTTTTGGCCAGCACTTTTTTCGGTTTAGGCTGGAAAAAAGAGAGCAATTCTTAACAATGCAAAAAAAAAAAACAGACAATAAGCCACTTACCCCCTGAAGATCAAAAGAACTACCACGATGGGATTCACATCACCCTCAGCAGATTCTTGTCTTCTCTCTTCCTCCATAACAACCTCTGATGGGGGGAAATATGGAGTCTATACACTTCAGGGATACAAGAGAATAGTATTAAAACCCCTTAAATACTATAAGCCAGGGCCACTCAACTGAAGGCCTCCTACATTGTCTGGCTTCAGACTGTCCTGTACAGGCTCAGGGATCGTCCGTCCTTATCCCCTTAAATAAACATGAGGGACCGAGAGCGCCCGGCTCCTTAGTGCCGGAACCGGCGCGCTCCGGAAGTATGTCATCATACTCACCGCGCACCGGAAGTGCGTCACTCGCTCACCGCCTCGGACTCACGTGGAAGCGCTGCACAGCTCCAGTACAAGGTTAGGTGGTAGAGCCCCAGACCCGAGGATAGCCACCCAACTGCGCCAACATGAGGCGCCTACCATGGGGCAGAGCTCTCCCTGAGAGGTAACCCTCATGCCTGCCGCAGGATACGGAGGGCCCCTGGAGCACCTCCGCATCCTAGGGTCCTGACAGCCTGCCCAGCAGCGCGATGGACCCCGGCAGCAAAACCGTAGCCCTCTAGGAACTCCTAGGAAACAAGACCACGGTAAGACCTGAAAAGGAAACTGTAGGTCTCCCACTCCAGGGACAGGAAACCACTGAATGGGAAGAGAGGCTCCACCCTTTTATTTCTGTAGGTTTCCTGTCCCTGGGGGTGGATCCCTCTCTCTATGGTGCTGTCGTGGGGGAGGGGAAAATACCCATTTTAACCCCTTAGGGACGCATGAGGTACCGGTACGGCATGTTTCCCGAGTCCTTAAGGACCCATGATGTACCGGTACGTCATGGCTTTAAATCGCGATTCCGGCGCCACGGGGGTAAATCGGAACGGGATGCCGGATCCTGTAACAACGCAGGGGGGTTGTCATTTGACCCCCTCGTATCGGCGATCGCAGAAAACCGCAGGTCAATTCAGACCTGCGGTTTTCTGCGTTTCCGGCCCATTCGGGTCTCCGGTGACCCGATGAACCAGAAAAAGACTGTGATCGGTGGCGTGATTACACACCACCAATCACAGTCCATGCAATTGGAAAGGCGGTGCTGGCCCTGGTGCTGAATGCGGCTGTCCAGGGTGCTGCTTGGTGCAGGGGAGAGAGGCTTCCTGCGCTCCTCTCTCCCCTCCTCTTCCTGTTCTGCACGAGCACCCTGCAGCACCGTTCAGCACCCATCGCCATCCCCTCCTGCACCCATCGCCATCCAGGTAGGTTAGGGTCAGTGAGGGAGAGGCACTGTTAGGCAGGGAAAGAAGGGAAAAGTTAGTTAGGGAAAAAAAAAAAAAAAACTTTCTGTGTTCCATCTTTCAGACCCCAGACTCCCCACTGCCACTTGCCCCCCATGGCCTGGTCTTCAGGGCGTCTTGTCTGTTCGGGCTTCGGTATATCAGTCGATTAGACATCAGGAAACCAGTGAGCCCCAAGACCTCCCAAAGCTTTAAAAAGGATTCTGACTCTCACTAGTCATAGCTCCGCCCCTGCCCTGCTCCTGTCAGTATGGGCCTGACCCTTGTCAATGGTGTCTGCTAGCCTGGCATAACCATATACCTTCCTCACAATTGGAGGATCCCAAATCTACGGGGCGCCTAGCTGCCCGGACACCCATACAGGATTAACAAGCAAGGAGCAGGAGCCAGAGCTAATATTAATATTGTCTATCAACAAATGCCTCCTTGTAACAAATAAACAAAAGTGATACTCTGCATTCTTTGACTTAGTTGAGCAGCTTCTTGCAGTGACCGGTGTGGATCCAGTTGTCTCGTCACTCGAAGTTCAGAGAGGTTGGCGTCATCAGCAGCACCTGGAATGGCCCAAGATATCTCGGCTCTAGTCCCGTCCTCGGATGTTTCTTTAGCACGACCCAATCACCTGGTTGAATTAACACTGGTTATTGAGTCTGGGTCCGGGAGCAACTCCCGAACCCGGTGGTGGACATCGGGTGATAACCCGTAGGGCTGCCTGGAGGCATACCTGACGGAATAAAAGGTACAGCGGAACATTCAGGCCATGGATCGGCCGTGATTTTTACCTTCTTTGCAAAAATCTGACCCAAGTACCAGCAAAGAAAAGGCAGTTGTGATTGATTGACATTTGAGAGGTTAGAAAGTTTGAAGATCGTTGTTTTCTGCACCACTTTCCCTCCCTTCTCATTGTCCTTAAAACGAGGACGAAGAGAAGCTGGATTAAACATGGTGCATCGTCTCAAGGTTAGATGGAGAGATGAGAGAGAGAGATAGAGAAAGAGAAAAAGAAAAGCGCTTCTCTTGGACTCTGCAGTCTTAGCAGGACGGGAGTACATGACAGTGTTAGTTCGCACTGTCTGGGACTTTTGAATGTCCTGTTGCTGGAGATCGATGGATTCATGCAGCCACAGTTCTGCTTTCTGGAGGGAACCATGGCTTTGGAGTCTAGTGGGGAATTTACGGATGAACATTTTCCCAATCCAGACCTCAAAGGTCCCTTCTTTAGGGATGGTCCACTCTGAACCTACAGTCCCTTGGTGCCAATCTTTGAGGGGCTTAGCAACTCCTCCTCCATAGATGGATTTCATGTACTGCTTGGCTGTCCTATAGTCAGAAGTGGTACCCTTCTGATCCCTAATTTTCCCTAAACCCATGCTCGAGCATAAATTTTCCCGCGACCTACGCAGGGAATTTTCCCGAGACCTACGCAAGCAATTGTCGCGCGACCTACGCCGGACGGCTGTTAATCCCCTTCGTTCGCCTCTGAGTTGCCCTAGGGTTTCTGGCATCGACGCACGGACTCCGTTCATCCTAGTTAGATTTCAGGAAAAGGATTAATCAGTGTGAGGAAAAGGGCTCTCGCCGACACACGGCGGCCCTCTGAGTCTCCTAATGAGATATACCAGCCTCGGTTTTGGCTCTGAATAGTGACCTGACCACAGGATAGGGCTTCCAATTGACCTGGAGTGGAAAAAGGGGTGCACAGAGAACACACAGTACCTTCTGTGGGGAGGAGGGGTACACAGAGAACAAACACACAGTACTCCTGTGGGGAATGGGATTACTCACACAGCTATTGGTATGCCCAGGTGATATATATCACCTTGTCTCCTTAAAAAAATGCTCATCAACTCACTTTCCTTACAAACAAAGTTTGTAAAAACAGTTTTGAATACCTTAATGAGGTTTCTATTATCTAAGCCTGACAATATGAATTCAAACCTGAACTGGTCCATAAAAAGTGGGATTTTGAAGATTTCTGAAAAATTTCAAAATGTGCTTCTAAACTTCTAAGCTTTGTAAAATCCCCAAAAAATAAAATATCATTCCCGAAATGCTACAAACATGAAGTAGACATATGGGGAATGTAAAGTCATCACAATTTTTGGGGGTATTACTATGTATACCAGAAGTAGAGAAACTGAAACTTTGAAATTTGCTAATTTTTGAAATTTTTGGGTAAATATGGTATTTTTTTATGCAAAAAAATTAACTTTTTTGACCCAATTTTAGCAGTGTCATGAAGTACAATATGTGATGAAAAAACAATCTCAGAACGGCCTGGGTAAGTCAAAGCGTTTTAAAGTTATCAGCACTTTAAGTGACACTGGTCAGATTTGCAAAAAATGGCCAAGTCCTTAAGGTGAAATAGGGCTGAGTCCTTAAGATTTTAAGGTCTGAGTTCTGGGTTATGTCAACTGAGTACAGCAGATAGCAGCATATCATTTCCAAAGATCTGTAAGTCATGGGGAAGCTAATAGTCACGGTGTGAAACTGAGGAAAACCCTTCAATGATAATTAAACAGAATAGTCTAGTATTCTCCAGTTCAATGTCTGCACCATCATTGATTACACTACGAAGTGAGGGAGGAAAATCAATATAAATCTCCATATCCTCAGATATCCTAAAAATTTAATTTACCTGGGGCCCTAACCTGATAACTAATATATAAATAACAACAATAGTATTCTTTATTTTTATAGCACAAAAGTATTTTGCAGTACTTTATAATTAACATGACAAATCAGCAGCCTCAGGTGGCCTCCAAAATTCTACCATATTGCCGGAGATACAGTTTCATACTGTTACGCAGAAGGCAGTATATTGTGCTGCACTGTGATATTTGGTTTTGCAGAGGCGGTATATTGTGCTGCACTGTGATATTTGGTTTTGCAGAGGCGGTATATTGTGCTGCACTGTGGTATTTGGTTTTGCAGAGGCAGTATATTGTGCTGCACTGTGATATTTGATTTTGCAGAGGCAGTATATTGTGCTGCACTGTGGTATTTGGTTTTGCAGAGGCGGTATATTGTGCTGCACTGTGATATTTGGTTTTGCAGAAGCGGTATATTGTGCTGCACTGTGGTATTTGGTTTTGCAGAGGCGGTATATTGTGCTGCACTGTGGTATTTGGTTTTGCAGAGGCGGTATATTGTGCTGCACTGTGATATTTGGTTTTGCAGAGGCGGTATATTGTGCTGCACTGTGGTATTTGGTTTTGCAGAGACGGTATATTGTGCTGCACTGTGGTATTTGGTTTTGCAGAGGCGGTATATTGTGCTGCACTGTTATATTTGGTTTTGCATACGCAGTATTTTGTGCTGCACTGTGGCATTTGGTTCTCCTGAAGCAGTATTTTGCTGGGGTGGTGTTTTGTTCTGCACTACAGTATTGTTGGCCCTCCTTACTTCTGGTGTTCTACCTTCTGTCAATTCGGACCTGCCTACAACATCGGGCCACATTGAGTTCCCAGTCCGCCCCTAGTGACTGTGGGGAACTTTGTGGGTGAAAATGAGAAGTTTAAATTGATTGCCAAAGTGAATAGGAATCTGTAAAGTGACTGGCAAGGATGCTGGGGGAATAGGTGCAGTAATTGGTATAGGGTGGAGGCGTTGGTGCAGTGACTGGCACATGCTGATGGTATTGGTGCAGTGACTGACACGGGGTGAAGGTATTGGTGCAGTGACTGGCACAGGCTGATGGTATTGGTGCAGTGACTGACACGGGGTGTAGGTATCATTGCAGTGACTGGCACAGGGTGAAGGTATTGGTGCAGTGACTGGCACAGGGTGGAGGTATTGGCGCAGTGACTGGCACAGGGTGAAGGTATTGGTGCAGTGACTGGCACAGGGTGGAGGTATTGGTGCAGTGACTGGCACAGGGTGGAGGTATTGGTGCAGTGACTGGCACAGGGTGGAGGTATTGGTGCAGTGACTGGCACAGGGTGGAGGTATTGGTGCAGTGACTGGCACAGGGTGGAGGTATTGGTGCAGTGACCGGCACAGGGTGGAGGTATTCGTGCAGTGACCGGCATAAGGTGGATGTATCAGTACAGTGACTGGTACAGGGTGGGGGTATCACTGTAGTAACTGGCACAAGGCGGAAGCATCAGAGTAGCATTTGGACAGATAGATGAGCCTGGCTGCTGCATTTAGGACAGATGGAAGAGTAGAGTTTAGAGGAGGGAAGACTGATTAGTTATGATTAAGGCCTCATGCGCACGGCCGTGTTCTGTGGCCGAGAGCAGACCGTGGAAACCCGGACGGGATTCCTGCTGACAGCATGAGAGCACGGCGTCATTGGTTGCTATGACACCATGTGCTTCATGCAGCCGCTGCTGTACAGTAATATTGCAATTTGGTGGAATAAATAGTAGTTATTTTTACTTTTTTTTTTTTTTTTTGCAGGGGCTGAAGACAGGAGGAATAGTCCTTGTACTGGAGACTGTATGTTGGAGGGGTCTGAAGAGAGGGGCAGGGCAGTGATATTATTTACGTGGGACTGTTTGCTGGAGTGGCTGAAGGCAGTTGGGGTGATAATATTTTAAATGGGACCGTATGCTGGGGGGGCTGAAGGCAGAAAGAGTGATGAATGTTACATGGGACTGTTTGCAAGAAGGGCTAGAAGGCAGGGGGGTGATGTATCTTACATGGGACTGTATGCTGAAGGGTCTGAAGGCAGGGGGAGTTTTGTATTTTACATGAGTCTGTATGTTAGAGGGGCTGAAGGTGGGGAGTGATGTATTTTACACGGGACTGTATGCTGGAGGGTCTAAAGGCAGGGAAGTGATTTGTTTTACATGGCATTGTATGCTTGAGGGGCTGAAGGCAGCGGGGGGTTGTATCTTACATGGGACTGTATGCTGAAGGGGATGAAGGTGGAGGGGGGTTGTATCTTACATGGGACTATATGCTGGAGGCGCTGAAGGCAAGAGAGTGATGTATCTGGAGGATCGCTGACCATATAGGGAGGGTGTACAGGGACTGGGGGTCCCCCTTCCCCCTTTCCCAGGTTCCCTATCCTTGTTCTAGGGCCCCATTCGATTTTGGTCAGGATTTGGTGCTTTGGGGGTTAATAATGTCATCCTGCCGTGCAGGAAGGGGCGTGCTGCATGGTGCCCCTTTATAAGGCCCTGTGTCCCCTCCTTCTTCCTCTTTGGCAGAAGCGCTGTGTCTGGTAAGATCAGCGTTCGGTCTGCACAGGAGGTATGGATCCCCTGAGGGATATGTTTATGTCTCGCATGGCAGGGGGGTGAGGACTGGCTGCGCTCATTCCTCTGCAGCCTCGGATCCCCCCTGCCGTCTTCCCCTGGTCTTGCGGTTACCGCCGGTGACGCTTCTGTGGTGCCCCTTAGTTCTGCAGCTTTGTCGTGGGGTCGGCGGTCTGCCCGGCATATCCGCCCCCCGCTAGGCTCGGACACAGCCCCCCCCTGCGTACCTCAAGCACTGCTAGTGCAGCTGCGATCCCGGCTTCTCTGCTGAGCTGGCAGTAGCTCCGCCCCTTCCGGTTTCGGCGCCCGCACGTCCGGTTTCAGTATATTTGCCGGCAGTGCGGCGCGAAGTTGGGCATTCCATTATGGGGGCATCTGTTAGTAGCCCTCCCTCTGGGGATTCGCCTCCTACCCCCCTAATTCACAACCCCCACCTCTTCCACCCCCCTCCGCAGTTATGGTGCAAGGGGAGGTTGAACCCACGTTGCCATCTGCCCCTATGGGGGGCAATATAGACATACCTGCTGATGTGGGTACTCCTGTGAGTGCTCCTCGGGCAGCTGCTGCGGAGACTCCTGCCCAGCAGCCTCAGGCCAGCTCTTCTGCTCCCCGGCGGTCACACAGGCGCAGAGCAAGGTCAGATTCGTCACCCTCCTCTGTTGAGAGCCGGAGGCGGAATCGGCATGGATCGCATAGGCATCAGTCCCGTCGCCGGTCTGGCGATTCGCGGTGGAGTAGACACTCCAGATCTTCTAGGTGGCGGTCTCCATCCTCCTCAGAGGGATCTTCCGCCGCTTCAGGGGAGTCTGGTGGGGAGTCGCACAGGAGACGCAAGAGGCGGATGCCTAGCCATTCCTCCAGGGTCCATAGCTTGGTTCCAGTGACTTCTCCGCAACCTGAAGTTGCTGCGCCGGGTCCTGTGGCGGAGCAGGTTCCTTCTACGTCTGGTGAATACCAGTTCACGGGGGCGTGGGGACCGGGCAGTGGGGGTTCGGACACGGCGGCACTGTTAAAGGCATTGTTGGAAAAGTTTAGTCAGCCCCCTCTAAGCCAGGCCCCCCTTCTCCTCCGGTTAAGCCTGTGCCTGCTTTAGCTAGCGTTTACAAGGATTCTTGTTTCTGTGGAGTTAGCTCGCTAGGGGCCCATTTAGAAGAGGCTGTTAGGGAGAAGGTATGGGCTAACCAGTATGTAGACATCTGGTCCCTCATATCTGTTGACCAACACACAGTGGATAAGGAGAGACGCTTCCCGGAGAAGCCTTACGGGCGAAGACCGAAGGTAGCAAAAACAATGAATAATTGGTTACAAGCCTTTGCAGTTTTGGGTTGTATCATGGGACAGCGCCATCCCGAGCGTTGTTCAGAATTGTTTATATACCAGGATGTCATTTACAGCGCCTATAAGAGTCGTGGCGGCACCGCTTGGTGGCGTTACGACGAGGAATTTAGGCGTCGCCTGGCATTACAGCCAAATTTGGGCTGGGGGGTTATGGCCACGGATGTCTGGCTCAGGTTGATGGTGGGGCAAAAACCTCCTCCCTTTTTGGGGGCGGCCGCTGGTCCAGGGGGTCCTCTTCCCTGGGGCCGGTGGCCGTCCGCCCACCGGGGTCATGTTGGCTGTTCAACGAGGGTAACTGCAGGTTTGCGGGATTGTGTAGATTTAAGCACGAGTGCTCCGCATGTGGTGGCCCCCATTCAGCTAATAAGTGCTCCCGTCCTCCCATTAGACCCCCCAAGCAGGGTGAGCAGGGTGTGCATAAGAACCCCGGTGAGTGTGGCAGAGATGGACCTCTGGCTAGACAGTTACCCCAATAGGCAGGCAGCTGTGCAGCTGAGGGTGGGGTTTTCAGTTGGGTTCTTTATCCCTTTTGTATTAAGTCGTTGTCTGGTTTTGTAAGATAATCTGAGGTCTGCCCGTGATTTTCTGGATGTCCTCAGGGAAAAAGTTAAGAAAGAGGTGGAATTGGGGTGTATGAGGGGCCCATTTAGCGAGTTACCTTTCCCCAACCTGAGGGTTTCTCCGCTTGGGGTGGTCCCTAAGAAGGAGGTGGGTAAGTTTCGGTTGATACACCATCTGTCTTATCCCAAGGGCTCGTCTGTGAATGACGCCATTACCCCGGAGGATTCGTCAGTGTCATATGTTTCATTTGACAGGGCGGTCGAGTTGGTCAAGGAGGCTGGTAGAGGGGCTCTCTTGGCGAAATCAGACATAGAATCGGCGTTCCGCCTCCTCCCGGTTCACCCCGATTGTTTTCATTTGCTAGGTTGCCGTATTCGTTTCGTATTGGGGCAGCAACTGAAGCTGCTAGGGCGGGTTTGCCAGAGTCTGAGGTCATGAAGATCGGTAGATGGAAGTCTGCTTGTTTTGCAAGGTATATTAGACCGGACCTATTATAGAAAAAAATAAAATAAAATAAAAATATAGATATATTTATAAATAAATAAAATTAAGAAAAAAGGAATCTGTCAACGGTCTTTCCCCCGGGGTCTGTTCAATTGATCACTTGTGTTCAATTTACGGTTATGTTTTTCTCGGTTTTAATGGTTGTTTCTTCACAGGCGCAGTAGGACCGACGGTGTGGATGGTGGGTCATTCCTACATTTTCTGGGCAGCGCAGAGAGCCGAATGTCGACCCGGTGGGAGATCCCTGGGTTTCAGTGATGTGAGAGTGTTGTGGAGGGGGATCTGGGGCGTCAGATGGTCCCAGCTGTTGTCACAAGTGGTGGAGATTGGCATGCAGGGGGGTTGTCCCATAGTGTTGGTGGTCCACACGGGGGGCAACGATATCGGGTCCGTGCCGTTGCTGGAGCTCTTAATGCTCATGCGGGCTGACTTAGAACATTTTCCGTCTTTTTTCCGGGAGGTCATTTTAGTATGGTCTGAGATTGTACCGCGGGTGGTGTGGCAAGGTGGTAGGGATGGTGAGGCCACCAAGAAGTGCAGGCGGACGGTGAACGCACGAATGTCCCATTTTGTTAGATCCCGCGGTGGGGTGGTTGTTCGTCATTGACAATTGGAGGGTGACAATCACTCGTTGATGAGGCCGGATGGTGTCCACTTGTCCGATATCGGCCTAGATATTTTTCTCTCTGTTCTCCAGGATGGGATTGAACAGGCCATGTTCTTGTTGGGTGGTGGTCGGAGCCCCGTGTGAGGGCGGGTCTCCTCCGTGGCGGCAGGTAAAGAGAAATAGGATACTGAGCAGGTGAACTGGCGTAATCTGCCCGCTGGGAGTCCAGTGGCTGGCGGATCGCACGGGCTCAGTTATGTGTTATGCCGTTAAAAGAATTAGCTGTGGCCGACTACCACCCAACAAAATCGTTCAATAAAGGTTATAAACTTGACTTGGTTGTCAGTGTCATTTGTGGTGGGTTGACATGGCGGGGCCAGGGTGTAGATGGTTCCCCTTCTCCTTTCCTGAGAGTGACTACCAACAGTCTTACAGGGGACTGTATGCTGGAGGAGCTGAAGACAGGGGGGAGATTGTATCTTACATGGAAATGTATGTTGGAGGAGCAGAAGGCAGGGGGAAGGTTGTATCTTACATCGGACTGTATGCCGGAGCGGCTGAAGGGGGCCATAATAATTACTACAAGGGTTCATTCACACGTCCGTAGTGTATTGCGGACCCATTCTGCGGACGTGTGAATGTTGCCTAATACAGATGGGGCCATAATTATTACAATAACACTACAGAGGGGGCAATTATAATATTATTAATAATAATTATACAGAGGGCCATTATATATTATAATTATACAGAGGGCATTATACTTATGGTCACTACAGGGGAGGGGAGATCTGTTATCTGAGGATGATAGTAAAGTGAGGAATCTAAAAAAAAATCTGTGAAACTCTGCAGAGACGCGGCTTAAAGAAGGTATTATGTCTTATCTCCGAATGAAGACACTGAGGAAAATCTACATCACAGGAGATGTCACTGGATGTAACATGTATGGTGCTGTATTTTCCTGTATATTTCATAGCAACGTAGGTTATGTCCATCCAAATTTGGCCCACACTGCCGCAGCCTGGTCCCAGACTTCAGGTCACACTGTGCGTGTTCTGAATTCTGGGGCCTCACACCCATCTACTACATTATCTTTACTCAGAGAGTTTCCAATTCTGCTAGATGATGAGTATCCATAGTTAGACAAATTATCTACAATTCGCTAAAATTCAAGACGTCCTGTTGAGAATTTTCCAAGACCACAAGAGCAATCTTAAAACAGTTGAGAAAGAGCCCAAAGGTAATAGCAAATGAACTAAAGAAGATTCTACAAACTGCTGAAACTATTCATGAATCCACTTTTATAAGAACACTGAATAACAATTGTGTTCATGGAAGGACCCCATGGAGGAAGCTGCTGCTCTCCAAAACAACTTGAGCTTCTTCACTTATGAGGGCCTGTCCCACAGGCGAAGAAGGTTCCAGTGCCACAAGATTGACAGGGCTGGACATTTAGTTGGGCTATGACATTTTCCATTTGTGTGCTGCTGCTGCTGTGATTAGCAGAGCAAGGGCAGAGGCTCTGCTTTGGAGCAGCATCTGCATAATACTAGATGGCTGGCATGAATTGTCAACTTTGCTTGTGAAGGAAGAGGTCATTCCCTGTGTTGTATCTACCATAGATTCCCATTGTTGATTTAATTTACATCACTAGGTGGAACCTAGAAAAACATGACTATGACTAGTGATAGCCATGCTGCCATGCTAGTTGCCTCCAGTTATCACATGGTCCCATGATCCTACACGCTATAGTGAATATGAACAGGAACAATAGGTGTCCTTCAGGATCCTACTGGAAACCATAGTAGACTTTTTGAGGATGCAGTAGTTTTCAGATGGCAATAATGCTATAAGAAGATGATAGGGGAGGAGAATGATCTGATGATGAAAAGCAGGGACAAAAAAGAACGTGGTGAAAATCTCAGTAAGTGATGGTCTAAGGTCTCATTGTGCTTTTCTGTTTCATTTCCATGTAAATGGCTTATCAGTTGTAGATTAAATAAGAATGCCCCATGCGTGTTTGTCTGAGCTATCTCTAGATAACCGAGCAACAAGTAAATATTAGGCAACTGGTCAGCTAGATTTATGTCCCATAATCCTTGAGTCTGTGCCAGTAACTAATATTGTATGCCATATAAATATATCATTAACCCTATAATGGGCCATTGCTTAAGAAAATCTTGTGATGCCCAATTGAAGCAATGTATCTAGTAGGGATTGAATATCTCCATAATATGCTATGGTTTGAAACAGCACACTCTGTATGAATCCCACAGAATATATCTCTGTATGTAATTGGAGGTACAGTGGTAAAGTATGGGCCTATACAGCTATTCTATTGTGCTGTATTATAATTCATATGACTCAGAGCTTACGGACATTTGCAATAGGCCCAACAATAAGATATCTGATACTTGAATAATTGTCTAATAATCAGTGTAAATTATACTTACGAAATCTCTTGGAATGTTCAGAGACTGCAGGAAAAAAGAGATCTTCTGGACCAGGGGTGCACCTAGCCTTTCTGCTGCCTGACATTATATACAGCACTACAGAACATACAGGGTAATACAGCGCCCCCTTACCTCTTACCTTCCAGTGATGTCTCCTCAGATGCAGATATTCTCTTTCCTCATCTTCTCCTTTCAGACCAGACCACCATGATGACGTATTTCAGCTGCGTCTCATCTATGCAGACATTGACAGACATGTTAGTTTCCTACTTTTCCATCCTCCTCCCCACCTTCTGAACACCCCCATCCTGTCACCCCCAATACTGTGCCCGCTCTGCTCCCCAATACTATATTTCAGAAAAAGAAACAGCATATACTGTAAATGCCCCTTATAATGTGTGCCAGTACAAAATTATGTCCCTATAATGTGTGCCAGTACAAAAAAATGCCCCCATTGTGTGACAGTACAACAAAATGCCCCCGTTGTGTGCCAGTACAAAAAAATGCCCCCATTGCACACCAGTACAAATGGCTCCATAATGTGTGCCATTACAAAAAATACCTTTTATGTGCTCCCAGTAGAACAATGTCACCATAGTACCCCCATAACGGGGCGCAGGACACGTGGCTGGTATGATGTTATAACACTATTGTACTGTGATTGATGTAGTTGTAATAGGATTGACATACCAATGGTATATGTTTACTTGCACAAGCACTTTATTGTATGATACTGTGTATATTGTTCCTATATGCATGCTGCTTGCTAAGAATGAAATACCTTTATAAGTGACCCACGTGACCTGCTAGGGCATTTTGCCCCTTGTTTTCTACTACCATCTGAGACTTTTAATGTATGTTTTTAAAAATTGTGTCATAATAAAGATTTACTTATTTATATGTCTCCGGTTGTTGCTATATTTTGCTGTTTAATTTACTGATGCTAGGCTGCGTGGCACCTGAGGGGTTAACTGACGCGGATCGCAGCGCCCTGTCATAGAAGTCAGGTGCCGGCTATGTGATTTTGCTGCCGACACCTGCAGCCAGCCAGTCGCAGGGGCAACACGCGAGGTGCACGGTGGACCGATGAGGGGCCAAATAATATAACACACAGTTTATCAGATTACTCACGGTTAGCAGATATCCTCCCTGGGCTGGCAGCACAGTGTTGAGGTGAACAGCACAAAATCCTCCGGGGCACGCTCTGTGATAGGAAGCATCAGCCAAGATGGTGGTTGAGGTGCCCTTGATGTTAGGGGTGCTTAGGGTGCTTGTTGCGGCTGAGTCCCTTGATGTTTTTTGTCGTGACGTCAGTACCGTTAATGGTGGTACAACCATAAGTAGTAATAATGAGGTAGACAGTGGTGAAATGCAACTTACAACTTTTACTTTGGATGTCTTTGGTTGCAGCAGTACAAATATGCAGTCTCTTGATGGTACAGAGTTAATTCTGCAAATCCACTGTTTCTAGGCTTTTCAGGTCTCTAGTTTTGGAGCAGTGGGTTAGGTGTACCTGGTTCCTTTAGATGTGTGGGATCCTATTCCTTGTCTTTCCCTACAAGCTGAATATTTAGACAGGAAAACTCAACTGTCTCTCAGAAGTTTGGTGTGGCTGCCTGAAGCTATAAATCCTCCACCATGCAAAGGTGTCTGTGGCCCTCAATAATGGCTCTTATCACCGATGATTCCTTAGGAAAGCTTGCTTCTTTTCCAGGGAGGCAAACTCTTCTCCTACTGGTCAGGGATGCAAGTCTATAGTCTGGCCACAGAAGGAAAACGCTCTTCTGCGCCTGAGTATCACCTACTAGCAAAGTTGGCTCAACTCACTAATCTGTGTCATTAAGTCTCCACTCTACATTTTCTCCCACTAATCTGATCTGACTCCCTCAGATCTGCTCTCTTCTCTGAGTATATCTTTCCAACTAGGATCTGGACTGCCCAACTAGGCCTGACCTAGGTATATATATAGGACCTGAACTTTATCCCCATCTAGTGGTGGGATGTATGAATTTCACCTAATCTGCCTGGTAACAGGGATTTTGCAGATACATACATACAAAATCATACATTACAACCTAGTGCTTTAGATAAGGTAAAAAGTGCTTTTAAGCAGTGCCCACACACACACGTAGTGGGACGCTGCACACTCGCCTCCTGTATTTGTATTAAAAGGTTACTTATCTTCATTAATGGCATAGTGCGCCCCCTTCCTTCCACCAGTACTAAAAAGATTGGTGGAGCAGTGCGCCCCCCTCAACCCTCTCAGTGGCCACAGAGTCCCCTCCCCTCCTCCTCATTGGAGGTGCAGTGGCAGCTTCTGATCGGAGCCCCAGCAGTGTAATCCTGGGGCTCTGATCGGTTACCATGGTAGCCAGGACGTTACTGAAGCCCTGGCTGCCATGGTAATCTCCCTGCTGCTGTGTGCACTATGCACAGGGCAGCAGGGAGAGTGTGAAGTCCTATTCACCCTAATAGAGCTCTATTAGGGTGAATAGGACAAGGGATGAAAAGATCCCAGGTTCTAGCACCTAAGGGGGAAATAGTTATTAAATAAAAAGTAAAAAAAAAAAAAGTTATAAAAAAAAACCAAACATTAAAATATTAAGTTTAAATCACCCCCTTTCCCAATTTTAAATATAAAATATACATAAACAATAAATAAATAAACATATTACATATCGCCACTCCCTAAAAAGTGTGAACTATTAAAATATAATAAAATATCTCCTATGCAGTGAACGCCGTAACAGAAAAACAAAAATAAAAACAGTGCGATTCGCCATTTTTTAGTCACCTTGTCCCCCCAAAAATAGGATCGGACCGTTTGATTATGGGTCTGATGTTCCATAAAATGCAGAATGCACGCTGCTTTTTTGGTGTTTTATTTTTTTCGCTGATTTTAAAATTGAGAGATTAGTCAACATGTCCTACGGTGTAGAACATGTCTAAGCCCGGGCACCACGTCAAGGTTTCTCAAGTGGCCCGGGACCTAACACTCTCCTACCTGAGCCGTATGGGCAATACCAGGAGCCAGTGGGCAAATTACAGGAGCATGAGGCCGACTCACAAACAGCTCATGTAATTTGCCCACTGGCTCCTGGTATTGCCCATACGGCTCAGGTAGGAGAGTGTTAGGTCCCGGGCCACTTGAGAAACCTTGACGTGGTGCCCGGGCCTAGACATGTTCTACACCGTAGGACATGTTGACTAATCTCTCAATTTTAAAATCATTTTGAGGGTTTAGTGAGACTGCAGAGTGCACCTGTATTTGTTATTGTTTTGTTATATTGTTATATTGATTATGACATCCGCACTTGTTACCTTGTGTGAGATGTCTATTGTGGTACTTGTGGTTCGCCGCGGGCATCCTCCACCGTATGCATTTTTCTGGGGATCGCCATTAGCAACAAGCCACAAGTGCAGGATTTGCTCCCCTGTATATATGCACGACTGCATGTGGGTTTGAGCACCTTCTGCTAATGCCACCCTGTCTCCCTATATAGTGCCCCCCATAGTCTGTGCCAGAATAAAGTTGACTTATTTTGTCCCCCCAGTAGATGCCCCCATAATGCTCCTTTCTCCCTTCCTCAACACATACTTGCCTCCATGGTGTCATGGAACCATGAACCAGACGTACAACAAGAGATAAGTGGAAATAAGAAGGCTTTATTGAAAATCAAGCTGTGAGGCAAAAGTCCAAACGGATGGCTAAACCGAAGCAGGGTCTTGCGAAGCCAGAGGTCAGGAACCAGAAGGGTAGTCAGACGAAGCCTGGATCAGGAACCAGCAGGGTAGTCAGACGAAGCCTGGATCAGAAACCAGCAGGGTAGTCAGACGAAGCCAGGATCAGGAACCAGAAGCAGCAGCAGTCTTAGAAGCATGTGAACACAGGAGGACCAAGCAAGGAACTGAAGCCACAGACCTCCTATATATATGAGCTAGGCATCCAGCTCCTCCCAGTGGGAAGGAGAAGCCGCAGGGTGGGAGGCTACAAGAAACCCAGAAACCAAGATGGCCGCCAGCACATGTCAAACGAAGGAGAACAGCAAGAAGGTAAGACCATGACAGTACCTCCCCCTCAAGGGCCCCTCCTCCGCGGAGTAAAGAACGGTTTCTGAGGGAAGCGTGCGTGGAAGGCTCGGAGCAAGGCAGGAGCATGGACATCTGCGGAGGGAACCCAGGAACGCTCCTCTGGACCATAACCACGCCAATGGACCAAAAACTGCACCCGACCGCGGACCAGGCGTGAGTCCAGGATATTGCTCACCTCATACTCCTCACGATTGCCCACTTGGACCGGACGAGGCCGAGGAACCGAGGAAGTGAAACGATTACACACCAGTGGCTTCAACAGGGAGACATGAAACACGTTGGAGATCCGCATGCCAGGAGGAAGCGCAAGGGCATAGGCTACCGGGTTTACCCTGCGAAGCACTCGGAAGGGACCAACAAAGCGAGGCGCCAGCTTGGGAGTGGGCACTCGAAGGTTGAGGTTGCGGGTGGACAACCATACGCGGTCTCCGACCTGGTAGGAAGGAGCGGGCGCTCGTCTGCGATCAGCCTGGAGTCTCTGGCGCTGCGCAGAGACCTCAAGGGACCTCTGGATCTGTACCCAAGAAGCACGTAGGACGGAAAGGTGATCCTCCACAGCCGGAATATCCTGGGGAGAGAATACCTCCGGTAACACGGCAGGTTGGAACCCATAATTGGCCATGAAGGGAGACGTCCCAGAGGAAGAGTTCACCGCCGTGTTCCTGGCAAACTCAGCCCAAGGCAGGAGGTCAACCCAATTGTCTTGGTGATCGGAGACATAGCAACGAAGGAATTGCTCCAAGGCCTGATTGGATCGTTCTGCGGCCCCATTGGACTGAGGGTGGTAGGCCGAGGAGAAAGAGAGATGAATCCCCAACTGGGAGCAAAAGGAGCACCAGAACCTGGACACAAACTGACTCCCCCGATCCGACACAATCTCCTTGGGCAAACTGTGCAACCGGAAGACCTCCCTGGCAAAAATCGTGGCCAACTCTCGTGCAGAGGGTAACTTCTTGAGAGGAACACAGTGGCACATTTTGGAAAACCGATCCACAATCATGAGAATGACCTGATGGCCTCGGGATGCAGGGAGGTCCGCAATGAAATCCATCCCCAGGTGTGACCATGGACGCTCCCCGGTGGCTATGGGTTGCAAAAGGCCCAACGGACGGTGCCGAGGGGATTTACTCTGGGCACAAACGGAGCATGCCGCTACATATGCGGCGATGTCGGAACGTAGAGAAGGCCACCAGAACAGACGTGAAACAGCCCATGACAGCTGATTCTTTCCAGGATGCCCCGCGGCCTTGGAGTTATGGTAGGTTCGCAACAACCGAGTGCGCAACTCCTCAGGCACAAAACATCTGCCGTTGGGTCTCCCAGAGGGAGCACCAGATTGAGCCGCCAAAATCTGCTCACCCAGGGGAGAGGTCAGGCTGGTGCGAATGGCGGCCAGGATCTGATTCGGAGGTATGACCGAAGTCGGAATCGACTCCTCCCCGGACAGCTCGGAGTACTGCCGTGATAAGGCATCCGCTCTGATGTTCTTGGAACCGGGTAGGTAGGAGACCACGTAATTAAAACGCGACAAGAAGAGAGCCCATCTGGCCTGACGTGGTGTCAATCTCTTGGCCTCAAAGAGGTAGGTCAGATTCTTGTGGTCCGTCAGGATGAGAACCCGAACCACCGAGCCCTCGAGCAAGTGCCTCCATTCTTTAAGGGCCTGCACGATGGCCAATAACTCCCTGTCACCAATCTGATAGTTGCACTCCGCGGAAGACAGTTTCCGGGAGTAAAACCCACAAGGAAGCAGAGGACCCTCTGGTGTTCTACGCTGAGACAGAAGGGCGCCTACTCCCGTCTCAGACGCGTCCACCTCGAGGACAAAAGGCAACCCAGGGTTGGGATGCGACAGAATCGGAGCCGACACAAAGGCGGACTTTAGAGCCTCAAAAGCTCGGATGGCCTCGAGCGGCCAGACCTGGGGATTACTGCCCTTCCTGGTCAGATCCGTGAGAGGCTTGGCTAGCATGGAAAAGTCCCTGATGAACTTCCGATAATAATTGGCGAAGCCCAAAAAGCGCTGCAGGGCACGAAGACCACTGGGCTGGGGCCACTGTAAGACAGCCGAAACCTTCTCAGGATCCATGGAGAACCCCTCAGCGGAAATGATGTAACCTAAGAAGGTTACCTGGGATCGGTGAAATTCGCATTTCTCAAGCTTACCAAACAGCTTGTTCTCTCGTAACCGTTGCAACACTCGTCTGACATCCAGAATGTGGGCCTCCATGGATTCAGAATATACCAAGATGTCATCCAAATAGACCACCACACACTGCTGCAACAGGTCACGGAAAACATCGTTGATGAATTCCTGGAAGACTGCGGGCGCATTGCACAACCCAAAGGGCATAACCAAGGATTCATAATGACCGATCCTGGTGTTAAACGCGGTCTTCCACTCATCGCCCGCCTTGATCCTTACCAGGTTATATGCCGCCCTCAGGTCGAGTTTGGTAAAGACCGTGGCCCCTTTGAGGCGATCGAACAGCTCGGAAATCAAGGGTATCGGGTAAGCGTTCTTGATCGAGATGCGATTGAGACCCCTGTAATCGATGCAAGGCCTCAACTCACCGCCCTTCTTTTTCACAAAGAAAAATCCAGCCCCTGCCGGGGACGAGGATTTGCGAATGTGTCCGCGTGAAAGCGCCTCCCTCACGTACTCCTCCATGGCCTCATTCTCCGCTACCGACAGTGGATAGACTTTGCCACGAGGAGGAACGGCACCAGATTGTAACTCTATGGCACAATCGTATGGGCGGTGCGGAGGTAGGGCAACCGCACGCACCTTATCGAATACATCCCGGTACTCCTCGTATTCAGGAGGCAACAGAGAGTCCGAGGAAGTACACAGCAACTTGACAGACCCATGGATGCAACTAGCCCCACACTGCGGTGACCACGAGAGGATCTCGGCAGATCTCCAATCGAAAGTCGGATTATGCTTCTGGAGCCAGGGGTACCCCAAGACCACCGAGTAGTGTGGAGACGAAATAACCTGGAGACAGACCGACTCTCTGTGAACGGCACCAATGGCCATCCCCACTGGAAGGGTCTTATGAGTCACGTGTGGCGGCAGAAGGGGTCTGCCGTCTATCGCCTCAAGAGCCAGTGGGGAACCTCGAGGCTGCAGAGGAATGGAATTGGCGGCAGCGAACACACTATCAATGAACAAACCACCAGCACCAGAGTCCACCAACGCCTGGGTCGTCACCGAGCCCCCGACCCAGGAGAGGACAACAGTAATCAGTGGTTTGTCAACACGGGAAACCGGGGACGAGGAGACTCCACCCAAGATCTGCCCCCGACAGGATCTCAGGTGCGAGCGTTTCCCGGACGGTTCGGGCATGCCAACCGAAAATGCCCACCGAGACCACAGTACATGCATCGGCCCTCGCGTCTCCGGAGTGCCCTCTCCCCCTCGGACAGGCGAGCAAACCCCAGCTGCATGGGTTCACCCCCAGACAAGTCATCCCCAGGAGGCGTGGGAGGAGAGGGAGGCACGGGTGGGACAGCAAACGTAGGCGCCAATCTGTTAGAAGACCTCCGCAGGCTCTCCTTAAAGGAAGGTCTCTCCCTGAGTCTGGTGTCAATCAAAATCAGGAAAGAAATAAGAGACTCGAGCTCCACTGATAGGTCCTTAGCTGCAACCTCATCCTTCAAGGCATCCGAGAGACCATGAGAGAAAGCAGCGACCAGAGCCTCATTATTCCAGCCCACCTCTGCTGCCAGGGTACGAAACTCAATGGCGTATTCAGCTACGGATCGTGAACCCTGTCTGATGGACATAAGGAGCTTCGCAGCAGAGGCAGCACGAGCCGGCACATCGAATACCTTCCGAAGAGAAGCAACAAAACCGTAAAACTCGGCAACCACCGGATTGTTGTTCTCCCATAAAGGGCTGGCCCAGGCCAAGGCCTTGTCCGAGAGCAGCGAGATCAAGAAGCCCACCTTTGATCTCTCAGTAGGAAAGGCATGTGGCAGCAACTCGAAATAAATGCCCACCTGGTTAAGGAAACCTCGGCACTGAGTTGGCTCTCCCCCAAAGCGCTGTGGAAGGGGGGCAGAACCGGTCATACCCCGAAACACCGCAGGTGCAGCAACAGGTGTCGGGGTAGACTCTGGAGCAACAACCGGAGCGGCAGTAGGAGCGGGCCCAGGAGCGACAACCGACCCATCGGCAACGGAAGCTAAATGAGCCGTGCGTTCAAGCAGGGTTTGCAACGCCACAGCGAACCGACCCAACAGGTGATCCTGCTGATCAAGTCTGGCAACCAGCGTAGGTAGCGAGGATGGCCCTGTACCGTCAGAATTCATGGCTTGGTCCTAATGTCATGGAACCATGAACCAGACGTACAACAAGAGATAAGTGGAAATAAGAAGGCTTTATTGAAAATCAAGCTGTGAGGCAAAAGTCCAAACGGATGGCTAAACCGAAGCAGGGTCTTGCGAAGCCAGAGGTCAGGAACCAGAAGGGTAGTCAGACGAAGCCTGGATCAGGAACCAGCAGGGTAGTCAGACGAAGCCTGGATCAGGAACCAGCAGGGTAGTCAGACGAAGCCAGGATCAGGAACCAGAAGCAGCAGCAGTCTTAGAAGCATGTGAACACAGGAGGACCAAGCAAGGAACTGAAGCCACAGACCTCCTATATATATGAGCTAGGCATCCAGCTCCTCCCAGTGGGAAGGAGAAGCCGCAGGGTGGGAGGCTACAAGAAACCCAGAAACCAAGATGGCCGCCAGCACATGTCAAACGAAGGAGAACAGCAAGAAGGTAAGACCATGACACATGGCACTTTCAGCGATGTGATACAGGCCTATTCCGGCCTGTGTCCCGCGCTGTGTGCTGTCCGGCTCAGGCAGCGCAATGATAATGACGTCATCGCGCCACCTTGCGTCAGCCTCTGATAGGCTACTGGCATGAGGCCTGCAGCCTATTAGAAGGAGCAGAGCAGGGAGACGACGCTCGCATTTCCTCACGCTTCAAGGTAACGAATCACATTTTTTCCAAAAATGGCTGCTGCACATGTTAGGACATGGAGCAAAGAACTCTGGGAACGAAGGATCACCCACAATGCCATGCATGCAGCCAATCAGCAGGCAGCCAGACCTGTGATGTCACAGCCCTATAAATAGCCTCAAACATTTTGGATTCTTCCATTTTCCAGTGTACTTAGTGCAGGGAGAGATGTTAGCAGCTGCTAGGGACAGTTCTAGGAAAGACTTCATTGTGCTGAAAAACAATTTACAAGTTCAGGGAAAGATTATTCAAGGTGTAGGGAAAGAATAGGGAGGAATCATCTACACTATAAAAGGAGAACAGGGTCCAATAGGGGAGTGATAAGAGCGATTCTATTACACCTTGCTGTACTGACTGGGGATCCAAATTGCTATTATACTGCTGCTTTCAGGTTTGCAATAGATTATACCTCTGTAATTCCAGCAAACCTTGCTTGTTATTGGGGTGCAAGTGCTGTTTGATACAGCCATTAACAGGTTGTATTACTAGGAAATATACGTACGTCCTATTAACTGTTCTGCGGTGCATTTAAATTGTTCTACAGTTACTTTTGGGGTGTATCAGTGTAAAAAAAAGTTAGTATTATTTGACGTTCTGCGATGCAGTTACATTGTACTACACACTTTTTTTAGGGTGTTTTAATAGCCTAAAAAGTGCGTAATTGCCATTCCGCGGTGCAGTTACATTGTACTACAGCCTTTTTTGGGGTGTACAAGTGTAAAAAAAAGTACGTCTTATTTGCCGTTCTGCGGTGCAGTCACTTTGTACTACAGCCTTTTATGGGGTGTATAAGTGTAAAAAAAAGTACATATTTTTTGCCGTTCTGTGGTGCAGTTACTTTGTTCTACAGCTTTTTGGGGTGTATAAGTGTAAAAAAAAGTACGCCTTATTAGCCGTTCTGTGGTGCGGTTACTTTTTACTACAGCCTTTTTTGGGGTGGCCAAAAGTTTTAAGAATTACATAAATATTGGAAATGGGAAAAGTTGCTGCTTAAGTTTTTATAATAGCAATTTGCATATACTCCAGAATGTTATGAAGAGTGATCAGATGAACTGCATAGTCCTTCTTTGCCATGAAAATTAACTTAATACCCCAAAAAATCTGCTGAGATCATTTCAGTAATCGTCTTGTTAACTCAGGTGAGAATGTTGACGAGCACTAGGCTGGAGATCATTATGTCAGGCTGATTGGGTTAAAATGGCAGACTTGACCTGTTAAAAGGAGGGTGATGCTTGAAATCATTGTTCTTCCATTGTTAACCATGGTGACCTGCAAATAAACGCATGCAGCCATCATTGCATTGCATAAAAATGGCTTCACAGGCAAGGATATTGTGGCTAATAAGATTGCACCTCAATCAACAATTTATAGGATCATCAAGAACTTCAAGGAAAGAGGTTCAATTCTTGTTAAGAAGGCTTCAGGGCGTCCAAGAAAGTCCAGCAAGCACCAGGATCCTCTCCTAAAGAGAATTCAGCTGCGGGATCGGAGTGCCACCAGTGCAGAGCTTGCTCAGGAATGGCAGCAGGCAGGTGTGTGCGCATCTGCACGCACAGTGAGGCAAAGACTTTTGGAAGATGGCCTGGTGTCAAGAAGGGCAGCAAAAAAGCCACTTCTCTCCAAAAAAAACATCAGGGACAGATTGATCTTTGCAGAAAATATTGTGAATGGACTGCTGAGGACTGGGGCAAAGTCATATTCTCCGATGAAGCCTCTTTGTGATTGTTTGGGGCATCAGGAAAAAGGCTTGTCCGGAGAAGAAAAGGTGAGTGCTACCATCAGTCCCGTGTCATGCCAACAGTAAAGCATCCTGAGACCATTCATGTGTGGGGTTGCTTCTCATCCAAGGGAGTGGGCTCACTCACAATTTTACCCCAAAACACAGCCATGAATAAAGAATGGTACCAAAACACCCTCCAACAGCAACTTCTTCCAACAATCCAACAACAGTTTGGTGAAGAATAATGCATTTTCCAGCACGATGGAGCACCGTGCCATAAGGCAAAAGTGATAACTAAGTGGCTCGGGGACCAAAACGTTGACATTTTAGGTCCATGGCCTGGGAACTCCCCAGATCTTAATCCCATTGAGAACTTGTGGTCAATCCTCAAGAGGCAGGTGGACAAACAAAAACCCACAAATTCTGACAAACTCCAAGAAGTGAATATGAAAGAATGGGTTGCTATCAGTCAGGAATTGGCCCATAAGTTGATTGACAGCATGCCCAGTCGAATTGCAGAGGTCCTGAAAAAGAAGGGCCAACACTGCAAATACTGACTCTTTGCATAAATGTCATGTAATTATCGATAAAAGCCTTTGAAACGTATGAAGTGCGTGTAATTATATTTCACTACATCACAGAAACAACTGAAACAAAGATCTAAAAGCAGTTTAGCAGCAAACTTTGTGAAAACTAATATTTGTGTCATTCTCAAAACTTTTGGCCACGACTGTACATCTTATTTGCCATTCTGCAGTGCAGTTACTTTTTACTACAGCCTTTTTTCGGCTATATAAGTGTAAAAAAACAGTACATTTTATTTGCCGTTCTGCAGTGCAGTTCCTTTGTTCTACAGTTTTTTTTGGGTGTATAAGTGTAAAAAAAATACGTCTTATTTGCCATTCTGCGGTGCAGTTACTTTGTACTACAGCCTTTTTTGGGGTGTATATGTGTAAAAAGAAGTACATCTTATTTGTCGGTCTGCGGTGCAATTAATTTGTATTACAGCTTTTTTCGGGGTGTATAAGTGTAAAAAAAAAATACATATTATTTGCCGTTCTGCGATGCAGTTACTTTGTACTACAGCCTTTTTTGGGGTGTATAAGTGTAAAAAAAAGTACGTCTTATTTGCTGTTCTGTGGTGCAGTTACTTTGTACTACAGTCTTTTTTGGGGTGCATAGGTGTAAAAAAAAGTGCATCTTATTTGCCATTCTGCGGTGCAGTTACTTTTTATTACAGCCTTTTTTCGGCTGTATAAGTGTAAAAAAACAGTACATTTTATTTGCCGTTCTGCGGTGCAGTTCCTTATTCTACAGATTTTTGGGGGTGTATAAGTGTAGAAAAAAGTACATCTTATTTGCCGTTCTGCGGTGCAGTTACTTTGTACTACAGCCTTTTATGGGGTGTATATGTGTAAAAAAAAGTACATCTTATTTGCCATTCTGTGGTGCAGTTACATTGTACTACAGCCTTTTTTGGGTTGTATTATTGGAAAAAACAAGTACGTTTTAATTGCCGCTCTGCGGTCAAGTTACTTTGTTCTACTTTTTGGGGTGTATTAATTTCCTTTTAATTTCATTATTTTATCTAACAGTATGTCAGAAAGACAAGTGACAGGCCCTTCAAAGGGAACGGGCAGTGGCCAAAATGTTTCTGGAGCAGGCAGCAGAAAAAGGGGGGTGGCAGCAGGAGTCGCAGTGAGAGGGCTGAGCTTCCGATGTTATCTAGCGGTCGTGTCTTGACCAGCAACCCAGCAGTGCTTGAATGGTTGACTCTGTCTTTTACTTCGTTGCAAGTGACATCAGACCCCCCACGCCAAGAGTCGGCGGGTTCTTCAGACACAATGCTTAGTTAGCATGGCCTCACCTGTCCTCAACCGGCCTTTGTCCTTTTCTGTTTCCTCTGATAGAGAAGTATTATATGCCATAGGCTCCGCTCTACTTTTCAGTGAGCATGAGCTACTAGAGGACCGTCAGCAGCTACTGCCCAGCCAGGATCTGGAGGCGACATCCACCGCTTCCTCCCGTAGGTGGGCAAGTAGTGATCATGATAGTAGCGTGGGAGCTGATGTTGCGAGCGGTCAGGCTGCTGGGCCTGAGACCATTGAGGGGGACATCAGTGACTTGCAGACCATTGTGGATGATGATGAAGCCTACCACGTGAGGCAAGATGGTAGCCTGGCCCGGAGTCAGCAGGGTTGCAGCAGTGGAAGGTCGTGAGCCAAATGTTGCCAGGGTAGACCGTCCGCTTCGCAGGAGAGTACCTGCCCGTGAAGTAGCGGTGCAGAGATTTATGTAGGCAGCGGTAGCAGGCAGTCAGTACAGAGTGTTGGAGGGAAAATGCCATACTCGGCGGTGTGGCAATATTTTGTTAGTCCGCTGGAGGAGGTAAACATGGCCATTTGCAGAATTCGTGGGCAGAAGGTAAATCGTGGGCAGGGTGCCAATGTTGGCACCACTGCCCTGCATCAACACATGCAGTGTCACCATAAAGTGGCCTAAGAGAACCATGGCTCCAATGTGGTGGTACAGCCTGTCGCAGCAACCTCTGCATCACCCAGTGGCACGCACCCAATTTCATGCAGTCAAGGCTTCACCATCTCAGCCGAAAGGAGCCGTCTGGCCTTCCCATCATCTGCTGGTTCTAAATGCTTCTGCTCCTCCTCCTCCTAGGCAGTCATTCCATCAGCAATCGATCACCAAAGCGATTGCCAAAAGACAACAGTATGCGTGCACTCATCCAACGGCGCAGATGCTGAATGTGCTCCTGGCCAAGTTGCTGGTGCTGCAGTCCCTCCCTTTCCAAGTGGTGGACTCTGCACCTTTCAGAGAACTGATGGTTTGTGCCGAGCCGAGGTGGAGAGTCTCAAGCCATCATTTGTTTGCCAAAAAGGCAGTACCAGCCCTGCACAAATATGTAGAACAGAAGGTGGGCCAGTCCTTGAGCCTGTTGGTGTCTGCTAAAGTGCACGGCAGTGCCGACGTGTGGAGCTGTAACTACGGTCAAGGACAATATATGTCCTTTACGGACCACTGGGTAAATGTGGTTCCTGCCCAGCCACACCAGCAACTTGTCCAGATGAAGCTAATTCTGCCTTCAAGTTCTCATGCCGTTGGTCCTGCGACAATGTCCGCCTCTGCCTCCTCATCCTCCACCGTGTCCTCAACCTCCACTGCAGGGACAATTCACAGTGCCCCACCGCATACCACATGTGCAGGGCACGGCAGTGTCACGCTGTTCTGCATCTAGCTTGCTTGGGCGAACAGAGTCACACAGGGGAGGAACTGCACAATGTGTCATGCCCTGCTCAGGTTATGTGCGGAGGTCTGCCAGGTTAGCAGCACATGTGTAGCCTTTTGTTTTTGTTTTGGAGTTGAGCTGTATCCGCCTCCCTTCAGGTGCACTGGGTGGGGTTGTTGGTATGAGTTTAAATTGCTCCCACTCCCAGTGTCCTGTGCGGGTTATAGCTTCTGTCTTGCTGAGAGGAAGGAAGGAAGGATTGTCTGTTCCTGCTCACTAACAAGATAAGTTGCTTTTGTTTTTCTTGTGATTGTCTGTCTAGGCTTTCAGAGAAACGCCTGCCCCCTCCAGGTCCTGAGGGAGCAGGCTGCCTCTTTTCCCCTTTCACCATCTTAGGGATTTTAGGGTATCTTCAGCCTAGGCACGGTGACACGTTCATTCCCACCTTCAGGGTCTGAACGTGGGCATAGAAGTCTAGGGAGAGCTGGTTGGGATTTGTCGGGAGGTGAGCTTTATCCCCAGCTTCTTGCCTAGACACTTGTTTGGTTGTATTCTGTGTATCTTGTATCCTGTCCAGCGTGACACAATGTCCTTTATCAAAAAATCAAATTCTGGCTTTCTCCTCGACAACTCAAAATCGGAATCATGGTGACTGACAACGGGAAGAACATGGTGTCGGCGCTGCGTCAAGGAGGGCTGAGCCAAGCGTCCTGCAAGTTGCACGTGTTTTTTCTGATTGTAAAGCGGTTCCTGAAGTCTTCTGTCAATCTTCAAGACATCCTAAAAATGGCCAGGAAACTTTGCATGCACTTCAGCCACTCGTACACCACAAAGCACACCCTCCTTGAGCAGCAGCAGAACAGCATCCCCCAACATAGGCTGATATGCGATGATTCCACTTAGTGGAATTTCACTCTCCATACGTTGGACCGATTATATGAACAAAGAAAGACCATAAACGATTTCTTGATGATACAGGCGGACAAAGGTACTCTCCTGTGTAATTTTGATGTTAGCCAGTGGCAGCTCATGCGTGACAACTGCCATTTACTCGGGCTCTTTAAGGAGGCCACTTTGTTTGTCAGTCACCAGAACTACATGATGTACAATGTCATTCCACTGATTTATGTCCTGGAACAGATGCTGCTAAATCTGGCTGGCCAGGGGACAGGAGACGTGGCGACTACATCTCACAGTCACATGAGCCCTGTGGGGGCTTAACTAGAGGAGGAGCACATTTGAGCACAAGCAATGTGTAGAGAAATTGATGGTTTTTCTACACAGGTGACAGGAGAGGAGGAGCAGGTGGAGCAGGAGCAGCCAGAGGAGCTACAGGTCGATGAGGAAAAGGAGGCATAGGACCCACACACACTGTGGCAGTATGCAGTGGAGATTGGGTCAGGGAGTCTCTCTGAGTCACTTGTGCAAATGGCCCAATGCATGCTCACTTGCTTGCTAAGTGGCAGCCGAATTGTCACTATTCGCCAGAGGGGTGACTACTGGCTTTCCACCATGTTAGATCCTTGCTACCGGTCCAAAATGGGGGCCACTGAGAGGGAGGATAAACAGAACTGCTATCTAGACATCCTATGTAGTCAGTTGGCCGCTGACTATGTGCGTCATCGCCCATACTCACGCAGGTCTGCCCTTTGCTCTTACGTTCCACTGCCATGGCTGCTGGGAGGGGGCAGGAGCAGTACCAGCTCCATCAGCAGCAACTTAAGTCTAGAGTCGCTGATGAGCAGTTTTCTTCACCCGCCTACTGAAGAAACTACTCACCAGCAGGGCCGGAGCTTCCATACAGGCAAGGGGGGGCCCCCAATCCCACCACCCGACACTGGCCGGTCCCAAGCCTTTTTTTTTCTCTTGTGAGAGGCCTCGCGCTGGTGGGGGCCTCGCTCTGGCTGGATTGGGGGTAGTAGGATGATTTTTCCAGAAAATGGGAGGATGATGGAAAAGTAGTAAACTGCAGAGATGGAAAATGGCGACAAAATGGTGGTCTGGTCTGAAGGTCTGAAAGGAGAAGACGAGGACAGAGAACATCTACATCAAAGGAGACGTCACTGAATGTAAGAGGTATGGGGCGCTGTATTTCTGTAGTCACGGGGGGACGTTAAAGTCAGCAAGTGTCGTGTTGGGGGGGGGGGCTTTATTGTTTTTCGCCTCAGGGCCCCATTTCACCTAGAACCGGCCTTTCTCACCAGCAGCAGGTAGACATAGAGCAAAACCTGAACCAGCAGGTTGTGGCATACTTGGAGTGCACCCTGCCACCCCACATTGAAGATTCCCTGGACTACTTGGCAGCCAAACTCTATTTGTGGCCGCAACTGGCTGAGTTTGCCCTGGACAAGCTTTCCTGCCCGGCCAGCAGTGCGAGTGCGAGTGTTTAGTGCGGCAGGGGTCATAGTTACCGCAAGAGGAACTTGCCTGTCCACCCAAAATATAGAGAAACTGACCTTTGTGAAGATGAATGAGACGTGGATCAGCCAGGATTGAATCAGACTAGATCATCCATAGTGCCACACCTACACTATGACAAAAGAGGCCTGTTTTTTCTGGCTACCTTCTTCAGCTACTATTCTCATGCTGCCACCCACCTGATGCCACACCTGATGCCAGGTGCTCCTACTGCCAGTCACCATCTTAAGCTGGTACTGGTATTGCCCCCCCCATCTCCCCATTCTGTCACTGTGCCACTCTGTGTTCTCCTCATGCTGCTGCTACCTCACCACTCTGGTCTCCTCATGCTGCTGCTACCTCAACACTTTGTCAATGGGCCACTCTGCGGTCTCCTCATGCTGCTGCCACATAACTACTCTGTGGTCTCCTCATGCTGCTGCCACCTCAACACTATGTCACTGGGCCACTCTGTGGACTTCTTATGCTGTTCCCACCCTCCCCACTTCATGACTGGGACACTCTTTTGCCTTTTTGGCCTGGTTGACATAATCATTTATTTGACCCTTCTTCTGATATGTCAGAAGGAAGGGAAAATGAGACGCACAATGGATCTTGTCTGTGTAGCAGCTGTAGGGCCTGTATGGTCCCATCAGAATTGCCCTATGATTTGGGAGCCAAAAGCAGAAGTCGGTACAAAACACAGAAGACATGCAAATATTCCATTCACTGTCATCTCTGTTGGGATCCACTTTTTTGGGGGCTTTAGCAATACTGATGGATTACTGACCAAATGCTGATCGAGTGCAGGCAGATACTCAACAGACAGGATCAGTTTTTTGGGGGGGTTACTGTTCTGTTCTGACGGATCAGAGGAAGGGCAAAATAGTCAGTAACATCAACACAAACTTACTGCTGACACCCTCTCCACTCAGTCGAGGGCTCTACTTGTATAAGCGTTTAATAGAACAGGTTCTGTAGACATCTATGTGGAATCAGCTGATGATGGTGAAAAAGGAGTGCGCTTCTTCTTGGCGCTAACATCGTCCTGTAAGGCTGAGTTCACACTTGAGTGGTCAGTTTTGAATCCGTAACTGCCCAAGTAAGTGAAGTGTGCAGTGATTCTATGAACGACGCCTGTCATCTGCATGTCATACGGACTCACAGTATTATTTCACTACCACAGCAGACCCCCTATGCGTGTTACTGCCAGGCACAGTGTTCTACACCACTATACAGTCTCTCTGCAGCCAGGAAATAGCTGTTTTTTTAATGCGATTCGCCACAAATAAATATGGATCAAATCAAATCTTTTCAGAAAATTCGGCGAACCGACCGAATCGAATTTTTGAGAAATTCGCTCATTTCTAGTGGCAACCCTAGTTGACAACCATCCTTAGAGTCATAGAAGTCCATAAAAACAGGATGTTTTCTTCTGCCGTCCATAGCGTCCAGCAGAAAAAAAAGCCTGTCTGTGAATGAACTTCAGTATTCACTGGGCATTCAACGTGAATACTGTGGATCCATGCCAGTGTTCCCACCACGGGCATCTCCCATGGTGTAGGCCACAGGCCTACATTGAAAGTTACTCTGTCCTGGTGTATGCACTGTGCCGCATGATAATGTCATCACGTGCGCTTCTTCACTACGATGTCATCATACAGCGCGCCACCTGTGCCGGGGTAGAGTCAACTCTACAGGCAGGCTGGAAGAGGTGTGCAGCCTACATCATGTATTGCAGGTAATATCTACTGCATTATCTGTCCGAAGAGAGTTAACACTGTGTTATATGTGGTGTTACATGGGACTTCAGGAGACTTCTACTACATTATCTGCACTTAGAGAGTTAACACTGTGTTATTTGTGGTGTTACAGAGGACTGCAGGTGACATCTACTACATTATCTGTACTCAGAGAGTTATCACTGTGTTTTCAGCAGTGTTAGGGTCCATTCACACGTCCGTTGTTTCTTTCCTGATCTGTTCCGTTTTTTGCGGAACAGATCTGGACCAGTTCTGTACCCATTCATTTTCAATGGGTCCTGAAAAAAAATCGGACATTGTGCTGTCCAATTTTTTTCAGGACCCATTGAAAATGAATGGGTACAGAACTGGTCCAGATCTGTTCCGCAAAAAACGGATCAGATCAGGAAAGAAACAACGGACGTGTGAATGGACCCTTACATAGGACTGCAGATGATATCTACTACATTATCGGTCCTTAAAGCAATATTACTGTGTTATATGTGGTGTTACATGGGACTGCAGGTAATGTATGCTAGATTATCTGTACTCATAGTTATCACTGTGTCATCTGTGGTGTTACATAGGACTGCAGGTGACATCTACTACATTATCTGTACTGGTTTGCATGGTGGTAAAAAACGCCACATTTCAACTCCATTTATTTAAGATTGAAGGATCCAACATTTCTAAAAGGTCTCTGACAAACAAGAGATGGGATATCACTGGTTGTTATGGGCAGCTCCTCCATTTTGTCTCTTGGCACTAGCTTTCAAAACCCATAGGCTGTATTCCTCATAGCAACCAATTACAGCGCAGCTCTCATTTTCTCACAGCTGCTCAAGAAATGAAAGCTGAGCTCTGATTGGTTGCTATGGGCAACGGGCCCTATTTTCCTGTTAGATTGTGTGTTTGACAAATGAGGCAAACTGGCTCACATTTGGTAATGAGGGTACACAATTTCTTGGGCATACACACTGCGCTGTGAGACAAATTTGCACAAAAATGGACAACTTTTGTCACACAAATAAGAAAAGTGAGGAGAACGGCTGTAGTCTTCTCATGACTTTTCCTCGTAAGGAGTTGTACTACAGTGACAGGTGTATCAGCAAACACAAATGTAAGGGGCCCCCCAGAGCATTTAGCTTAAGGGACTCATGGGGACACAGTCACTACATGTTATTGAGGAGGTTTGCGGTGGTCTGCTGTGGCACTGGTGCCCCCCCCCCCCCCTTTTCTGTGTTCTGTTTCCACAGGGCTTACCTGAAGTGGTGAAGCAGTAGAGATGAACGAATAGAAGTTGACGAAGGGGAATTCGATCCGAATTTCAGAAAAAATTTGATTTGCACCGAATCCGAATTTCCTCACTCTTCATGGTAACGAAACACATTTTTCCTATAATGGCTGCTGCACGTGTGAGGACATGGAGCAAGGAACTCTGGGAAGGCAGGATCACCCATAATACCATGCATGCAGCCAATCAACAGCCAGCCAGCCCTGTGATGTCACATTCCTATAAATAGCCTCAGCCATGTTGGATTCTGCCATTTTCCAGTGTAGTTAGTGCAGGGACAGACGTCAGCAGGCGCTAGGGACAATGGTAGGAAAGACTTAATTGTGCAAAAAAAAAGATTTGCAAGTGCAGGAAAAGATTTTTCAAGGTGTAGGGAAAGGATAGGGAAGAATCATTCCACAGCATTTATGTTGAACAGGGTTTAGTAGGGGAGGTTACAGCCTGAGTAATAGGAACAATCCTATTACACCTTGCTGCACTGACTGGGGATCCAAATTGCCGTTATACAGCTCTGTAATTCCAGCAAACCCTTCTTATTAAGGTGCAAGTGCTGATTGATACAGGCATTAACAGGGCTTATTACAAGGAAATATGTCTATGTCTTATTTGCCCTTGTGCGGTGCAGTTATATGTTCTAAAGCATTTTTTTGCTTGTATTGGTGGGAAAAAGGGCTTATTAGCCGTTGTGTGATAAAGTGAGAAAATTACCAGGTCTTTAGGCTGGTTTACATGTTTAGATTTCTTAATGCAGTTTTTGAAGCCAAGGTCAGGAGTGCATTCTAAACTTGGAGAAGACTCATACTGTCCCTTATAAGTGTCCTCAGTTTATGATATACTCCTGGCTTTTGCTTCAAAAAGTGCAGCAAGAGATCTGAATGAGTAAAACCAGCTTGTATTATTGAGACAAAAGTCTCAAGTCAACTGCAAGTTTAACGGGAGCCTGTCGCCATCGAAATGCTATCTAATCTGCAGGCAGTATGTTATGGAGCAGGAGGAGCTGAGCAGATTGATGTATAATTGGGAATAGATTCCGTATAACTTGAAATTTATTGAAGAAATTTAGGAAATTTCTATGCTTAGGAGTCCAGAGGGCGGTGTCACTCAATAATTGTCAGCCTTCCCTGTATGGCCTATAGAGATAGCTGTCAATCACTGATTAGGACCGCCCACTGGACTCCTAAGTGTAGAATGAGCAGGAAATTCTATCAGTATATTACAGGTTATGCTGCTTCTTTTCCTATAAAACTATATATTAATCTGCTCTGCTCCTCCTAGTTCCAAATACTCAACACAGAAATAACCCCCTGACTGAGTGACATACTTTCTACAGGGCCTAGGGGATGCAGGCCCTAGGGACTGAAGTGCTTCTTTTGTTCCCAACATAAAAACACTGCATTTCATTCAGCCACCACTAAGGGGGGAAGGGGCTCAGTGCAAAAAGGTTTTGCAGTTTCCATTGCAGTCAGTGGTAACTATATAAATTCCTAGGCACTGATCTTCCCCTAGCATTGGCTGCAGGTACCAGTTTGGTAAAGTATTATGTGACGGGAAGCAGCAGACATGGAGTGGGGCCAAGGGAAAATTATAATGAAAATTTTGTGAACATTTTTAAATTAAAATTTCTTCCACTTAAAAACAATTGCAAATTTGTCAGAAATTTGGGGCTGGCACTTTGAGTTCTACATTGTCTGGTAGTATTTGACACTCGCGTACTGGAAAAAAATGGGTTCATGCTAAGTATTTCAGTTTTTTGCATGGACCTTAGGGCTCATATACAACCACGTATTTTTTTCCATGTCTATTATGTTTTTTTTTTAGGCCCGTATGCGGAACCATTCACTTAAAAAAAACGGAAATGACTCCTCGTGCATTCCGTTTCCATATGTCCGCAAGTCTGTTCCGCAAAAAAGATAGAACATGTCCTATTCTTGTCTGTTTTGCGGACATGGATAGGCATTGTTACAATGGATGCAATACACATGTCACTCGGACGTCGTCCGAATGTTTTGTGGATCTGTGTATTGCGGACTGCAAAATACATACGGTCGTGTGCCCGAGACATTCTATTCCATTTAATGATCTCTCTCCTCTATGTCTCTGTGTATTCACACATCCTAGAGGGAGGGGGATGAGAGATGCTTTAGGTATCCATCCTTTTATGAGGGGTATTTACCTAGGGGGTTCTTGAGGAGCATGTTCTTCAGTTCCTTGGCGTCTGTGGGGGATGGGGCAATAGCTTCAGGGTTTTGCATTAGGCTACTTTCACACTAGCGTTCAGAACGGATCCGTCTGCATTATAACTTAGAAAAATTTTCTAAGTGTGAAAGTAGCCTGAGCGGATCCGTTCAGACTTTACATTGAAAGTCAATGGGGGACGGATCCGCTTGAAGATTGAGCCATATGGTGTCATCTTCAAGCGGATCCGTCCCCATTGACTTCCATTATAAGTCGGAACGGATCCGCTCGCCTCCGCACGGCCAGGCGGACACCCGAACGCTGGCAGACGGATGCATTCTCAGTGGATCCGCCTCCACTGAGAATGCATTAGGGCCAGACGGCTGCGTTCAGGGCCGCTTGTGAGCCCCTTCAAACGGAGCCGACCGAATCGAATTTTTGAGAAATTCGCTCATTTCTAGTGGCAACCCTAGTTGACAACCATCCTTAGAGTCATAGAAGTCCATAAAAACAGGATGTTTTCTTCTGCCGTCCATAGCGTCCAGCAGAAAAAAAAGCCTGTCTGTGAATGAACTTCAGTATTCACTGGGCATTCAACGTGAATACTGTGGATCCATGCCAGTGTTCCCACCACGGGCATCTCCCATGGTGTAGGCCACAGGCCTACATTCAGAGTTACTCTGTCCTGGTGTATGCACTGTGCCGCATGATAATGTCATCACGTGCGCTTCTTCACTACGATGTCATCATACAGCGCGCCACCTGTGCCGGGGTAGAGTCAACTCTGCAGGCAGGCTGGAAGAGGTGTGCAGCCTACATCATGTATTGCAGGTGATATCTACTGCATTATCTGTCCGAAGAGAGTTAACACTGTGTTATATGTGGTGTTACATGGGACTTCAGGAGACTTCTACTACATTATCTGCACTTAGAGAGTTAACACTGTGTTATTTGTGGTGTTACATAGGACTGCAGGTGACATCTACTACATTATCTGTACTGGTTTGCATGGTGGTAAAAAAACGCCACATTTCAACTCCATTTATTTAAGATTGAAGGATCCAACATTTCTAAAAGGTCTCTGACAAACAAGAGATGGGATATCACTGGTTGTTATGGGCAGCTCCTCCATTTTGTCTCTTGGCACTAGCTTTCAAAACCCATAGGCTGTATTTCTCATAGCAACCAATTACAGCGCAGCTCTCATTTTCTCACAGCTGCTCAAGAAATGAAAGCTGAGCTCTGATTGGTTGCTATGGGCAACGGGCCCTATTTTCCTGTTAGATTGTGTGTTTGACAAATGAGGCAAACTGGCTCACATTTGGTAATGAGGGTACACAGTTTCTTGGGCATACCCACTGCGCTGTGAGACAAATTTGCACAAAAATGGACAACTTTTGTCACACAAATAAGAAAAGTGAGGAGAACGGCTGTGGTCTTCTCATGACTTTTCCTCGTAAGGAGTTGTACTACAGTGACAGGTGTATCAGCAAACACAAATGTAAGGGTCCCCCCAGAGCATTTAGCTTAGGGGACTCATGGGGACACAGTCACTACATGTTATTGAGGAGGTTTGTGGTGGTTTTATTGTTTTGGTGGTCTGCTGTGGCACTGGTGCTCCCCCCCCCCTTTTCTGTGTTCTGTTTCCATAGGGCTTACCTGAAGTGGTGAAGCAGTAGAGATGAGCGAATAGAAGTTAACAAAGGGGAATTCGATCCGAATTTCAGGAAAAATTTGATTTGCACCGAATCCGAATTTCCTCACTCTTCATGGTAACAAATCAAATTTTTTCCTAAAATGGCTGCTGCACATGTGAGGACATGGAGAAAGGAACTCTGGGAAGGCAGGATCACCCATAATGCCATGCATGCAGCCAATCAACAGCCAGCCAGCCCTGTGATGTCACAGCCCTATAAATAGCCTCAGCCATGTTGGATTCTGCCATTTTCCAGTGTAGTTAGTGCAGGGACAGACGTCAGCAGGCGCTAGGGACAGTGCTAGGAACGACTTAATTGTGCCAAAAATAAGATTTACAAGTGCAGGAAAAGATTTTTCAAGGTGTAGGGAAAGGATAGGGAGGAATCATTCCACAGCATTTCTGTAGAACAGGGTTCAGTAGGGGAGGTTACAGCCTGGGAAATAGGAACAATCCTATTACACCTTGCTGCACTGACTGGGGATCCAAATTGCCATTATACAGCTCTGCAATTCCAGCAAAACGTTCTTATTAAGGTGCAAGTGCTGATTGATACAGGTATTAACAGGGCTTATTACAAGGAAATATGTCTATGTCTTATTTGCCCTTGTGCGGTGCAGTTATATGTTCTAAAGCATTTTTTGACTTGTATTGGTGGGAAAAAAGGGCTTATTAGCCGTTGTGTGATAAAGTGAGAAAATTACATCCCTTTTTGTTATGTATTGGTGGCAAAAGAAAAATATATTTGCCGGTCAGCGGTGCAGTTATATGTTATAAAGCCTTTTGTAGCGTGTATAAGTGGAAAAAAATAAGGGCCTATTTGCCGTTTTTATTGGAGTAATATGTGACTTGTGTCACCATTACCAGAAACCATTGTCAGTATTAACACAGCAAGAATATAGCTCTCCCATTAAATAGGTAGATTACCTATACCTTTCCTGTATTGATTCCTGACACAATGGTTTCTGGTAGATCCTCCTCAGACTGATTAAAACACCATGGGGGTCAATTATTTAGATGACGGTGTTAATAACCCCAATGCTGACGGTGGAGCGCAGGGTTTTCTGAGACTTTATAACTAATGACCTATCCTCTTGATAGGTCATCAGCATCTGATTGGTGGGGGTCCAACACCTAGGACCTCAGCTGGTCAGCTGTTTGAGAAGGTATGGCTCCCGAAGTAGCGCCAAAGCCTTCTTGTAGTTATCCCTAGACTAGTGACGACATGTTCATTTGTCACATGGTCTAGGAGCAGCTCCGCTCCATAGAAGTGAGTGGGGCTGAGCTGCAATACCAAGCACAGCCACTATACAATGTATGGTGCTGTGCTTGGTGAGCACAGAGAAAGTCAAGATGCTCACCGGAGCACCAGCGCCTTCATAAACATTTGATCGGCGAGGGTCCCACGTGTTGGAACCCACCAATCTGATACTGGTGACCTATCCTGAGGATAGGTCATCAGTTATAAAGTCTTGGAAACCCTTGGTTTTTGATTACTTACAAGTACCTGATCTTGCAAAAGAAGTAAAAGAAATACAGCATCCTGGTTCCAAAAATAAAGAGGTTCGGTGCGCACCCTTATGAGATTTCGTACAAAAGTTTCAGGCAGACATTATCCTTTTTCATGCATGCTGGAAATAGTGTAATGTCTTGCATCTACTGGACTGCTATTTATGGAATAAAGACTTCACCTTTTCCTTTGTACAACACAAGCGCTGTCTTTCCTCCATTTTTTGTTTTAGTACCTGATCTTGGCTTTTCTTTGACCCCTAGACCACTTGTGTTTAGACACTAGTTGAGCAAATCTATCAGCAGGAACCATGTCAGCGGGAGCTTGTTCCGGCTATTTCTTGAGTTAAAAGTTGTTTGGATAGTTTGGAAGAGTTTCTGGAATCTGGAAAAGTTTGGTTACAATTATTGCTAAAAAAAGGGTAAAAAGGGGACAGTTACTTTTTCACACAAAAAATAATAATGAGATTGATAATATTCTCAAATCCAGGGCCAGATTATAGGTAGAGTAGGAGGAACATGTGCTCTGGTCCTTCCCCAAGCCTAAAGGCCCTCTACCATTCATTGTCCTTGTCATCGTCAGTTCTGAACTGGTTATAAAATAATAGCTTGATCAGAAGAACTGGTTGTTCAGTTCCACTTTGCGGGTCACTGGATACTTCTATCCTGCTACACAGCCTACATTTCCGTGCAGGCCTTATTGTCATTATTTATATGGATAGTGTATACACTGCTCTTATCAACTTTCAAGAAAACCATGGTCCTGTTTTAGCCATTTTGCGATCCTATCCAACCAGGAAGAGGTGGAGAGTCAGCCAGGCATGTGTTTGGCTTAACACTGCTGGCTCAGTGGTTCCTATGGACCTTAGTAGAGAAGTCCAAGAACATGCAAAGCCATCTTTATTATATGTGGTTACAACATGGGGGTTTAGTTCTATAAGCGGGGTGGAGATTTGGCTCTTCTCAAAGCTTTCAGAAAGGTGAAAGCGAGTTTAGCAATATTGCTCAATAAAAATATGTTTGGTGGTTGTAATCTCTTTGGAGATGTTTGACTTCCTTGTTCTTCCATTCATTAGAAATGAATTGTTTTCTGCATGTCTGAAGATTGAATTTCCAACTTCTGGCATAAATTATAGTACATTTTATGGGCCATGGAAGGCTTCTTAACTTCTACCCATGCCATGACCACTTTTCAGAAATGTGGTAGCAAAGTGTAAAAAGGCAAAAAAACACAATTAGTTGTGTTAAGAAGGTTTACAAAAAGCTGCATTTTAGCTCCACACAACCGGTGAAGCAGCTATGATTTCCTCCCATAGTCTAGACCAGGGATCAGTAACCTTCGGCACTCCAGCTGTTGTGAAACTAGGACTCCCAGCATGCTCCATTCACTCCTTTGGGAGTTCTGAGCACAGCCAAGGAGGTGTGCATGCTGGGAGTCGCAGTTTCACCACAGCTGGAGTGCCGAAGGTTGCTGATCCCTGGTCTAGACATAAAGAAACTTAATTCACAAATACAGAAACCTTCAAGGAGTAGCATACAGTAAGTGCCATATAACAGATCAGTACCTCATGGAACTTTTATGGATCCATATTGTGGTCATATCCATGAGATCGAGAAGCGATAACTGGAGATACCATTGGTAAGACTAGCAAACATGAACATCTTTTTACATACTGTAAATGGTCATGTATACAATTATAGGTGTCCTGGAGGTTAAACATCTCCTGTCTCGAGAGGTTTCCGACACCTTATACATCACTACTATTAGGAATCTGATCTCCAACCATAAAAGATAGAAAGGAGGTACAGTAAAACTCCAGAAGTTTCCATTTTGAGAATGCCACATTAAGAGGCATTTATAGATATAAAGACCTCCTGTACAGAATTCTTTGAAAAATAATAAAAAATTAGGAGGTCAACTGAAGATCTGCTGTAGATTATATCTAGGTCATCATTGATGGATTCCCCACTTGGGGCTCCATCATATGTACTACAACCATATTTAATACTACATTTTCTCTAGCATGTTGCTTCAGGAGAAAAGTGCAAGGTCTCAAAGCTTTACCTGGACATAACAGCTGATTGTGAAGGTTTCAGAAGCCAGACTCCCCCGCAAGCAGATAAGATCTGTAGGGCTTCATTGCGAAAGGAGGTTGTCCTCATTGGAATACTCTTAAAGATTCTTCATAAATATGTATGTTTGAACTGGCCAAGTATACATTGTGTATTTCATGGCACATGTTTCTGCCAGATAACTCAGAAACACAGGTCTTTAGGCTGGTTTACATAGATTTCTTTATGCAGTTTTTGAAGCCAAGGCCAGGAGTGTATTCTAAACTTGGAGAAGACTCATACTGTCCCTTATAAGTGTCCTCAGTTTATGATATACTCCTGGCTTTTGCTTCAAAAAGTGCAGCAAGAGATCTGAATGAGTAAAACCAGCTTGTATTATTGAGACAAAAGTCTCAAGTCAACTGCAAGTTTGACGGGAGCCTGTCACCATCGAAATGCTATCTAATCTGCAGGCAGTATGTTATGGAGCAGGAGGAGCTGAGCAGATTGATGTATAATTGGGAATAGATTCCGTATAACTTGAAATTTATTGAAGAAATTTAGGAAATTTCTATGCTTAGGAGTCCAGTGGGCGGTGTCACTCAATAATTGTCAGCCTTCCCTGTATGGCCTATAGAGATAGCTGTCAATCACTGATTAGGACCGCCCACTGGACTCCTAAGTGTAGAATGAGCAGGAAATTCTATCAGTATATTACAGGTTATGCTGCTTCTTTTCCTATAAAACTATATATTAATCTGCTCTGCTCCTCTTAGTTCCAAATACTCAACACAGAAATAAACCCCTGACTGAGTGACATACTTTCTACAGGGCCTAGGGGACACAGGCCCTAGGGACTGAAGTGCTTCTTTTGTTCCCAACATAAAAACACTGCATTTTGATTCAGCCACCACTAAGGGGGGAAGGGGCTCAGTGCAAAAAGGTTTTGCAGTTTCCATTGCAGTCAGTGGTAACTATATAAATTCCTAGGCACTGATCTCCCCCTAGCATTGGCTGCAGGTACCAGTTTGGTAAAGTATTATGTGAAGGGGAGCAGCAGACATGGAGTGGGGCCAAGGGAAAATTGCAATTAAAATTTTGTGAACATTTTTAAATTGCAATTTCTTCCACTTAAAAACAATTGTAAATTTGTCAGAAATTTGGGGCTGGCACTTTGAGTTCTACATTGTCTGGTAGTATTTGACACTCGCGTACTGGAAAAAAATGGGTTCATGCTAAGTATTTCACATGGACCTCGGGGCTCATACACACAAACGTATTTTTTTCCATGTCTGTTCCGTTTTTTTTAGGCCCGCATGCGGAACCATTCACTTAAAAAAAAACGGAAATGACTCCTCGTGCATTCCATTTCCATATGTCCGCAAGTCTGTTCCGCAAAAAAGATAGAACATGTCCTATTCTTGTCTGTTTTGCGGACATGGATAGGCATTGTTACAATGGATGCAATACACATGTCACTCGGACGTCGTCCGAATGTTTTGTGGATCTGTGTATTGCGGACTGCAAAATACATACGGTCGTGTGCATGAGACATTCTATTCCATTTAATGATCTCTCTCCTCTATGTCTCTGTGTATTCACACATCCTAAAGGGAGGGGGATGAGAGATGATTTAGGTATCCATCCTTTTATGAGGGGTATTTACCTAGGGGGTACTTGAGGAGCATGTTCTTCAGTTCCTTGGCGTCTGTGGGGGATGGGGCAATAGCTCCAGGGTTTTGCATTAGTTGTAATGTAAATAGCATGCTGCCTTGTTCTATTGTTTCACTATTATCAGCTCTTTTCTTCTCTCTCACTTTGCTCTGGATTGAGCAATGGTCTTTTATCCTGAAGCTATGTGATTTCCCGGCAGTGTTGAATTTGCATTCCGGTACTTGTCCCCCAGCCAATTGTTTGCTTACCTTAAACCTTAAATCTCTTCAGTTACTGATTAAAAAGGCTATAGGGTCAAGGAAAGAGAGCTCAGGCTAAAATCCTTTATAACCCCCCTCCATATCTGCAAACAGCAGATACCCCAGGCAGCATCATGGGGTTAGGAGCTCTGTGTCTTCTTCTACTGTATGGACTCATTGGGTCCTACGCACAGCAACCGTAAGTATCACCTGACCCTAAACATCTAGAGTCATATGTGCATTGACTGTTATTTACTATGTGAAAATAAGATGCAGTGGACATAGCGGGCAGATCCCAGGGCAGAGATCAGTGAGATTGTGATGCTTATTATTGTGTTTTTGTCTATTGCTATGTTATAAAAGAATAAAAGGGTTAAATAGCCAAGGGTTCAATACCTGATGTGTCTAGAGGAGCTGGACCGCAGTGTGTGTTCAATTAACAAGTTCTAAAAGTTTTATTAGCATTAAAATCTATCTATCTATCTATCTATCTATCTATCTATCTATCTAGCTATCTTATATCTATCTATCTATCTATCTATCTATCTATCTATCTATCTATGTTATATCTATCTATCTATCTTGTATCTGTCTCTCTAAATATCTATAGATAGATATATTATCCAACTGTTTTATATTTAGTCACTCTTACAAAATTGCTTCTGCACAAACGTAAATGTAGTTTACAAGCTTCCATAACTGCCTTACACTTTGATAAGCCACAAAACAAAAATTTATAATACTCTGATATTTGATAGATGTGATTTATAGGTATGAGACAGATAGATAGATAGATAGATATGAGATAGATAGATAGATAGATAGATATGAAACAGGGAAAGTAAAGCAGCTCTCACCCACTGTCCACCTGCCTGGAGCACGGATGGCAACCTCCGGACTTGATTGCTGTAAAATATTCAAGACCAAGAAAAATCCAGCTTCCAAGATGCAAAAGGTGGAATCTTTATTGTGCGTTTAAAATCCAATGCAAGACATCACAGGTTACAGTAACGCTTTTCAGACCGCAAGTAAATCAGGGTCCTTCATCATGACAAAAAGATGAAGGACCCTGATTTACTTGCGGTCTGAAAAGCGTTACTGTAACCTGTGATGTCTTGCATTGGATTTTAAACGCACAATAAATATTCCACCTTTTGCATCTTGGAAGCTGGATTTTTCTTGGTCTTGACTAGATAGATACAGTATATATGAGATAGATAGATAGATATGAGATAGATAGATATGAGACAGATAGATATGAGATAGATATAACATAGATAGATAGATAGATAGGAGATAGATATAACATAGAGATAGATAGATAGATAGATATATATATATGAGATAGATAGATATGAGATAGATAGATATAGATAGATGAGACCCCATTATTCAGACCAGATTTTCTTGTCCACCATACAGTATATTATGCATATTGGCAGTTTTCTTTGAGGAGACCGCCTCCCAAAGAGGTTTCCCTCTACTATCCTCTACAAGAAGATGTCTTTTTAGTTAAGCTGCAATGTAAGATGCAATCCATGAACAAGAAAGGAGTATTTTGTCTAAAAAGAGAAAAAAAACGGACTTAATTTTATAACCATGGACAACCCCATTGAACCTTCCTTTGAGGGGACACGTAATCAGGGGTGGACTGGAAGTTAAAGTGGCCCTGGAAAGAAAAAACTAAAAGTGGCCTCATTTTGTAGTTGGGTCCAAATTGACAGAACACAGGGCAACACAAGTAGAGGGGGCCAGCAATACCGTATTGTGGCACATTATACTACCCCTGCAGAGCCAAATTCCACAATGCATCACAAAATACTGCCAGCAGCACAAAATATCTCTCCAGAAACTACCTTTTTGAGGTCGCCAGTGCTAGCTGCCATGTTTTATTCTACTACTCCATTCTGGAGTCATGAGGGGAGTGTCAGATCATTACTTACCATGGTTGTTGGTCATGAGAAGGGCTCTTGTGGCCCCCTGGGCATCAGCCCACTGTGAATTTTTTTCTGTAGGCTCTATGGCCAGTCCACCTCTGCAGGTAATCAAACTGGGCATACTTTTTATCAGTTTTCAGATATTGACCTTTTCTCTTCATGTATTTCTTCTACCAGATGCAGCCTGATTACACCCAACGTGCTGCGTGTGGACAGCGAGGAGACCATAATAGTAGATGGACACGGTACTACGGTTAATGCTGAAATAACTGCCCATGACTTTCCCCGAAAGAAATATACTTTAGTTTCGAGCAGAGTCTCTGTGAACAGCGATAACAAATTCTTTGGAGATGTTAAGTTGACGGTAAGATTGCATTCAAGTCATCCTTGGGTGGCACATCACGTACCTGTCTTTTCCTCTGGGTAATGGTAACCCATGTTTCCTGGTGGTGGCGACTAGTGGTGGGTTATCTCTACCATGAACAGATATTATTGATGTTCTCCAGTCTCAGTCTAGTCATTGTGCTCAGTATCCTCTTCAGTCTTGGTCCTGATTCTGGATGCTTCTGTAGTTAGATTGTAGTGTAGATTCTATGTGGTGGTTAATAAATCTGGGTAAGAGTTTAGCCTTTTCCATCTTTTCAATTTCTGCTGTTTTTTTTGTTTTTTTTTAAGATACCCTCAAATAATCTGGAAAAAGACCCAAATAAGAAACAGTATGTGTACATCACTGTAAAGTCTCCTACTTGCAATCTGGAGAAAGTTGTCCTGGTGTCCTATCAAAGTGGATATATATTCATACAGACTGACAAACCCATCTACACCCCAGGATCTACAGGTACAGTGTTATGACATAATACAAATAAATTCCTTTATCCACCAAAAAATGGGAATCCACATGTATAGTTCTTGAAGACAAAAAAATTATACAGTGTCTTTCAACAACATTGATACAAGATTGACTTGGTCTGGATCTTCAAAAGAGACTCCCCATTAGCTTTAAATATAGATATTGCTACTTCTTGTTATCATTTTGCCTGGTTCACCAAAGGTTTCCAAATTTGTGCACGTAAGGAAAAAATAGATGAATCCATAATTTTATTTTCAGAGATTACCCATCCACCTAGTGGGGCAATAAAAATACAATTAGTGAAAAAAAGAAAAGGAGTGGATTTTTGCGAGACATAGAAATTTGTATTCATTTTTGAAGTGGATTTTTTTTTATATATTCACACTAAGTCCTAGAGATTTTAGATTAACTTTGTTGAATTTAATATGTCTCATTTCCCCTTCTCTATGCTTAAGATCAGGTGTTTCAGAATTTCTCCCAGCTTTTCAAAATTTTTTGCATTGGATAGCGTTTCTCTCCTCTTTTGCGAATTTAAGTCATGTATGGTTCCAATCAAAACCGGGAAAATACTGGCTGCATAAATTTTGTGTTGGAGGTTGATCCTTTCAATTCTTTTGAATGAGATAAAGCTGGTCCTTGATTGGTTTAGTGGGGGACCATATGCTCCCAGATGAGTAGTTTTTGATTGGATAACACTCATCACATATCTTGAAAGACGTTTATCAATGGAGCTTCTTACAGATGCAGCCGAGCTAAACTTGATGGTTAACGCGTTAAGTAAAGAATGTCAAGAAAAAGATAACTAACTTTTCAATGGCTTTTATCACAAGACACTGTGCCATGTGTTTTCAGAGTCAAGTTTAGCTTGGCTACATCTGTGTATATTTATAGTGTGGAAATATGACATAGTGATCATATAATTTATATATTTTGCATTATATCTGAATCTGTCCAGCAACCTGCTTATTAAACTGTTTGCCTAGACACATAGCTGTGGTTCATCTGATTCAAATGTTGTTTTCCTCTTGTTGATCAGAGGCTCCATTCCCAAGTTGCGATACTTTTTTTCAATATGTAAATTAGGAGGCCTTTGGTGCAATGAGGGCATCACCGATGCTCTCTTTAAACTCAGAGAGTGCAACAAGAGCAATGGTGATGAGATATTCTACATCTGTAAATACTGAAGAAAACAGATTCCGAATATAAAGACATACAATAAATTGTTGACCCATTTATAATGAAACCTATATACGGTACATGGTACTTACAGATTTCTTCTTTCTTTCTTACAAAGTTTTATACAGGATTTTCACCATGACCCCAAAACTAAAACCAGTGAGCAAACCGGTGATCATTGAATTCCTGGTAAGACTGCTTTCTTTGACACAATGTGCTATACAGTCCAAGTGTTATACTGCGTTACTACAGAGAGTGATGTGGTGGAACCCTACTTACTTTGTATGGAGCAGTTTTAGCTATTAAGGATAGTGGCCAGTGTCAGCACCAGGTAGATTCAAGGCAGATCTTACATTATATGGTTATATTGTCATACGTTGCGCAAAGCTAAACCTTATTGATAGACTAATTGACGGTATTATATTGTATGGTGCCCAAATGACAGTATCACAGTTGTCTGCACCACAAATCAGATCATTGCAATCACCACTATGCAAGGATGGCTGCACAGGTCACACTCTTCTAAGACCGAGCCAGTGTACACCAGGCTTGACAGTTCCATGTACATCATTAACTATGGGGTAGAAATGGACTCCATCATGAATTAGTCTTCCTTGGGTCCACATATGTAGACTAGGTGACTAGTCTTAAGAAGAAGTACGTGCACTAAATACCACCATACTGGGTCACTGTGTTGGACCATACCTGTTTAATTAAGAAGCTCTTTTTTTCTTCATAGACTCCAGAAAATGTCATAGTCAAAAAAGATCTTATTCAACAAAACTCCAAAACCGGAATCATCTCCATGTCTCATAAACTGCCCGATCTTGTAAGGTGAGAAACAAAAACATGGAAGTAGGGGGCAGCATCCCCTGAGGATCATATATTTATCATGACGACAAAGATGAAAATAATGATAAACTTTTTCTGTCTTCTTAACAGTTTGGGAATATGGACAGTATCAGCAAAGTTTGAGGACACCTTGATTCAGAATTATACCACACAATTTGAAGTGAATGAATATGGTAAGAACAGGACAAAGCAAGAGCCTTACTGTTGTCTGATCCTCAAATATGGTATTCTGATTTGGACATGTGATCAAATTAACAAAATTGACCTCCCAAAATAAGCTGATCATGATATGTTCCATTTCTGGCATCATAAGTGATCAGCTCAAATCTGCTGGAGAACTTGGCAGTGAATGCTCAATTTCTGTTCAGCCTCACCAAACTGGAAATGAAGCATCACATGGTGCCTGTTAAAATGAATGGACTGTGTGTTTAATGGGTCAGTGTTCTGGTGCCTTTAAAAGATGGATGCTCTTTCTAGATGCTCTTCACTCTGGCTCATTTGAAATTGAAAATTACAAAAATAGGGCATTTGAACATTTGTTTATTAGTGCAGTGGACATTCCAACCACCAGATGTCTATGTAGAGTATCGAACTATACAGGTCTGAATGATGTCTTTTTACTTTGCGTTACTTTGCGTTCCCCAAGATTGACTTTTACAGGGATTCAAAATGGTCAATTTCATTTTCCTTTTTGCATTTATTTCAGTTCTACCAAGTTTTGAAATAAAAGTGACTGCATCTCAGAAATATTTCTACATTAAAGACAAAGATTTTAGAGTGGACATAGAGGCAACGTGAGTAGAAGCCATGGCCATGTTGCATTTTCATCAGTTCTAGAGATGTTTGGGACTTATTCCAACTGTCACTGACATCTATGAATGAGATTTTAATGTGACTGGTAGTAAAACATAGTTTTTTTTTCTCATCAGCTATCTCTATGGTGAATCTGTTCAAGGAAAAGCCTTTGTGATCTTTGGGCTCGAGAGAGACAACGAGAAGAAAACTCTGCCAGATACCTTGAGGAGAGTAGATGTAATATATATTTTTTCTTCTAAGTTTATATTCTTCTTCCTTCTATAAATACATTTACTCTTAAATTTAGAGCTTGTTTACATCTGCATCATAGCTTCTTTAATAAATGGAAGCCAAAATGCAGTATTGGATCCATAGCACTTTATACTGTGGAGACTGATGGACCATAGGCTTTCTCTGCAGTATCAATCTTCTTGTCCATAGGCGGTGCCTAGTACTTCAGCGTTAAGTGACTGAGGTTAAGGTGCATTAACAGACACAGACCATGGACAAGAGTGGTACTGTATCCAGAAAAGGCCATGGGTCAGGCTCCTATCTCCCCTGGCAAACAACTGATTTTGCTTAGGTGAAGATGTCGCCAGGCAGATATGTATCATTACATGATGACCATTGAAGTGTATGGCAGGCAATGTGATGTAATCTCAAGTCCTCCGAAGTGGGAGCTTCCCTTACAGAACAGCTCTCCATTGTGGCTCATACAAGGAGAAAGCTGACGTAAGCCAGATGTTTGTCTATTTAGCCATCCATACATTCATGATTCAAGTCTGCCAGAGTGGAAGCTGCCACATATATAGTATCACATAGCAGCTATTCTGATGAATGGATAGATGGCTTATGTTTTCCGTTGAGTGGGAGCACCTTCTCATTGACATTCCTATTCTGTAATTGAGTATGGAAGGTCTGTCTTCAAGAAACAACCAATTTAACCAGTTGGCCATCCATGGCATAGACAATGTTGACTGTGATTTTACAACTCTTATCTAGATCAGCGAGGGTGCAGGTTTTGCCGTTTTGAAAAGAGAGGACTTATTGAAGGTCTTTGAAGAAGAGAGAGACATGTTACAATGGAGCATATTTGTGACTGTTACTGTCATTACTGATTCAGGTAAGAGAAACAAATATCGCCATGGTCTTGCCTTTATGTAGACATAGGCAGATAAATATCTATAATCTGGCATCTTGATAAATGTCACTTGTTTAAAGAAAAATCCAGCTCACCTCCACATTAATGACTTGGTGCACGGATCCGAACCAGGCAAATCCAATGTAGTAGTAGAAAAGGAGGCACTTTGTAAAATCTCCATGCGCTTAATTGGTATCGTAGCAAATAATTCACAAGCAAAAAACCTTCGTACAGACAGCAGTTGCAGTTGACGCGTTTTGAATACCTCTGTGTTCTTAATTGTAACTTGAGTTACGATTAAGGCTACTTTCACACTAGTGTTTTTGCTTGATCCGGCAGGGTTCAGCAAAAACGCTTACGTTCTGATAATACAACAGTCTGCATCCGTTATGAAGAGATCCGGTTGCATTATCTTCAACATACCTGTAGCCAAGACGGATCCATCATGAAATCCACTGAAAGTCAATGGGGGACAGATCTGTTTTCTATTGTGTTAGATTTAAACGGATCCGTCCCCATTGACTTGCATTGTGGGTAATGAGGGATGCGTCTTGCTCCGCATCCCAGGACGGAATGCATGTTGCGGTTTGCTTTCCGGTATAAGAACGGAACGGAATGTATTTTAAAGCATTCCGTTCTGTTCAGTTATGTTTTGTCCCTATGACGGATCTCAATACCGGAAAATATTAACGCTAGTGTGAAAGTATCCTAAGAACAAAGTGGTGTTCGAAACGCGTCAACTGCAACTGCTGTTTGGGTGAAGGTTTTTTGCTTGTGAATTATTTGCTACGATACCAATAAAGCGCATGAAGATTTTACAAAGTGATAGATTGTTCTCCTTTTCTACGATCTTGATAAATGCCAAATTATCAAATATTCCCAAGAAAGCTCAAAATTCGCACAAATTTCTACTTTAATTTAAAGGCTTTCCGAGACTTAGATAGTACCAACCTATCCTCTGGATTGGTCATCAGTATCTGATCGGTAGTGGTCGGACCTCGGGACCCCTGATGATCAGCTATTTGAGTAGGCAATGCCGCTCACAGTAGTGCCTGAGCCTTCTCTCAGCTTTGCCTAGGCCAGTGATGTCACAGTCATTGGTCACTTGGCCTAGATGCTGCTCAGCCCCATTGACGTGAATGGAGCTCAGCTGCGATACCAAGCACAACCACTATAAAAGTGTTGGACCTCCACTGATCAGATACTAATCATACATCATCAGTATATACGTGTCGGAAAACCCTTTTAATGTATTTTTTTCTAGTCTTTTCCAAATTACATTGCATTTCTAAGCTAGAGACAAATGGGCTTTAAAAAATTAGTGAAAATTGACATTTTACAGATGGTTTTGCCCATATGATATAGAAATGTCAATCATTATAACCTCAAATATCATTTTTTTACTTGGAGATAAAGTATCATTTGCATGAACACATCTTTAGAAAACTTTTTTGTTAATTAGATATTTGATCAAATCAACTATAGAACTATTTGGGACATTTATTAAAATCAGATATCGCTGGCATTAGGGCCAGATCAAGGTCTAGAGAGACTTTTAGGCAAAAGTATAAGGACTGGAGCCCCTGCCATTTCTGTATGGAGGGAGAAAGACTAGATATAATACTGCTATAATGCTGCCCCAATAACAGAGTGTAAATAATACTAACATATAGTGGCAAATGTTTTGATGTAGTCTCTGACATAAAATTCCATTCAGTGAACACACAGCAGTTTAATATAGTATACAGCCAAAATGACAGTGCTCAAATAATAATGCTATATACAAGGGCGGACTGTCTATAGACCCTACAAGGAAATTTCCTGGTGAATCGATGCCCAGGGGGCCTTTCAAGCCCTCCTGATGCCGCTGGCTGGGTACATAACAATCTGATGCTCTCAGCGCTAATTAATGCTATAAACAGCAAGTACCAGGTGATACTAGGAGCACCAGGTACTATGGCGGATGCTGCTGCCCTCCTGAACTCAAGTCCTCAGGATGGTGATACAGTTTAATAATGCAGCGGGGGTGACAATATTATGTGCTGCACTGTGGTATTTGGTTCTGCTAGGGCGGTATCTTGTGCTGCACTACGATATTGCTGGCCTCACCTACTTATGTTGTCCCTGCCTACCTTCTTCCAGTTTGGACCCGCCTACAACATGGGGCCACTTTTACTTTTTTTTCCCAGGGCCATTTTAAGTTCCCAGTCCTCCCCTGGCTATACAGTTCCTTAATAGTATTACAGCTGCCTTGATGATTCCTACCTTGGTTGGCACATCTATGCTGTCATATTGCTCCACTTGCAGCTCGGGGTGTGTCCTTCCTGCAGCAGCTCTCTCCCTAACATATCTCAGGAAGCATATCTGTTCTGCTGCAGCTGTTTCCCTATCATAGCTTTGGGGGGACTCTCTGCTTCAGCTCTCTTCCTGTAATTATCATAGGAATATGGCTGGTGGCAGTTGAAGGATGGAACTGAGCACCTCAGCGAGATTAACAGAGTAATAAGGCAAAGAACCAACAGCAGGTGGCGCTATACGAATGCATTTTATCGAATAAATCAGTGGCTATACTAAATATTTAATTAAAGGCTATGTACACCTTTGGAGGCAATTTTTGTTTGTGATTGCATTTCACTAATTTTTGGCTAAAAATCACATTTTCAATTGGCCTTTATTAAAAAATATTGAGCCATTCTGTCACAAAGGGTTAACTGTTTTTCTAACTGTGTGACTAGTACTTTCACTTTTACTTTGTGCCGGTCATCTAATAACCCTCTTCTCTAAACTACTAAGAAGTCACAAACACTTTTTTAAGCCACATTCTTATCAGTAATGCTACTTTCACATCTGCATTTTCAATTGCGCTATTGTTATCCGTCATAGGATCTCAATAGTGGAAGAAAACGCTTCCGTTTTGTCCCCATTCATTGACACAACAAAACGGAATGCACCAGAATGCATTTCGTTCCATTTGGTTGTGTCCCCATCGTGAACAGAAAAATACTGCAAGCAGCGTTTTTCTGTCTGTGATGTGGTGCGGAGCAAGACGTTGTATTATGTCTTCTATAGCCAAGACGGATCTGTCATGAACACCATTGAAAGTCATTGGGTGATGGATCCGTATTCTATTGTATCAGAGAAAATGGATCCGTCCCCATTGACTTTCAATGGTGTTCATGACAGATCCGTCTTGGCTATAGAAGACATAATACAACTGGATCCGTTAATGATGGATGGATGCGGTTGTATTATCAGAACGGAAGTGTTTTTGCAGATCCATGACGGATCCGCAAAAACGCTAATGTAAAACTAGCCTAAGATAACTAAGCTATAATGAGTGCTTATAAGGTTAGAGAGCAGAAATAAGGAGTCCATCTGCTCCCCAGATGACGGAAAAGACAAAAAATCCACTAGCTTCTGCTAGAGCATGGCAGCTTTGTACACAAAAAAGGATTCCATATTTTGAATAAAGACCAATCGAAAAACTTATTTTTAGCTCAAAATAAGTACAATTCAATAAAAAAAAATTGTCCCCAAAGGTGTACATAGCCTTTAAATGTGATTTTATTCAGGATTCAGATCCAGGTTCTGGTTTGAGAAATGTATTTTCGTGGGACAACCCGTTTAATCATAGCCATGTAAATACAGTATAATGTACGGCTGCTTCTCTTACAGGCAGTGATATGGTGGAATATGAGCTGAATAACATCTTCATTGTGGAATCTCCCTATAAAATTCTATACACAAAAACATCCAAGTATTTCAAGCCCGGAATGACATTCGATCTTATGGTAAGTGCACTGATTTCATATTGCATTTTATTGTACAATTATATTTTTCATCTACTGCCCAAGAAAGATGAAACGCCCCTCTGACACATAAAAAGATAACAGGATTCTGAATGGCACATGTTGGGTGTTTTTTTTTATTTCAAGAATCTTATTTTTGGTTTTATCCATTTCAGGTGTTTGTTACTAATCCTGATGGGTCTCCGGCTCATCGTGTCCCTGTTATAGCAGAACCAGGAAGTGTCAGAGGATCAACTCTGGAAGATGGAACCGCTCGGTTGCCCCTGAATACTCGCTCAGACATAAGCAATCTGCAGATAACAGTAATATTTCTATTATTGGACATGTCTCCATTTGTAATAGACTAATAATGAATGTTTGGAAATTCTGAACTTAGTGGAGGTGTTAAATTCCAGGATTGTAACATTAATGCCCTATTCTCTGATCGGCGGCAGTCCCACATCCTGCACCCCTGACGATCAGCTGTTCCAGGGTAGCTCTGGCTCTGAAATTTGGCATCAGAACTTCACAGCTCCATCAACCATGTAGTGATTGGAGCTGGTTACATCCATTGTGTACAAAGGTGATGGAGCTATGTGGGAACAGCTAGTCGGTCCAGGTGGAGGTTAGGAACAGCTAGTCGGTAGAGGTGGAGGGTGTCGGATTCCCACAAATTAGATTTTGATGGTCTATCCTGAGGATAGGTCATCAATATTTAATTGTTGGAATACCATTTTAATGGATGGAAAGCCTAATGGTTCTGCAGTGTTGACTTGAATATTGAAGAAATCCCAGCACTCACTATCTTCAATAAGTTAATTTATTTTATTGTTTATGGTTCACAGATATAGTTATAACTAGAGATGAGCGAATCGAAGTTGACGAAGTGGAATTCGATCAGAATTTCAGGAAAAATTTGATTCGCACCAAATCCAAATTTCCTCACGCTTCGTGGTAACGAATCACATTTTTTCTGCCTAAAATGGCTGCTGCACGTGTTAGGACATGGAGCAAGAAACTCTGAGAACGAGGGACCACCCGTAATTCCATGCATGCAGCCAATCAGCAGCCAGCCACCCCTGTGATGTCACAGCCCTATAAATAGCCTCAGCCATCTTGGATTCTGCCATTTTCCAGTGTATTTAGTGCAGGGAGAGACATCAGCAGGCGCTAGGGACAGTGCTAGGAAAGACTTCAAAATTAGAAGTTCAGGGAAAGGATAGAGAGGAAATATTACACTGTATTGAAGCAGAACAGGGTTCAGTAGGGGAGGTTTCAGCCTGGGTAATAGGAGCAATCCTATTACACCTTGCTGCACTGACTGGGGATCCAAATTGCCATTATACAGCTCTGTAATTCCAGCAAACCATTCTTGTTATTGGGATGCAAGTGCTGTTTGATACAGCCAGGGTCGGCTCCAGGTTCATGTGGGCCCTTGGGCGATAAATCTCAGTGGGTTCCCACACAGTATAATGACCCCACAGTCGCCCTCTATTCAGAATAATGACCCCAAAGTTGCCCCCATTCAGAATGGTGGTTATACTGTATGGAGGGGCACTGGGGGTCAATATAGTGTATGGGGGTCATTATACTGTGTAAGGAGCCCTCACTAGTTAGAACTGACCACAGTAAATTTGTGTACGAACCAACCGCCCCCCCAGTGGGTTCACATCATGTTTTTCTATCCATTTGATGTATAAAAAAAGTTACTGTATACAAATGTGCAGCACTCTACATTTTTGTATCCTGCAGAGTCCAGTAAAAAAATACATATGTTAACATATATGTGGTATCCCACACTATAGTAGGATCTTGTGCCTCTGCACTGTTCTTCATACCTGGTGCTAACATTGACCAATAAGGCTGAGTTCACACTTGAGTTATTTGGTCAGTTTTGGCCCCATAAATGCCCAAGTAAGTGAAGTGTGCAGTGATTCTAAGAGCGACGCCTGTGATCTGCGTGTCATACTGACTCCCAGTATTGTTTCACTACCACAGAAGACCTATGCGTGTTACTGCGAGGCACAGTGTTCTACACTAGTGATGGACGAACATCTGCCGGGGCGGTGCGCGAACGCGATCAAATGTTTGCGAACCGCAAGTTTGCGACGGGTCCCATTAATTTTAATGGCAGGCGAACCTGAAAAAAACTTCAGCTCATATTTGATATTTAATTACTAGAAGGGCACAAATAGTCCCACAACATGGACAGTGACATACCAGATGTATTATTTGAATTTGCGATCTCCATTCATTTTTGTTTTCAATGCAAAATATTGGCAATATAATTTCGCGTACGCACATGCGCAAATGCACTATACAGTACCCAAGTGCACTATAAAGAAAGTATATTGGTATATAACACCCCGCTTCAATCTGTTTTTTTGGGGGATGACTGGTATATCACACCAGTAGAAATGATTTGTTCCAATAACGCTTGTCCCTCTATATACCTGCAGTATCGCAGCAGAACCGCACACAACTGCCGCACAATACAAATGCACTATAATATACTGTCTAACATAACATTGTACAAGGAAGGCAATCCATTAGACTATACATAAAGATAAAACGTAACCTTTAATAATTTTACTATGAGGGTCCATTCACACGTCCGTAAGTGTAGAAAACGCCTAATCTTGTCTGCAATTGCGGACAAGAATAGGACATCTTCTATTTTCTTGCGGAAACGGAAGCACAGATGGGGAAGTGCGGATCCGCGGATGCGGATAGCACATTCTGGCCCCATTGAAAATGAATGGGTCTGCACCCGTTCCGCAAAATTGCGGAACGGATGCGGACGCATTTTGCGGACTTGTGAATTGAAAAGATATCCCTCAAAATGAAAATAAATGAAATTATTAAAGTTAACCAAAAAGCATAGATGTGGTAGGCAATAACAAGTGCTCGGCAGCACTAAATCAGGTGCTTGGCGACACCAAATCAGAAACCATATGTCCTACCACAATCCAGGAAGTTCCAGTGCACATCGATAAATCCAGGAGGGAAAACAAAAAAACATCCATCCCTGGGCTAGATGATGATGTGGTATTGAAGGACAGGGTGGGCAAAGAATGGTCCCTGATATTGCCCTACAGGGGGTGCTATTCTGGCTCTGATAGCCTAACCACAGACCACCCGCCCTGATAAGAGTGACCCTGTCCGAAACCTTACTCTTTATAAAAATGGCCCTAGTAAGTCCCCAGCCCCTAGGCCCCTGACTTCCAGGTGATCATTATATAGATCTATGTGTTTTTGACTCATTATAAAAGTATATTATAAGTATATCACACCTCTCTGTGTATCACACCTATCGATAGCACACCTATACTAGTCCTTAAAATGACTTTTGTGGCCCTATTAGCTAGCGTTTGGTGTCCCTAACAGCTTGTCCCTGCTCCACACAGCCACCTCTACCTACACTGGCAAAACACTGAATGTAAAATGGCGGCCAGATCAGGTTTATTTATAAGGTAGGGGGTGTGTCCATGTGCTGAAACGTCTCAATTGGCTGTCCTGTACCACCTGATGAATGTGTCATGGGTCAAAGTTTTTCACAATGTAAAAGAATATGGCGGGTGTGAATTTTTCCATATGTTCGCATGTTTGGCGAATCGTGAACACGCAAAGTTCGCCGCGAAACGACAACCGGGCAAACCACAAAGCCATCTCTATTCTACTCCACTATAAAGGCTCCCTGCAGCCAGGAAATAGCTGTTTTTAACGCGATTCGCCACAAATAACTTTTTCGGAAAATTTGGCGAACAGGCTGAATCGAATTTTTGAGAAATTCGCTCATCTCTAGTTATAACTATTTTCGAGAACAATATAAAAAATTAACTGATTGAAGATAGCGAGTGTCGGGATTTCTTCTATATTCCACTGGGACTGATCTTGGCACGTGCACCTCCGACTGCCGACCGAAACTCTCCTTGACTTGAATATTGACTATTGACTATGAATATTGGTTATTAGACAGTTACCATTTTATTACTACTCCATTGTAGATGGCACAGATTCTTCTCTCTACTTCTAGGTGTCCACAACAGATGACAAAATACCCAAGGAAAAACAAGCTTTTGCCACTATGACGGCCTTTGCCTACAAACCCCTCCATGGCAACTACTTACATCTCAGTATCACTGGAGGAGAATTGAAACTAGGAGAGAATGCAGTGATCACCTTTAATATCCGGAACAATGACAATGCCGTTCAAAACCAGATCACCCAATTCAACTATGTGGTAATTTTCCTTTTCTATTCTCTGGTTTAACCTATATAAATTTTTGGAGAGGGGTTCTCAGCTTTTTTGTTGGAACAGTACCCTTAAAATAAGATAACCATATAGTATCTCCATTCTGACAGCCACATTGATCAGCTGCAATCTGTGGTGGAATTGGCAGCCAGTTCAGCGCCACCCCAGGCAAAATGGAAATCAATAGGCTGTCCATAAAATGCATGGACATACCTTGACAAATCATGATAATGAACTAACATGGACAGCAGAAGCCAGTCCCATATTTCATGCTGTCATGAGGGCCCATTATAACAAACGTGCTGAATGTATAGACATTAGAATGAAAGAGATTACTATTTCCCTTATATTTATATCATCTTGAGGCAATACGGGATCCTAAACTGACCGAGATCCTCTTCTGTTAGTAGAGCACCATTTAAAAAAATCTGATCTCACCATGTAGGTTAATCTTTGATCTACTTTGGAAATGGACCGATTGTTTTAAAAAACCTAAACGTACCTCTGTATGATATTGTACATACTAGGGACCACACATTTTTACAACTGCTTTATTACAGATATGTACTACAAGATGGATCCATAATATGGTCATGATCCCCAACCCCTATACATTAGTGTATCACTAATGAGCACTTGCGGCATGGAGGTTGAGTTGTAGTAACCTTGCTATCTGCAAGTAGTTTCCTCGGATAAAGTAGTCAAAAAATGTACCAAACTTTCCCAGATTCTCTGTTCTCTGACATTGATGCTTTTTTCTACAGATAATGAACAAAGGAAGGATAATGAAGGTGGGGACACAAGTGAGGGAGAAGGGCCAGGGTCATGTGACTATGTTACTGCCAATAACAGAAGAATTTATCCCTTCATTCCGCATTTTGGCATACTATACCGTGACCATTGGAGCAGTTCGGGAAATTGTGGCTGACTCTGTTTGGATTGATGTGGAGGATACCTGTATGGGGACGGTAAGAAAATTCACCATTAGGGAGAGTAGTACCAGTATTATGTTTTTTCCCCCTCTATTTTGGAACAGGGGAAAACACTACAACTTACAAGCCTGTGAAAATTGGGCTATCGTTGCCAATTTTTTTTAAATAGCACACAATGTTTGGTATCTACAGATCTATAAGCTTCCAAATTATAGGGTCAAACTTATTTGCCATCAACTGAGTTCTCCCCTTCCGTTGCATGTCTTTTTCTTCTCTACTATCCCCTTTTCTTTAGTTTCGTCCCTTCTTTCGGGCCTATAATTATCCTGACAAAGGTCATGATTTTAAGAATTTTTGACACTTCCCCTTCCCTTTACTCTCTTCTTACTTATCTCTGGTATTATAGGAGCGCAATGGTATCTTTACAGCCCAAGAGCTTTATCTTCCCCAAAGATATAATCCTAAAACCTTAATTCAGTAACATCATGTCTATCTTAAATGATGTCATCCTGTCTGCATCTATCAAATGACATCACTTCCTGTCTCAGTAACAATGAAGTCTCATCTAAAAACTGTTGTGATAACAGGCAATAATTCATATAGATTACAGGGTAGGGAGACTCGACTAGAAAGCTGTGATGAAAGCTTATATAGGTTGAAAGAGTGGACAATAATCAGGAATGAGGAACGTTACAGCAGCCATCATTTCCGCATGCAAATAATGGATATTATCATGCAAATAATGGATCACTGCAGTATGTGAATAAATGATCTCTACTGCACTTGTTCATGCTCACCCAACAAAAGAGGATTGTTGGTACCACATGAAAGGGGCAATCTCCCGAGAAATGAGTGAGTTTGTTTGGTGAAAGTTGGCCCGAACCTTGGGGGCCTAAGTTAGCATGCTGACCTAGGAGATGGAAGAAAATATTTTAATGACTGACTGTTTCCTATAGCTGTCGATAACAGGAGATAAGGACAAAGACAATGCTGTTCAGCTGCCTGGAGCCTCCTTGAGGCTGAAACTACAAGCAGACCATAAAGCTGCCGTTGGACTGGTGGCTGTTGATAAAGGTGTCTATGTGATCAACAATAAACTAAAGATCTCCCAGCGAAAGGTGAGTAATAGTTAAGCAACATGCATCACAATAGTTATTACATATGCAAAGCACAGTGTTCACTGAAAGTCATTCTTCGTTCTGTTAAGGTCTGGGATTCGGTGGAAAAATATGACATTGGTTGCACACCAGGAAGCGGTGCCAACGCACCAGGAGTGTTTTATGATGCTGGTCTTGCCCTGCAAACAAGCTACAACATGGCAACTCCTCAGAGATCAGGTGATCATTTATCATATATTTAAATTGTCTTTCTGATTTGAAATGTCATAGAGGCTGGGTCGGGATCTGCGTAAACTGGAACAATCACTGATCAATCGAGTATGGGGATATTCTCAGAGCCATGTCTAGTTAGGTTCTAATGGTAATTTTGAAAAAGTTTGAAGAACTATAATCCACGTGTGGTTTTGATGACACTTGAGTTACTTCTCTAGCCACAGAGATTTATACAAGTCAGTCAAGTTATTGTACTTTTCTCCGAAAGTGTTTAAACAAAAAACATTTCAGGTTATGGACATCAACAGCCCCAAAAAGTTCAGAATGGAACATCAAAATCTGATCTGGTCTTTTTCACAAAAGCATCTGGTCAGTAATGGTAAAAAAAAGGTTTTAAATATTACTCAACAGACCTTTCTGTTTAATTTATTTAGTAGATTCAGAGATAGGCAACACATTTGGTGCCACTTCTGAGACATAAAACTTTGGTGCCACTTCTGAAACATAAGGAAATACTTGAGGAACTTTATAAAATGAAACCTTTTCAAAAGGACATTCCTTGTGAGGAGAGCACTCTTTGATCTTGACCAGAATTCTTGTGAAAGATGTTTAGCTCCATCATATATTGTGTATGTTGTAACCATCTTCTTTGAGAGGACCACCCATAAAATCTGTGGTTTCACTGTTGTGCAATGATCGGCTCCCCAGGGCAATTGAATTTCAGTGTTTAGGAATGCCGAGTGGTAAGTTGTAGGCCTAATAGTTTGTGTCACGTAAACGGTGTTTAATGGTATTACTTGCAATAAACTTGTGTCATCCAAACAATGCTTGATCTTTCTCTTGGCTCTTGGCTCCAACAGGCTAAGGGTAAACTGGCATACTTGGCTTAATCGCTCTGCTGCTGTTCTGATCTTTGGCTTCAGTATGGTTCCTATCAGCTTCAGTTACTGTTTCTTATGAGAGTGAGGTATCATGTGACCCGTTTTGTTAAGTAGGGTACTAAGGCTTTTTATATATCTTGAGTGGGCTGCTCCTTTAGCTACTTTCCCAAGCAGCAATGAGTGGAAGCCTCACCTCTCCGCACCATGCTGCTTCACTCTCTCGCTCCAACTCTCAACTCCACTCCAGCTTCCTGCAACCCTTGACTTGGTAGAAAGTAGGACTAACCCACTTCTGCCCCTAAGGAGTGGGGGGTGGGGAATGGAATGGTAAGTTCTACCCTGAAAGGATCTCTGCCAGGTACACTGCCACCTGCTAGTGAACCAGGTACATTACATTACATTTTGCATATAACAAAATTACACTTTGTTGCTGGTGGTACAGTTGGTGGTGCAAACTAATACAATGGTGGCAAACAGGCTAGCAATAGGAATGTAGGAGTGGTAGTGTCCCTCTGGGATACTACATATGTACAGTAAGCTGAGCAGAAGGCTGGGAATGTGTCACAAATAAAATCAATGACAGTCAAGATACAGTAGAAAACGGTGAACTTTACTGAGATACAGAAGCATAATATTATAGCCTCTAAACTAATTGCACACAGTCTTCTTGAGACGATGTATAGATTGTACATTCTATACAGTCACAAAGAATAGGTGGCAACGGTGGTTCTCCAACATATGCATCTTCCCAGGTACAGGGCTACAATTTTGACACTGTTGACACCTAACCTTCTACCCACTGTCACTACCATGCAGGCAGCCCAATTTTCAGCTGCTTAAAGGCTCTGTTCCACTGTGGTTTCGCCCTCTAGCATGACCCACCCTTACACAGGTGCACTTACTCACTCACTTACTGTCATATGCCTTACTTCTGTTGGTGGGAAGGGTAGTCCAATATTGGGGAGGAATCTTAAGGATGTACTAACTGTAACAGACTTCTTTAGTAAAAAATTAGAGCACATTTGATGGACCTCTTGATGTTAAATGAAGGGGAGCTGGGAAGCTTGAAGCTGCTTATTTTGAAAGTTATTCAATGTCAAATTATTCCACAGAGCCTTTCTGTCAACCAAATCTGAGGCGTAGGAGACGTTCCTCTGGTCTAATTATTCAAGAACGGAACAAAAAAGGTAAAACTGGGACAATATATTGTCATTTCTTCATTCCCTCAATCACATTTATGCTTCTGTATTTTTTGGAGTAGTTACAAAGCCTACAATGATCTACTTTATCCTTCCAGCATCACAATATATAGGGCTGGAGAAGAAATGCTGTGAAGACGGCATGCTCGACAACCCTATGGGTTACAGCTGTGAACGTCGGACTCACCTCATTATGGATGGAGAGAAATGTATCGCCGCTTTCCTTGATTGCTGCAAACATATTAAAAAGCAAAGGGAAGTTGAGAGTGCACTCAAAACAACTGATGAAGATGGAAGAAGTAAGATGTGAAAAAAAATGATCATAGATTATGAATAAAAAACCCTTAAATATGTCAGCATGAGGGCCCAACTCACCTAGCAGAGTAGGCAACAGAGATAAGCAGGAGAAGCTAAGCAGATTCATATATAATATGACGGGGAAAAGATTTTTATTCTTCAAAACATCCGTTCTTTTAATGCCTAGAAAAGATCCTACTTACTGGCGTTCTTATCAAGGTGGAGGCCCCGGGGCAAAAAGAGTGATGGAGGCCCCAATAATCTAAACGTTAATGTAGCTGAGAGAATGAGCATGTCCCTTAGATGCATGGCTATCTGCTGACGCTACACTCCTCTAGGGTCCACCTGCCACAGATGCCCTTTCTCCAACTTGGTGGCCAGTCCATAGTCTATTGTAAGCGCTGCAGTCAGTACATAGTCTGGTGTAAATGCTGCGGTCAGTCAGTACATAGTCTGGTGTAAATGCTGCGGTCAGTCAGTCCATAGTCTGTTGTGAATGCTGTATTCAGTCAACAGTCTAGTGTAAACTCTGCTTCTGCCTAGCAGTGTTCCCAGTGACGTCACCGGCACTAATGGGTGGGCTTTAGCGCTGCCCTAGCCTGTAAAACAAGCTAAATTAGCTGTTATTTACTGATTAGGACAGTGAAAATGACTCCTAAGCCCAGAATGAGCAGAGACTTAAAAGGCATCTGTCAGCAGATTTGTACCAATGACACTGGCTGACCTGTCGTAGGTACATTTGACAGCTGAAGACATCTGTGTTGGTCCCATGTTCATATGTGCCCGCATTGCTGAGAAATCTGATGTTTTAATATATGCAAATGAGCCTCTAGGAGCAACAGAGGCGTTACCATTACACCTAGAGGCTCTGCTCTCTCTGCAACTGCCACATCCTTAATTCACAGGACCAGGTTTCATCACATTTACACTGCCTGGTCCTGTCAATCAAAGAGGAAAGGATGCAGCAGTTACAGAGAAAGCAGAGCCTCTAGGTGTACCGACAACACCCCCGTTACTCCTAGAGGCTCATTCACATATAGTAACATCATTGTTCTCAGCAATGCGGGCACATATGAACATGGGACCAACACAGATGCCTTCAGCTGCCAAGCACACACGTAACAGGTCAGCCAGTGTCATAGGTACAAACCTGCTGACAGATGATCTTTAAATGAAGGGTGGGATGAAGAAAAAGTTTTTGCACTGCTAGTTATTTAATATTTTCATGGTATTCACCGTGCGGGTTAAATAATTAAATTTTTGTAATAATTTAATACTTCTGGAGATACCAATGATGTATAATTTTTTAGAATTAGGATTTTTTTGTCGTGTTTTTTATTTTTAAAACTTTTTTAGAACATTTCTTTACACTTTCTTGTCTCTCTCTCTCTCTCTCTCTTCCATTTTATTTGTATGTTTTGAACTTCCTATACATTGTCATGCTTCCATGGGAAACTTGGACCTCCTTGCTGAATTTCTGATGAAATCCAAGGGGTTCATGGGTTTCATAAGCCAGAAGGCCCATTTCAGCTGGAACAAATAATTGGTAACATTGAAGATCCCCAGGCTTCATGTCAAGCTTGAACTCTACTAGAGTTGAACAAATTGCTCAAAATTCAATTCAGGTTCGATTCGGTCAAGTCGATTGACCAATTTGTCTAGGGTCCAAATCGATTCTAACCAAAGCAAAAGTGCTCTGATTGGCCTCAAAATTTGTGTATCACACTATGATGTACCCTAGGACTCTGTTATGTCAATGCCCAAATCTGCTGCCATCCCGCTCTCCCGTTGCTGCCACCTTGCTTCACTCACCCGTCTTCTCCTGCTCTGGCCAGCTGGTCCTGCATGCCTTCCTAGCCAACAGAATTGCCTATTTTAACTCCCTAGCAGACTAGACCTCAGTCTGCTTCTTGCTGGCAAGGACTCTCCTCTCTGCCCGTAGGGCGCTCCTCACAGCTCTCCATTGATTATTTACCTTTGGGTACTTAAAGTATACGTGATCTTTCAACAGATTTAGCATTAATCAATAGCACAGTGTGTGTATACATGAGAAATAACACTACTTCTGGCCTTTTTTTAGAAGATTTCCCCCGTGCATGCTGAATGTCTAGTTTGCAGTTATCCCACAGATGGTGGATGGAGACTATTACAGATAGATACTTACCTGTATGGTTGTGAATGAAGCACTTAGGAACTTTTTATCTCAGCCCTCACCAAAACTTTGGTGGATCCTCCTCCAGTTCTTCCTAGCTGTCTTACATTTAGACCTTTTTCTGCACCTAAAACAGGCCTAGAAAATGGTAAATGTGACGGCCCTGCCAGCCCTTCCCGCGCCACTGCCCCTTTTTAAGACCTAGCATGAGCGGGAAGAAGTTGCAGATTGCAGCGCAACTACTGTAGCTGTTGCGCCGAAATCTGCACCTTAATATAAGTGTATTCAGCTTAGTAAATGACCCCCTGTGTGACCAGGTTTATATTTTAAGATTAATTTTTTTTATCAGGTGATGAAGATGAAGAATTTATTGATGATGCTGAGATAACATCCAGAACACAGTTCCCAGAAAGCTGGCTTTGGAAGACAGAGGTAATGAATGAAGCACCAGATGGCAAAGGGTGAGTCAACTTATTAAATGGATTGTATGTGAATGGATGAAAGAATATACGGTACTTTTTATCTTCCAGAAATACCGCCACTTTTGTCCATGGGCTGTGCCTGGTGCTGCACCTAAGTCCCATTTAAAGGGACTATGACATCAGAAAATGACATTGTTTAATGCAAAATTACCTGATAGGAAATGTTTCATTTTTATCAACTCTTTAAATTTTGGAAATCATTAAGTGTTATCAGCATTAATGATCACCCTGTCCAATATTGTCAGATATGTTGGGGGTTACACTATGAATTTCTATTACATTTTTTTGACAGGATCTCCACCAAGTATCTACCTGTTTTCTTAAAAGATTCAATCACCACATGGGAGGTTTTGGCAGTGAGCCTGTCTGACAGTAAAGGTAAGTGTTCTTGTTCTCATGAAGAGTGTACACAGGGTTGATTATAGCCATTTTTCTGCCTGATGTGAAAATTTAAATGGCACCTACCTTCCAAGTTCTCTATCCAACCCATTTACCCCAGCCCAGCTGTTGAACACATTTGGTGATACACATTACATATAGTGCTGTGAAAAATACAGGACAATATAGTGCCACATACCTATTACATCCAGTGATGTCTCCTCTGTTGTAGATGTTCTCTTTCCTCATGTTCTCAATTCGGACAAGATCGCCATGATGACTTTCGTCTTTGCCTCCTGTAGTGGTCTGGCCTGGATTATAATGCCTCCCTCCTATAGTGCCCCCTGTACTACAGAAGGGAATTATACTGTAATATTATTCACTCCCGTAGTGCTAGTATATATAATATTCTTACCCCCACTCCATAGTGCCCCCTGTATTATAATGCTCCCTTGTAGTGCCCCCTGAAAGATTATGCCCCCGGTAGTGTTAGCATTTAGAATGCTCTCACGTAGTATAATACTGCCTGTAGTGGTAGTATATATAATAGCCCCTGTATTGGTGGTGTGTATATATGCATATATATAACTGCTGTGTGCATCGAGTGAAGGCGGATCCTCAACAGACAGGATCAGTTTTTGGGTGGGTTATTGTTCTGACGGATCAGATGAAGGGCAAAATAATCAGTGACGTCAACACAAACTTACTGCTGACACCCTCTCCACTCTGTCAGGGGGCTCTACTTGTATAAGCGTTCAATAGAACAGGTTCTGTAGACATCTAGGTGGAATCAGCTGACGACGGTTTATGTTGGATTAGCAATGCCACAATATTACTTTGCCTATTTTTTGCAATAAATAGAATACTGAGTCATTATTCTATTTATTGCAAAAAATAGGCAAAGTAATATTGTGGCATTGCTAATCCAACTTAGAGCTGTCCATAGGCAACTTTCCTATTGGCTTGCTAGAATTAACGAATATAAAGAATATAGCGATATACTCATTATCTTCCTTAATTCTAGATAGCCAACCAATAGGAAAGTTGCCTTATACAGTTAAACTTGCAATACGCAAAATCGAATATGGCACCTCCTGCTCATCACTAGTATGTACAAGCCAACGACCTATCCATGAGACAGGTAGAGACAGCATACCTTACAATGGCAGCCTTGTGTAAAATGAGACATTGAAGACCAGCTCTTATCTGACTAAGAGCCAGAAAGCCTCATAGTTGCTTGATTTTTTTTTGTTGGATGGCTTGGGAGACCTGCGCACCTAGATCATTATCATTGGGGTGACTAAAATTGTAAAAAAAAAAATTGGGATGCCAGCTAACTCTTCTCTCACTGCTTAGGAGGGCTGCATAAAATCTTCAGTTTTCTAATTGTCCTAACATTTATATTCAATAACCTTTCTATACTGTTTTGTCATGTAAACTAATTGCAGAAACATGGGGATATGGTAAAGACATGCAAATAGTATTTTCAGCTAAAAAACGCGGCAGATTCTGCTAATTTGCATGTCTTTGCCATGTCCCCATGTTTATGTAAATTAGTTCACATGACAAAACAGTATAGAAAGGTTCTCGACTATGTGGATAGAGAGCTGCTCTTGAATGTCCTCATAATGCACAAGGCTGCTATTGTAAGGTATGCTGACTGTACCTGTCTCATGAATAGGTTGTTGGCTTGCATATACCCGGCTTTTGGCATCTAGTCTTTGTCTGATTGTTTGCTATAGGGAATTAAATTGCGCACACAATACGTGCATATTACATTGCTGATTTTTGCAATTGCGAATTTTCAGCTAAAAATTTGTGAAATATCACAAATTCAAATATTGCCTATGCTGCTCATCACTACTCTGTAGTATAATACCAGATGTAACTCAGGATCAGTACTAGGTAAGTAATGTAGTATATATACACAGTGACTCCACCAGCAGAATCGTGAGTGCAGCTCTGGAGTATAATAACAGATGTTATTCAGGATCAGTACTAGATAAGTAATGTATGTACACTGTGACTTTACCAGCAGAATAATGAGTGCAGCTCTGGAGTATAATATAGGATGTAACTCAGGATCATGGGGATATAAAAAAGTGATGTACTGTAAGTACATTCTACATAGATTATATTTGCAATCAATCACATGGAATTTGATGTTCTCTTTTGTTTCTACATTTTCTTGGCAGGTATCTGTGTGTCTAAACCTCATAATATTCAGGTGATGATGAAATTCTTCATTGATTTGAAGCTTCCATATTCTGTGGTGAGAAATGAACAAGTAGAGATACGGGCCATTCTCTACAACTATCAAAACATTAGGCTGAAGGCAAGTCAACCACATTACAGTCATAGAAATGAGAAAGATGAGTCAATTAACCTGAGAATGTTTACGTCTCAGTCATTCGTCTTTCATAAACGGTCATCTTGTTGTTTTTGGTTTAGTTGTATGTATACTGGACCTACAATGAACACTTCTGCAGTCTCTCTACTGCCAAGAAGAAGTTCCGTCAAGAAGTGACAATCCCACCTTCCTCATCTGTGGCTGCAACGTTTATTATTGTACCACTAACCCTGGGATATCATGAAATTGAAGTGAAGGCAGCTGGACAGCATGTATCTGATGGTGTAAAGAAAACGTTGTTTGTTGTGGTAAGTAACAAAGAAAGATGGAATCCTGATAGCATACCTGTATGAAGGTGTAAAGAGGTAATGAATATGACAGATTCTAAACACGATCAACAACATTCCACCATGTAGATGGTCATTTAATGGTTCCATGCAAACTCTGAGTCATAAGGGATATCGGAGCATGTGTAGACTTCAACGAGACCCTGTTATATATCTGTATGCCTCCTAGCTAGCACATAGAGTACTTGTGAAAGCGCTGGAGGATCGGACAAAAGAGTAAGGGCTGTTTCACATGAGCGGATGCCGTACGTGTTATCCACAGTGTGAATGACAGCCAGGGCCGGTGCAAGGATTTTTGCCAACACAAGTGAAGCTATATTTTGGCGCACGCCCCCCCTTCACTAGAACTCCCCCTAGCACCAGCATCATAGGTCATATAACCTCACATTGACCTCATAACCTCAAGTTTTGTGACATGTGGCATCCTGGCCACTGACTTATTTTGCTGGCTCCTAGATTCATAACAAATTTGTGAAGCTCTGCCTCACTGTGCCCCAATTCAAATATTCTCCCGGGGGGGGGGGGGGGGGGACAGGCTGGACAGTGACTCGCCATGCACCACGATGCAGCCACTGACCCACACTCTCCTCTCTCCTCTGTTGCTCCTCAGTCTGCAGCGCAGTCCCCAACCGAGCCTCAACGGAACTGAAGCAAAATCATATTTATCAGATCTGTGTCACCATATATTATATTCTGTGCCCCCCAATATATTATGTATACAGTGCCCCCAGCCCCCATGTAGTGCCCAATGCATACAGGGCCCCCATATAGTACCTGTGCGGCTGCCCTCCTATTGTAGTAAAAAGGTCAGAGCATTATCAATCATGTTAATGCTCCGTGTCTCTGCTGTCTAGTGCGGGGCTTGGCTGTCATTCACAGTGCGGATGACACGCACGGGATCTGCTCATGTGAAACAGCCCTAACAGTTTCTGATACTTTTTGCTTTTTCTTTTTTATAATATAAAAATGGACACAAAAAGACATACAGTATAATGGAAAAACTTCTCCATCCTGCTGGATTAGCATTCTAGCTTTGACTTAAAAAATGTAAAAAACAAAAATGTATATAAAAAAATGTTATGTGCACAATCGGCTGTAGGATCCTAACGAGAATGGGTCTTTATTCTCACAGTCATAAATTCAACATTAACCCCTCCATCTCTTCAGTAGTTTTTATCAGTTTTTATCGTGAATATCGGCACTTCGAGAATTCGCGAAGATGTAGAATATAGTGCCATATCTTCATAATCGCAAATATTCTAGATTTTTTTTTCATCAGTAACCTTCCTTCTTGCTTGTGGGCCAATGAAAAGGTTGCAATGTCTTTGTCTGAGCTTAGCAACCTCCCTAGCAACCAATAGGAAAGTTGCCTACCCCTTACTATATAAGAACCTCCCCAACAGCCATTTCTGCAGTTTTTTGCAGTTCTGACAGAGAGAGCAGTGTCATTGCTGTGCTCTGTGCTTTCATCTGGATCCTATTCCTTATCCAATTACATTAGATAGTTAGCTCATATATATAATACAGATAGTTAGGGGGAGATAGTCAGTGTAGGTTAGATTGTGATATAGTGTAGCTGATAGGTTCCAGTGCAGGTGTTAGGTAGTGTGATAGGAATTACTGTACTGTGCATTTTCTCCAGTCTCAAGAAACTTCTAGCAGCTTAATAAATGTAGCAAAAGTGACCCACGCCTGTATTGCACGTGCAATAAGCGCATATTGCATTGATTTTTGCAATCAAGAAAATAATGACTTGAGATCACGAATTCTAAAATATGCGAATATTAGGCCATAATTTGGACAAAATATCGCAAAAATGATTATTACCTATGCTGCTCATCACTACTCTTCAGTTACATATTCCAGTTCTCCCAAAACCAGGGAATGATCCCTCTGTGCGAGGTAACTTTAGGCCTATATCTTTGATCATCATGGATTTAAAACTATATGCCAAGACTCCAACCTTTCATGCCATGCTTGATTCATCGTGAACTAGTGGGGTTTCTCCCTGGTCGGGAAGCTTAAAGGTGTTGTCCGGGTTCAGAGATAAACCCGGCCATACCCTTATTTTCACCCAGACAGCCCCCCTGAGGCTAGCATCAGAGCATCTCATGCTCTGATGCGCTCCCTTGCCCTGCGCTAAATTGCACAGGGCACGGGCTCTTTTGTTTTCAATAACACACTGCCGGGCGGTAACTTCCACCCGGCAGTGTGTTCGGTGATGTCACCCGCTCTGAGGGGCGGGCTTTAGCTCTGCCCTAGCCGTTTTACTGGCTAGGGCAGAGCTAAATCCCGCCCATCAGTGCCGGTGACGTCACCGTGGGTTCCTGGCAGCCCCATGGAGAGCCCCGGTACGTCACCGGATCTCCAAAAAATGCCTTTGTCCTGCGCAATTTAGCGCAGGGCAAAGGAGAGCATCGGAGCAGGAACTGATCCGATGGTCATGTCAGGGGGGCTGCCAGGGGTGAAAATGGAGGTATGTCCGGGTTCAGCTCTGAACCTGGACAACCCCTTTAAGACAACATTATCAAATCTTTGTCTTTAATATCTATGGCTAAGGCCTGTTCTTAACCCGGTTGTTTACTCACTGTCGGTGCTAAAAAAGTGTTTGACAGGGTGAATTAGAACTTCCTAGGAATCCACGTTGACTCAGATAGGCCTGGCTTGTCGCATACGGAAGTGCATTATTGGCCTTTATCGTCGCCCCACTGCACGGGTTAGAGTGAATGGTACTCTCGCAGCTTATTTTTTCAATTCATAATGGGATGATTCAGGACTGTCCCATCTCCCCTTACCTTTATGTACTGGTGATGGAACCCTTGCCAATACACTTAGACAAAACATATCCATTAGAGGATGCCGAGGACCATAAGCTATGCCTGTTTGCAGATGACCTCCTTCTTTATGTTACCTCAGCAAGGGTTTGTCTCCCTGTGATAAGGCATGTATTTCAGAGGTATGGCATGGTTAGTAACTTTAAGGTAAATGTTCCAAAGTCTGTATTACTTAACATTTCTCTTCTATCTGTGGAGGTGTGACACTTGTCCGAGGCCTTGCCCTTCTGATGGAAAGAATCCTCATTAAGTACTTAGGAATTTACCTTCCTTCTGATGTTTCCCAAGTCTTTCCCCTTAATTATAAGCCCCTCTTAGACTCTCTGGAAACAGATTTACGTAAATAGTCCTTACTCCTTTTTTATTGGTTTGGTAGGGATAATGTCATTAAAATGGATACTTCACCCAAAATATTATATCTTCTTCAAACCCTCCTAATTCCGCTTGCCAAACTCTTCTTTATGAGACTGAAGAAGATAGTTTCTTCTTACTTTGGATGCGATCCTGGTCATTCCGTAGTTACACTCCTTAAAACCAGAGTTGACCTAGGCCTTCATGACTTCCAACACATCAGCTATTGGAACATGCGTGCTAGATCTCTGTCATCACATGTCCGCTAAACTATGGGTGGCTTTAGGACATACCTAAATCCTTTTCAAGCAAAAGGGGTGTTTTGGCTCACTGAAAGGGATGTAAAAGATCTCCCTCTTTCTCATTTCCTATGCTCTTTAAACTTGTCTTGGTAGAGGTTAACCCATTCCTCCTGTTTGATAGCATCTCCAGGCCCACTCACTGCTCTACTTTTTAAGAGCGGGACAGGTTCTTCTCCCCTCCTTCATTTTACGGAGCGGAGAAGAACCCAGGGCAAATGATGTGCATAAGGGTTCTGGGCTGAAAACACCACCGAAGGGGAGCTTGGTGACTTTAATACTTTTGCCTGCGGGGTTTCATTTCTAAACTGGACTCTGTCTTCTTTATCCTCTTGTCTTAGACCATTTGAATCACTTTGTTTTGTAGCGTCGGCACCCACTTAGACTATTTTTCAGATCTATAAAATGTTGCTTCAGGAGGAGATGGGGGACTCTAAGCCAGATTTCATTGCCACCTGGGAGAAGGAGCTGGGAGGCACACTTTCTCAGGAATAGTGGACTACATCACTTATTCTATTTAATAAACTTTCTATTTCTATTCGTATTTAAAAACTTGCCTGTTAAATTACACCTTATGTTTTATTCTGTTCCTGCTGAGTGTTAGCGTTATTCCTCAGCTCTAGGTACTATGTCCCATATTTGGTGGAGTTGATTTTTGATCTCTCCTTTGTGGCAAGATGTCAATTCCGTATACAGTTTTATTTTCCATTTATCTCTGGTTCTTTTCCTAGAGATGGCGTTTCTGTCACTTTTTCCAGGGAGTGTTTTTGGGACATTAAAATGTCTGCTCCACAACTTTATTGTAGCGACTAGACAGATTATTCCTAGACCCTGGAGGTCGCCCTTACCGCCGTTCAGAGCTCAATGGGCTTAGGCCTTGAATATTCTAATTAGAATGGAAATATTAAAAGCGTCTGAGGATAGTAAATGCTCAATATTCTTCAAGATATTCTTTGTTCTTCTCTATTTCTTTTTCCTCTGTCTTCCCTTTTCCTCTTCCCTTTTTGTATCTCATATAGCCTCTATTTTAGGGGTGTCTGTGTTTTGTATTGTCTCTACTGTTGTATTGGATAACATAAAAATGATCTGGCAGTTGTACTCACTTGAAGGGTTTCCCACCCTCTGTGTTTTGAAGCTTCATTGTACTGAATAATACGTTCAACATTATTGGATCTGCGCCGCAGGAGCAACCAGAAAGTTTGTGGAGAGAAATTGGATCTTCTTGCAAATAAAAAACTTGCAATCCTCCTTCATGATCTGCTGGTCTCTATTATCCACCAACCCCATGCCTCTGTGCCACAGTCGATCGCTGGTATCTGATGGTAAACTGATGGGGAGGACATTTATCAATAATAGCGTAATTTGCACCAAGAAAATCTTAACATTGCAAATTAAGTGGTGATTTGTTACTCTTCATATATTGAAAGGCACACGCCACTTTTAAAATGTGCATTTTTGAATATAAACTTGATTCTCCTATTTCTCTCGATTTGCGACATTGTAAAGTCAATGGCCCTAAAATGCGACTTTTTTTAAACCGAAATGCACCATTTCAGCCACCCCTGCCTGACCACACTTGAGACTTTTGACACATATTTGTGACTTTTGAAGCATATTTGTGACATTTCCACTGGTAAATTGCGCCTTTTTGTCTCTGACTCGGGATGTTTTTGTTATAATTTTGTTTTTGTTGAATGTCAATTTACTGACAAAACCCTGTTTTTAGCTCATTTATATCAGGTAAAAATAAATGCATCCTTTTTTAATACTTGTTCCCCCATCTTTATGCTGTAAATACCACTGTCTACACAAAACACCACCACATAAGCCGGCTAAATTGTGTGTAATTTGAGCCATTTCTGCCAATAGGAGGATGATAAATGATTATTTTTTGCTCGTAGAAAAACGGCAGCGGTTCCAAACATTTTAGATTTTTTTTTTTTTTTTTTACAACCAAGCTATGTGGCATCTATAATGATTTAATGTTTTCAGGTCCATTAGATAAGCCTTTTTTAGAAAAGCCGGAAAAAAATCCTATGCTCATAAAATGTCATTTTTTTTCAAACAATACCACTGACCCTCTAACACCAAAACAAAGAAACAACACAAAACAAAAAGCATTCTGTAGTGTGTTTTATACATGGCTGCAGAAAAAAAAACACAAAAGAAAAACACAGATAAAAAAGAACATTAAAAATGGCCACAAAAAACTTCCACAACTTTATGCGTGATTCCCGATGTAAGAGAGGTTTGATGGATGTCCCATCATCATGGTAATTTTTTATTTTTTTTCCCAGTCAGAAGGAAGACGTTTGACAAAGATCACAAAATCCGTTATTTTGGAGCCAGAACTAAAAGGTTTGTAAATTGTATTAGGCTGTGGTGTTACCATATACTTGTGGATGAGAATTTTTTTTTTTTTAGGGCGGGCAGTATAAGGATGAAGTCATAGATTATTAAGCTGTTGTTATTTCCAAATCACTATAGCTTTTAATTTCTTCTTATTGCTGATTCTTATACAGGAGGAGTACAAGAAGAGCGGGTCTCAGCAGTAGATCCCAAAAATATTGTTCCTAATACAAGAATTGACACCATTATTACCATCCAAGGTGAGCTCTGATTAGCTAGATCTGCTAGTACAGTATATTGGATACTATTGAATGCTTCAAATAATTACTTTATAAAATCCATATATATTTCATCCAACGATCCAGTAGGCAGTTTTCTTCTGGCAGATTCTAGGCAAATTTCTGCCGGTCCCCATTATAGTCAGTGGGGTCGGAGGGAGCCTTAAAAGCTTCTGGCAATGCGTGCTGGAACAGCCTGCTGGATCACAAGTGCTAGTGTGAAACTAGCATTAGAGCACAAGCATATGTACAAGCGTCACCGGACCATATATAACCAGTATATAGGATATATCTATACATATATACTGTACATCTATGCATGTACAGAATGAATTGCATGAAATAGTGACTCTTTTGCTAGCCGGATCTCATGACTTTTACCTTTACAATACCCAGGAAGCCCAATAAGTGAAATGGTAGAGAAATCCATTGATGGTGTCAATCTGAACCATCTGATCAATCCTCCACAAGGATGTGGCGAGCAAAACATGATGAGTATGACCTCTCCCCTGATAGCCACACATTACTTGGATTTCAGCAACCAATGGGAAAAAATAGGACTTCAGCGCAGGGATCAGGCCATTCAGTTCATCAAAAATGGTAAGATATTTCTCAGTAATTTTTTCTCAGTTATTTTTTATTCCAAAAGCAGGTTTCACTTCAGCAAGTGGCATTTATCATGTAGAGAAAGTTAATACAAGGCACTTACTAATGTATTGATATTATCCATATTGCCTCCTTTGCTGGCTTGATTCATTTTTCCATCACATTATAGACTTCTGCTTTCCATGCTTACGACCACCCTGCAGTCCATCAGTGGTAGTCATGCTTAAAACATCCTCCTCTAGAAGCAATGAAACTCATGAGGGCACCATACAGTAATAAAAACCATAGGGACCCTGTATGCCTTCATACAGGAACTGGGCTAATGGAAATCCTATAGTTATGGATCTAAGGGTGTTAGATTTATTCATGACCTATATGTCCAGTCCCACCAGAGCATCTGGACACAGTAGAATCCCTGGTTTCAGATGTACACTGATTTACTGTATGTGCTTTTTTGACAGGTGTCGTTCAGCAACTGACTTTTGCAAAACCAGATGGTTCATATGGTGCCTGGATCCATACATCTTCTAGCACATGGTATTTACAAATTTACTAGTCTCGAGCGAATCAAAGTTAAAGAAGTGGAATTCGATCTTAATTTCAGGAAAAATTTGATTAGCCACAAATGTGAATTTCCTGGTGCTTCGTGATAACAAATCAATTTTTTCCTGAGATGGCAGTAAAAAAAATACATGCCTCATCGATTTGAGTGCGAAGAGGCCTTTATGGCCATCTTGATGGAAGACAGTGCCCCAATTCTCCTTCCCGCTGACGTGTGACATCACCACGCTGGTTGGGCGCAGTGACATCATCAGTGATGATGCCACAGCACTCCCCCAGCTTGATGACGTGGTGACATCATCACATCAGCGCGCACACCTATTGGCGTGTTTTCTTCAATCAAGATGGCCGCGATGGCTTCTCCTCGATCAAATGGATGAGGTGAGTGTATATATTTTTTGTTTTAACCCCAGATTAACCCCCTGATAGGTGGAATGTGACTGCTCCATACAATAAAAATGCAATAAGTAATAAATTGAATTTCTTGCCAAAATTTGATGAAGCAGCCAAATAGAATTTTTTAAAACTTTGCTCATCTCGAACTTTGCTTACCATTGGTTTAATAATCAATCAAAACTATTAACCTTCTTTTTTTACCATATGAAGGTAGTCTTACTAAATGCAGAAGCTACAGTTGCTTAAATACAAAGATGTTATCAGTAGATGCCTGTGTCCTCTGGCCTCCCCGTCGATTGACACAATGAAAAAGCTCACAGAGGCTCCCATTTACTGCAGCGGGGATTTATTGCTATTGAGCATAGCAGGTCCATTGCAGTGAAAGGAATATTATAACTATTGGTTTGGGAACTCAAAAGCCCTCCAAGCCAGAAGATAAAAGGGATCAGCACTTTACAGCTGTGTTGGTGCCCATTTTTTTCTTTTTTAAGTTCAGCAGTTGGGGACTCTTAACTAGAGTTGAGCGGACACCTGGATGTTCGGGTTCGAGAAGTTCGGCCGAACTTCCCGGAAATGTTCGGGTTTGGGATCCGAATCCGACCCGAACTTTGTCCCGAACCCTAACCCCATTGAAGTCAATGGGGACCCGAACTTTTCGGCACTAAAAAGGCTGTAAAACAGCCCAGGAAAGAGCTAGAAGGCTGCAAAAGGCAGCAACATGTAGGTAAATCCCCTGCAAACAAATGTGGATAGGGAAATGAATAAAAATAAAAATTAAATAAATAAAAATTAACCAATATCAATTGGAGAGAGGTCCCATAGCAGAGAATCTGGCTTCACGTCACCCACCACTGTAACATTGTCATATATTAGGCCCAGGCACCCAGGCAGAGGAGAGTGGTCCCGTAACAGAGAATCTGGCTTCATGTCAGCAGAGAATCAGTCTGCATGTCATAGCAGAGAATCAGGCTTCACGTCAGCCACCACTGTAACAGTCCATTGTCATATATTTAGGCCCAGGTACCCAGGCGGAGGAGAGAGGTCCCGTAACAGAGAATCTGGCTTCATGTCAGCAGAGAATCAGTCTGCATGTCATAGCAGAGAATCAGGCTTCACGTCACCCAACATTGGAACAGTCCATTGTCATATATTTAGGCCCCGGCACCCAGACAGAGGAGATGTTCATTCAACTTTGGGTTGCCCCGCAATATAATGGTAAAATGAAAATAAAAAGAGGATTGAATGAGGAAGTGCCCTGGAGTACAATAATATATGGTAAGGGGAAGGTAGTTAATGTCTAATCTGGACAAGGGATGGACAGGTCCTGTGGGATCCATGCCTGGTTCATTTTTCTGAACGTCAGCTTGTCCACATTGGCTGTAGACAGGAGGCTGCATTTGTCTGTAATGACGCCTCCTGCCGTGCTGAATACACGATCAGACAAAACGCTGGCCGCCGGGCAGGCCAGCACCTCCAAGGCATAAAAGGCTAGCTCTGGCCACGTGGACAATTTAGAGACCCAGAAGTTGAATGGGGCCGAACCATCAGTCAGTACGTGGAGGGGTGTGCACACGTACTGTTCCACCATGTTAGTGAAATGTTGCCTCATGCTAACACGTTGCGTATCAGGTGGTGGTGCAGTTAGCTGTGGCGTGTTGACAAAACTTTTCCACATCTCTGCCATGCTAACTCTGCCCTCAGAGGAGCTGGCCATGACACAGCTGCATTGGCGACCTCTTGCTCCTCCTCTGCCTTGCCCTTGGGCTTCCACTTTGTTCCCCTGTGACATTTGGGAATGCTCTCAGTAGCGCGTCTACCAACGTGCGCTTGTACTCGCGCATCTTCCTATCACGCTCCAGTGCAGGAAGTAAGGTGGGCACATTGTCTTTGTAGCGTGGATCTAGCAGGGTGGATCTAACCCAGTAGTCTGCACACGTTAAAATGTGGGCAACTCTGCTGTCGTTGCGCAGGCACTGCAGCATGTAGTCGCTCATGTGTGCCAGGCTGCCCAGAGGTAAGGACAAGCTGTCCTCTGTGGGAGGCGTATCGTTATCGTCCTGCTTTTCCCCCCAGCCACGCACCAGTGATGGGCCCGAGCTGCGTTGGGTGCCACCCCGCTGTGACCATGCTTCATCCTCATCCTCCTCCACATCCTCCTCATCCTCGTCCTCCTCGTCCTCCAGTAGTGGGCCCTGGCTGGCCACATTTGTACCTGGCCTCTGCTGTTGCAAAAAACCTCCCTCTGAGTCACTTCGAAGAGACTGGCCTGAAAGTGCTAAAAATGACCCCTCTTCCTCCTGGGCCACCTCCTCTTCCATCATCGCCCTAAGTGTTTTCTCAAGGAGACATAGAAGTGGTATTGTAACGCTGATAACGGCGTCATCGCCACTGGCCATGTTGGTGGAGTACTCGAAACAGCGCAACAGGGCACACAGGTCTCGCATGGAGGCCCAGTCATTGGTGCTGCTCGCACAGTCTGTCCAGCATGTGCAAGGTGGAGTTCCACCTGGTGGGCACGTCGCATATGAGGCGGTGAGCGGGAAGGCCGAAGTTACGCTGTAGCGCAGACAGGCGGGCAGCGGCAGGATGTGAACGCCGGAAGCGCAAACAGACGGCCCGTACTTTATGCATCAGCTCTGACATGTCGGGGTAGTTGTGAATGAACTTCTCCACTACCAAATTCAGCACATGCGCCAAGCAAGGGATGTGCGTCAAACCGGCTAGTCCCAGAGCTGCAACGAGATTTCGCCCATTATCGCACACTACCAGGTCGGGCTTGAGGCTCACCGGCAGCAACCACTCGTCGGTCTGTTGTTCTATACCCCGCCACAACTCCTGTGCGGTGTTGGGCCTGTCCCCCAAACATATGAGTTTCAGAATGGCCTGCTGACGTTTACCCCGGGCTGTGCTGAAGTTGGTGGTGAAGGTGTGTGGCTGACTGGATGAGCAGGTGGAAGAAGAGGAGGAGGAAGCTGAGTAGGAGGAGGTGGCAACAGGAGGCAAAGAATGTTGCCCTGCGATCCTTGGCGGCGGAAGGACGTGCGCCAAACAGCTCTCCGCCTGGGGCCCAGCTGCCACTACATTTACCCAGTGTGCAGTTAGGGAGATATAGCGTCCCTGGCCGTGCTTACTGGTCCACGTATATGTGGTTAGGTGGACCTTGCCACAGATGGCGTTGCGCAGTGCACACTTGATTTTATCGGATACTTGGTTGTGCAGGGAAGGCACGGCTCTCTTGGAGAAGTAGTGGCGGCTGGGAACAACATACTGTGGGACAGCAAGCGACATGAGCTGTTTGAAGCTGTCTGTGTCCACCAGCCTAAATGACAGCATTTCATAGGCCAGTAGTTTAGAAATGCTGGCATTCAGGGCCAGGGATCGAGGGTGGCTAGGTGGGAATTTACGCTTTCTCTCAAATGTTTGTGAGATGGAGAGCTGAACGCTGCCGTGTGACATGGTTGAGATGCTTGGTGACGGAGGTGGTGGTGTTGGTGGTACATCCCCTGTTTGCTGGGTGGCAGGTGCCAACGTTCCTCCAGAGGCGGAGGAAGAGGCCGAGGCGGCAGCAGCAGAAGAGGCCGAGGCGGCAGCAGCAGAAGAGGCCGAGGCGGCATCAGCAGAAGAGGTAGAAGGGGGAGCCTGAGTGACTTTCTTGTTTTTAAGGTGTTTACTCCACTGCAGTTCATGCTTTGCATGCAGGTGCCTGGTCATGCAGGTTGTGCTAAGGTTCAGAACGTTAATGCTTCGCTTCAGGCTCTGATGGCACAGCGTGCAAACCACTCGGGTCTTGTCGTCAGCACATTGTTTGAAGAAGTGCCATGCCAGGGAACTCCTTGAAGCTGCCTTTGGGGTGCTCGGTCCCAGATGGCGGCGGTCAGTAGCAGGCGGAGTCTCTTGGCGGCGGGTGTTCTGCTTTTGCCCACTGCTCCCTCTTTTGCTACGCTGTTGGCTCGGTCTCACCACTGCCTCTTCCTCCGAACTGTGAAAGTCAGTGGCACGACCTTCATTCCATGTGGGGTCTAGGACCTCATCGTCCCCTGCATCGTCTTCCACCCAGTCTTGATCCCTGACCTCCTGTTCAGTCTGCACACTGCAGAAAGACGCAGCAGTTGGCACCTGTGTTTCGTCATCATCAGAGACATGCTGAGGTGGTATTCCCATGTCCTCATCATCAGGAAACATAAGTGGTTGTGCGTCAGTGCATTCTATGTCTTCCACCGCTGGGGAAGGGCTAGGTGGATGCCCTTGGGAAACCCTGCCATCGGAGTCTTCAAACAGCATAAGAGACTGCTGCATAACTTGAGGCTCAGACAGTTTCCCTGGTATGCATGTGACAGACTGATGGGCTTGGTTTTCAGGCGCCATCTGTGCGCTTTCTGCAGAAGACTGGGTGGGAGATAATGTGAACGTGCTGGATCCACTGTCGGCCACCCAATTAACTAATGCCTGTACCTGCTCAGGCCTTACCATCCTTAGAACGGCATTGGGCCCCACCAAATATCGCTGTAAATTATGGCGGCTACTGGGACCTGAGGTAGTTGGTACACTAGGACGTGTGGCTGTGGCAGAACGGCCACGTCCTCTCCCAGCACCAGAGGGTCCACTAACACTACCACGACCATGTCCGCGTCCTTTACTAGATGTTTTCCTCATTGTTATCGTTCACATAATTTTTGGCCCAATGTATTGAATTCAAATTCAGGCCTTTTTTTAAAGACACCTAACACTATCTGGCTATCTATTTAGGTACCGTATTACACTAATACAGGCACAGCAGTAACCACAGATTTAGCTGACTATAAATTTGAGGCCTATTATTTAGGCGCTGGGTGACAGGTATACGTTTACAGACAGAATTAGACTGAGATATGCACAGTAGTGTGTGTGTGTGAAGTTATTGAGAATTACCCTATCTGCACCTTGAATCTAATATACCCTTTTAGGGATAAATTTAAAGTAGGTCTGATACAGCAGAAACCACTAATTTAGAGAATTGCTAAATTGGGAATTGTATTTCAACCCAGAACAAAAACTGTGCTTTGACGGACACTATATAACTTGACCAGCCACAGCAGTAACGACAGATTTAGCTGGATATAAATTTGAGGCCTAGTATTTCGGCGCTGGGTGACATATATAGGTTTACTGACAGAATTAGACTTGGAAATGCACAGTAGCGTGTGTGTGAAGTTATTCAGAATGACCCTATGTGCAACTTGAATCTTATATACCCTTTTAGGGATAGATTTAAAGAAGCTCTGATACAGCAGAAACCACTAAATTAGGAAATTGCTAAATTGGGAATTGTATTTCAACCCAGAACAAAAACTGTGCTTTGACGGACACTAAATAACTTGACCAGCCACAGCAGTAACGACAGATTTAGCTGACTATAAATTTGAGGCCTAGTATTTAGGCGCTGGGTGACAGGTATAGGTTTACTGACAGACTTAGACTTGGAAATGCACAGTAGCGTGTGTGTGAAGTTATTTAGAATGACCCTATGTGCACCTTGAATCTAATATACCCTTTTAGGGATAAATTTTAAGTAGGCCTGATACAGCAGAAACCACTAATTTAGAGAATTGCTAAATTGGGAATTGTATTTCAACCCAGAACAAAAACTGTGCTTTGACGGACACTAAATAACTTGACCAGCCACAGCAGTAACGACAGATTTAGCTGGATATAAATTTGAGGCCTAGTATTTAGGCGCTGGGTGACAGGTATAGGTTTACTGACAGAATTAGACTTGGAAATGCACAGTAGCATGTGTGTGAATTTATTCAGAATGACCCTATGTGCACCTTGAATCTTATATACCCTTTTAGGGATAGATTTAAAATAGCTCTGATACAGCAGAAACCACTAAATTAGGAAATTGCTAAATTGGGAATTGTATTTCAACCCAGAACAAAAACTGTGCTTTGATGGACACTAAATAACTTGACCAGCCACAGCAGTAACGACAGATTTAGCTGGATATAAATTTGAGGCCTTGTATTTAGGCGCTGGGTGACAGGTATAGGTTTACTGACAGAATTAGACTTGGAAATGCACAGTAGCGTGTGTGTGAAGTTATTCAGAATGACCCTATGTGCACCTTGAATCTTATATACCCTTTCAGGGATATATTTAAAATAGCTCTGATACAGCAGAAACCACTAAATTAGGAAATTGCTAAATTGGGAATTGTGTTTCAACCCAGAACAAAAACTGTGCTTTGACGGACACTAAATAACTTGACCAGCCACAGCAGTAACGACAGATTTAGCTGGATATAAATTTGAGGCCTAGTATTTAGGCGCTGGGTGACAGGTATACGTTTACTGACAGAAGTAGACTGGGATATGGCCAAAAAATAACCACACTATTGATGGTTAAATGCACTTGGTGTGACAGCTTGACCAACCACACTATTGAGGGTTAAATGCACTTGGTGACAGGCTCAGCTTGCCCCTGATGTAGTATATGGCCAAAAAATAACCAGACTATTGATGGTTAAATGCACTTGGTGTGACAGCTTGACCCTGATGTAGGATTTAGCCAAAAAACAACCACACCATTGAGGGTTAAAAGCACTTGGTGACAGCTTGCCCCTGATGTAGTATATGGCTAAAAAATAACCAGACTATTGATGGTTAAATGCACTTGGTGTGACAGCTTGACCCTGATGTAGGATTTAGCCAAAAAACAACCACACCATTGAGGGTTAAATGCACTTGGTGACAGCTTGCCCCTGATGTAGTATATGGCCAAAAAATAACCAGACTATTGATGGTTAAATGCACTTGGTGTGACAGCTTGACCCTGATGTAGGATTTAGCCAAAAAACAACCACACCATTGAGGATTAAATGCACTTGGTGGCAGCTTGTGCTGGCACACCACAATACACAAAATGGCCGCCGATCACCCCAGAAAAAAGTGACTGAAAAACATTCTGGGCAGCCTAAAAACAGTGAGCAATTCAATAGCAGCAGTTCAATCATCCACAGCTGCAGATCGATCTCTGAATGAAGTCTTTTGGAGGAGTTGAAGGGACACTGACAGGCCCAATAACCATAATTAGCTGTACATATGTATGTACAGGTCTTCTAATGTGCATTTAAAACATATAAGTATCCCCCCTGTTCACATTATGAATACTGCAAACTCATGTTTTATAACCTGAACTAATCCCTGTTCTTTCTGCCCAAGGGGCGGGGTTTCAGCTTCTCTGAGCACAAGAGAAGCTGAAACCCCGCCCCTTGGTCAGAAAGAACAGGAATTAGTTCAGGTTATAAAACATGAGTTTGCAGTATTCATAATGTGAACAGGGGTGATACTTATATGTTTTAAATGCAAATTAGAAGACCTGTACATACATATGTACAGCTAATTATGGTTATTGGGCCTGTCAGTGTCCCTTTAATCACTGCCTAATCTCGCCCTAACGTCGCAGCTGCAACCTCTCCCTATGCTGATCAGAGCAGAGTGACGGGCGGCGCTATGTGACTCCAGCTTAAATAGAGGCTGGGTCACATGGTGCTCTGGCCAATCACAGCCATGCCAATAGTAGGCATGGCTGTGACGGCCTCTTGGGGCAAGTAGTATGACGCTTGTTGATTGGCTGCTTTGCAGCCTTTCAAAAAGCGCCAAGAAAGCGACGAACACCGAACCCGAACCCAGACTTTTACGAAAATGTCCGGGTTCGGGTCCGTGTCACGGACACCCCAAAATTCGGTATGAACCCGAACTATACAGTTCGGGTTCGCTTATCCCTACTCTTAACACACCCTGACTAAAGACATGTCATAGAAGTCAGAAGATGTTAAGGTGAACTTTCCCCTTCAAGCCTTCATCACCCACATAGCCAGATGAAGTGATGTAAGATTGAGCCCAACCCTAAATATGAAGGCTGGTACATGGGTGGAAATACAATCTAGCTTATTCACAGCATGTTCTTTATAAGGTACATGTAAAGTCGTAATAATTTAGGCTCCATGACTGGTGGTCACTTGTCTACATTGTTGTCCATTTTCTTTGTGGCTTATTCCCAACACCTGATCCGCACGTCGTGGCTTCTCTACCTATTGAAACTCCACCCATTGCATTTTAAGTTATACTTCTACTTAGTAGAACTCATTTTACTCTGTGTAATTTTGGTTTACTTTGTTCTTAATATTTTTTTTTTATCTACAGGCTCACTGCTTACGTAGTCAAAGTATTTTCCTTGTCTTCAAGTCTGATTGATATTCAGAAAAATGTGATATGTAATGCAGTGAAGTGGCTCATTCTAAATAAACGAAATCCAGATGGAGAATTCAGAGAGGATTTTCCTGTCTATCATCAAGAGATGGTGGTATGTACAAAACCTTCACAAAAACAAAAAGCATACTGGAATATTCCAACTAGAAGACATGGGAATATAATTCTCTTGGTTCTCAAATCTGATGACCCAATGACATGATTAATGAGCAAGGGTAAACACTTGGGACCAAGAAAACCACCGTGGAGTACACAACATACAGTAGCTATTATGACCATTATAAAATACTTCTCATTCTTACTTTACTGTGTGTTAGAAAATCTTGTCAGTCACCAACCTCTTCCTCAGCAATAAGGCCATATTCACAGTGTGGATTTGCCCTAGACATGTCTCAGATAATCTGCCTGCTTGTTTTTCTACATGGAAATTATCTATAGCTAGCAACTGGGTAAGATACCTATTCACATGCATTACCAGCAGTAACTCAGATGATACTTCAAAAATTTTGATGCAGAATATGCACCTAAATTCTGAAAGAAATCTTAAAAGTGTGAACATGGCTTAAAGAGGACCTTTCATCAGTTTAGCCGTAGTCTAATTATGGTCTTACCTTGCCACTGATGCCATGGCACTTTTTTTTTCCAAAGACCCCCTCCGTTCTTCCATTCTTGGCCCCATTGATTTCAGCGCCTTATATTATAATGAGCTGACTCGGTTATACTAGGCGGAGACTCACAGTTTCACTGGGGGTGGTTCTCCTCTCCCTGGATGTGAGCGCATCCAATCAGAGCGCACTGCTCTTAGCACTAAGAGCTCCATGGCTAAGAGTGGTGCGTTCTGATTGGATGTGCTTCTCCCTGGCTAAGAGCGGTGCGCTCTGATTGGATGCGCTTACAGCCAGGGAGAGGAGAACCGCCCCCAGCAAAACTGCAATCTCCGCCTAGTATAACCAAGTAGGCTCATTATAATATAAGGCGCCTAAATAGGGTCAAGAGCGGAAGAACAGGGGTTCTTTGAAAAAAAAAAAGTGCCATGGCATCAGTGGGGGCCACCCTATAAGGTAAGACCATAATTAGACTATGGCTAAACTGATGAAAGGTCCTCTTTAATCTAATAAAGTGGACAGGAAGGGGTGACATGCAGCTGCAGACCTGTCTCTTAGGCGGAGCTAGATCAGCAGTGCAGACATCAGGTACATTTTAAAAGTTAAGGGGTGGGTAGGATAAATTACACAGACTAGGCACATAATTTCATGCTGCAAATAGTTTACTCTAAGGCCTCCTGCACACACAACCATTTTTTTCCCCATTTACTGTCCGTTTTTTGCGTTCCTTATACAGTCCGTATACGGAACCATTCATTTCAATGGTTCCGCAAAAAATGGAATGTACTCCGTATGCATTCCATTTTCGTATTTCCGTTTTTCCGTTCCGTTTAAAGATAGAACATGTCCTATTATTGCCCGCAAATCACGTTCCGTGGCTCCATTCAAGTCAATGGGTCAGCAAAAAATGGAACACATACGGAAATGCATCCGTATGCCTTCCGTTTCCGTTCCGTTTTTTGCTGAACCATCTATTGAAAATGCTATGCCTAGCCCAATTTTATCTATGTAATTACTGTATATGGCATATGGAAAAACGGAACAGAAAAACGGAACTGAAACGGAAACACAACGGAAACAAAAAATGGAACAACGGATTCGTGAAAAACAGGCCGCAAAACACTGAAAAAGCCATACGGTCGTGTGCAATAGGCCTAAATCTACTGCTGAGATTGGGAATGTTTTTTGTAGTAGCATTATGTAAGTGTATTCTTTTCATTACATAGGGTGGTATAAAAACAGGTGCTGTTGAGTTGGATTCTAGTCTTACAGCCTTCGTCCTCATCGCCATGTTGACTAGTGAAGAAACCTGTAAAGACCAAGTTGTAAGTTCCTCCTCTCCATTAAACACATTGCCCTCAAAAGGTCAACTTCTCTACACTTTACTATGGTCCTACTTTTTGTGAAGTACAGTTGAGATGATATAACATCAATGACATGGTCAACTGTAGCATGGTCTTTTAAAAGATAATACCGTGTTGGTGGTGGCAATTATTTTGAATGTTGTTTCTAAAGCCAGTTTTAATAAGAAGCCTCACTGGCGTACCATCTCCAGGCACCACAAGATGAAATTTGCAAGTAGCTGGTGTACATTTCGGGTACAATGTGAGCCAGATATCCGAAGCACATATTGGTAAATGTGTTAGGCCATGGAGATTCTGCCTCTGGCCCACAGCTTGTCCCACCCATGGTCTACCCAATTTTTTCAAAAGTGGTGAGGGAATAGGAAATCAGGGAAAAGTTGGATATTTTGGTGACAATGGGAGTCATTTATTAACAGCAGTGTTTAAGACTCCGGTCTTAATAAGCCCTTTAGCTGACGGTGGATCTGCCGAAAGTTATGTAGAGGCCTGGCTTCTAACATAACTTTGGTGTATTCACCGCCAGTCTAAATGTAAACCAGCTTCCTTGCTGGCTTAAATTTAGACCATTTTCTACACCTATGCCTTTTTTTTAAGCTCCCCAAAGCCCCTAAATGTGATAGAAAGTCCTATACTCACTACTTAAAGGGGTTTTGCCATCACATACAATGGGGGCATATCGCTAGGGTATGCCCCCATTGTTTAATAGGTGCGGGTCCCACCTCTGGGACCTGCACCTACAACGAGAACGGAGCGAGGAAATTAATGGAGGGCACATTGTGCATGTGCAGCCGCCCTCCATTCATTTTAATGGGACCGCCGAAAATAGTCGAGCGCTGGCTCAGCTATTTCCGTCTGCCCCATAGAAATGAATCGGAGCAGGGGCCGCGCGTGCATGGCGCGCTCTCATTCGCTTGTATGAAAGCAGCGGGGAGAAGCGCTAGGTGGTGGACGGACCCTGGGAAATCCGGGGTCCTCCAGCCACAGCTCTCCCCGCTCCACCTCTGGGACCCGCACCTATCAGACAATGGGTGCATATCCTAGCAATATGCCCCTATTGTATGTGATGGGAATACCCCCTTTAAGTAATCAGCCACCTGTCTGGGCCTAACCGATGGGAATTTTTTACTTGACTGCAGCAATATATGCTGCATGTCACCACTCGGCTGTATATGGTACAAGACTGCTGGGGCCAGTGACTAGCTAGAGCAGTTATGCGGAGTATGCAACTTCTTTACGGGGGGATCAAGTGACTAGTATTTGATTTTCTTCTATTTTATCACAGGTACGTGAGCTTTATAAAAAAGTCAGACAACCCACTAACTATAGGTGTAGTATGCCTAAATATGTCTTCTAACACTCACTCGTTTTAATAACTTTTCAAGCAATTATAGCATTTACTATATTTTCTTATGCAATACCATACCTACCCTCATGGTGTGCTGTGAAATGAAAACACACCTATGAGCAACACGGATCTCAAATAGTGAAACATATAAAAAATTATTTTACCTGATTGTAGTATACAATCACCATAGCTTATACTTATTTTTGTAACCATTTTTAATCATGGTTATTTTACAGAATGTTGCTACAAGCATTGAAAAGGCTGCACAATATTTAAACGATCGTTATCACTCCCTGAAGAAACCCTACTCCATCGCCATCACTTCCTATGCACTGGCTAAAGCTGGCAAACTTGAGGACTCCAGGATACTAATGGCTGCATGTACAGGTAGAAGACCAGCAATTATCCATTTTCTTTCTCGTGTTAGATCAATGGTTTCTTTAAGAAGTTATTTATACTTCATTTCATTGGTGGTAGATGATGTGATGATAGTATTGTTGAGTTCATGGATTTTTTTGTGCCCAACCTTTTTTTATTTTTTTTCTACAGATAACAACCACTGGAATGAACCAAACTCCCGCTTCTTATCCCTTGAAGCTACCTCCTACGCACTTCTCACCCTATTGAAGTTGAAGGAGTTTGAGAAGGCTGGACCGCTGGTGAAATGGTTAACTGAACAGAGGTACTATGGAGAAATCTGGGGATCCACGCAAGTAAGTCATTCAACTGTACAGAACATATTTTAAATATGATTTTGTCTGTCATGGGATATGTTGAGAGATGTCAACCTCTCTCAGCCCCATGCTTTAGCTTCAATAACGGTTGTTCATTTCTTTCTACTAGTTAATGGGGAAGGCAGATATTTTTATAAATTGAACTTTGACCTTAGGTCCACTAGAGGAAACTATTTTGTGAATTTACTGTGAATCTACAGTATAAAAAATATGTGGACACAGTGATAATCTGTACTTATATAGCACCAACATATTCTGCAGTGCTTTATACCTGGGAAAAGAAACAAATAAAATGACAGATAATGTCCTGTCCATAACAGCTGACAATCTAAAGGAAAAAAATTCCCTGCCGATAAGAACTTACACTCTACAGGAGAGAGGTATATGCCCATAAGAGCTCACACTCTACAGGATAAAAATCTAATGTCCATCGGGTCCAAGGCATATTGGATGATTTAGGAGATCCTACACACTACAGGAGAGAGGTCCCTGATCATTAGAGTTTACACTCTACAGGAGAGAGTTCCCTGCTTATAATGGCTTGCAAGCTATAGGAGAGAGGTCCCTGCCCTTAAGAGCTTACACTCTTCAGGAGAGCAATTCCTGCCCATAAGAACTTGCAGTCCACAGGAGAAAAGTCCCCGCCCATTAAAGCTTACACTCTATAGGACAGAGGTCCTGCCCATAAGAGCTAACACTCTACAGGAGAAAAATCAAATGTCTATCAGGTCCAAGGCATATAGGATGATATGAGTAAAGGGAAGGGGTATTGCTAAAATATAGAATCTTGTTTTCCCCTTTTGAACCAGAGGAAGCTAAAAACCAGAATAAGGCATGATACTGTCTTGCCGAAAAGGGATGTTCCTCCCTATGCCAAGTGGTGATCATTTTGGCTCAACATGCAAAAGATAAATTCAATATATTTCCATAAGAATAGGTGCTAGTTTCTCTTCTTTGGACCTTTTCAACCTTTAAGGCATCTTTTCTAAGAACTGTTGCCTAGACCTAAACTGGTGTACAGTATATTTATTTCTGGGGACAAACCCGTTGTGTTGATATTGGGATTATAATTATAGCTACAGTAACCACTCACCCCTATACAAATATGAAGTGCAGAGTGATGCCAAAGTGCAGCTAGCTGTGAAGAGGAGGGAGTGGAAATATCTATGATCAAGTCAGGTTGCATTATGGCCATGGACAATGGTTATGTGACACACTTCACCTTGGAGCAGGCATATTTAAACCTCGGAGTGTTAAAAGCAATAATAATGGTTCTTGGCAGTGAGTTTTGCATATTTGGTGCAGCACAAGAGAAGTCCTAATGATAGGAATGGTATGTTGTAGAATACCAAATTAGTTGGTAGCCAAAAGTGGAACATTGTGGAGATTCTCACAGGTATCATCTTTTTCTTGCTTTGGAAACCTTTGTTATCATTGTGCAAAAATGTATTTTTAGATTATTTTTAATGCTTTTCCAGTATCTTCTCATGGTCTATGAACACAAGCATGTTTCTGATAAATGTAGTATTGTTCTATGTGCTTTGGTTATGGTGGTGCACTGTTCATATCATTATTCTCTTGGATTATAGTCCACTATGATGCAGTTTGAAGCCCTTGCTCAGTACCAGATAGATGTACCAGGTTTCAAAGACTTGGACATGGACGTCTCCTTCCAACTCCCTGGGAGATCCGACCGTATAACTCATCGTCTCAATCTTGGAAACGCCCTGCTGGCCCGATCAGAACAGGTAAGAACCTGGAGATGTGATGGGCTCAGTAGTAAAAGAAAAGTCACTGGTTTTGAATGGAAATACAATTTCTTGGGACTGTCATTACTTAATCTATTTCATTGCAGACAAAAGAAGTTGGAGACTTTATAGTCACTGCTAAAGGGAAGGGTCAAGGCACTTTGACGGTAAGGGAAGAGGTTGGCGTTTTCAGACAATCCTGTAATAAATACTTTATAGAGATAATGAAGAACTACTCTGTACAGCATTGCTGGGGAACATCCTAAATCTTTCTTTTAGACTAATGCATACTCCATCCTATCCGAAGGAAGAAAGAGGTGGATTCCAGGGCGCTGTACTTAGTCCAGTTTATTCAAAATGTTAAAACAATAAAAAAAAATTCAATGTGTTTCACTGGACAAATGAGAGCAATGGGAATTCCGCCTCTTTGTTCCTTCTGATCAGTGTAATGGGTTCTGAGTGAATCATCAGGTGGGAAAGGAGATGCAGTCCTATATGTGCACTAAACAAGCACAATGCTGAGTTGTGCCAGCTTAAGTTTTGCACAAACCTATATGATCAGGATGGTTTACACTATGGAGCACCACGTATTTAATATTTTCTAACAGACTCTAGGCACGGTAGACAACCATAGAGTTATATAGTTTTCATACGTCTTATGATAATCATTAACAAATGTAATTCTATTTATCTGCCAGGTATTTTCCATTTTCCATGCCTTTGAGACAGAGAAAGAGAGAAAATGCAACAACTTTGATGTATCGGTGACAATTCAGGAGGAACCTGAATGTAAGATATTTGCATCTTGTGATTCATTTGTGATTTTATATTTCTAAGCCATGATGTGGGGATATGCCTGTCAATGCCCAATGTAAGGACCATGCACGAGACCACAGGGAGACAGTACAGATCAGTATTACAGAGCTGTAACCAGTAACCATGTGTCTTGGCTGTGTCTGGGTCTCTGTGTTGTTTGCCGTGACACAATTGCCATGCATGCTGGTTGCCTGGGGCAACATGTAGTTTCTGCAGCAGGTGTGTATACTTCTCCTTTAAGGTTTGTTTTCCTTCCCTGGCTGGGTGTGCTCACTAGGTGCTTATATTGCCTGTGGCTAGTAGCCTGGAGTTTAGTTGTTCTCCAGCCTCTGTTGGTGCTGAAGCTATGCTCCTGTTCTATGTATTCTATCTGCCCAGTTTTTGAGGGCCACCTATGTGAGACATACTATCATGCTGGGGTGTGGGGAAACTCCCCACCAAACACCGAAGGCAAATGGGAACAGAAACTAGGCCTGAACACCGGGGAAAGGGAGCAGGGCACCACCTAATACCACCCTCATCTTTGCCCTGACTCCTATCCATGTGAGCGGACCTAGATGGTAGGACAGCTCATACACCGGAACCTCGGACCCTGAATTGCCCTGATTATCCCTGGAAATAATGTCAGGAACTAGAGACGACCTCTTCATCCAAGATATGGATGAACAGGAGTCTCCCACAGGCCTAGATGCAAGGAAGGGGGAAGACAAAACAAATGTCATGTTCCAGAGTGTGTTCACCTAACCCCTAGAACATTCCACAATTAAAGGAATTCCCCATAACATTCACATATAAAGAGAAGAATGGATCGGCAGGTAAGAACTCAGCTGCAAATAATATCCACTGGATCAAGGGTCGCGGGATCCTAGGCACTTAACTGCCGCAACAACAGGAAGGAAATACAGCACAACAATAACTGCCCAGACCCCCATGTGGACAGGATGCATGGCCGCCACAGGCAGAGCTGATCACTGACTCGTTGTTACCCAGGATTCCTCTCCCTGAAGGCACAGACAGACAGGGTAGTGTCTAGCATCCATCCAGGACCTTACAGACCAAAACAGACCCGACATACAACACAAACCCTGAACATAAACCACACCATACATAGAAACTGGTAAGATAGGAAGACATGGTAACAACAGGATGACATTGCTGTCTCACTAGGTGGCCCTCAATAACTGGGCAGATGGAATACCTAGGACTAAAGCATAGCTCCAGACCAGCACCAACAGAGGCTGGAGGACAACTAAACTCCAGGCTACCAGCCATAGGCAATATAAGCACCTAGTGACCACACCCAGCCAGGTAGGTAACCACACAAGCTCCAGACAGGGAAGGGAAACAAACCTTAAATGAGAAGTGTACACACATGCTGCACAAACTACACGTTGCCACAGGCAACCAGCATGCACGGCAAACGTGTCAAGGCAAACAACACAGAGACTGAGACACATCCATGACACTATGCCTCTGTATGTTTCCAGTCAAGTAGAGTGAAACCTCTTTGGGATGACCACCCAAAATGGCATTAACTATGGTCTTCTAGAGGGGTGGTCTTGTCAAATAAGATATCCAATAAGCATACTGAAAAATAGTGTAAGTGAAAACCTTACAAAGTAAATCTGGTTTAGGTGATAGCGACATCTTCTCAAGTGGTGGTTTTCAGCATTAGAACCATTGACTAGAGTAAAATGATCAAAAACATTATTTCCCTATTAAATAAAATGTGTGACACAACGACTAGCCCCAAGTTTTGCCTTGATGAAATAGTAGAGCCCATATTTGTCATGTATATGACTTCCAGAGAGTAAAAATAGGTTGATGACCATTACGCTCTACTGTACCGATGCAATATAGTGCTTGAGCTCATTAAATACATTAAAACACTGAAAATATACAGTGAATACAGAGACTTCTAGGAAAGTCTTCTTCTTGGAGCCAGTATTCTTCCCCTCCTTGTAAACACTATAGATGCCTTTAAACTGGTCAAAACAGGGAGGAAAGAAATCCTCTGTGCTTCACTAATGGCAAATTCCAATTCCAACACCAGCACTTCCATACAAAGCACCCATTGTGTGTGTAAAAATAAAGACACCAAATATCTCACACACGTAATGGTCATAAAAGCAGAAAATAAAAAAATACCATTCTGGCTTCAACATAGGTCAGAGTCAGGCTAGTTTTCTTTAAAGGAGCTGTCTAGCTCTTTCCTCTGATTACTATACTGCTCCTCCTTTCACTTCAATGGGAGGAGCACTGCAGTAACCAGCTCCATCCACTATATAGTAAATGCAACTGTGTAGTTCCTGCACAAACTTCCAGCACTGGAGCTACTTGGCGGAGGGTGCGGGGCGTTGGACCCACACTGATTAGATAGTGATGGGCTATCCTGTGGATAGGCCATCACTTGTAAAACACTGCATAACCCTTTTAAGCTGGTCATACATGTGAGATGCTTTCTTTCTGAATAACTTTGATATTTAAGATTGGTCTGTGAAGGTTGACTTGCTCTAGGACCAGGGTTGAGCTTCTATATAAGGCTACTTTCATGCCTGCTGTGTAAATTTAGGCATGCTGTTCCAGCAGAGAACAACCTGCCGAAATTCTCTGCATCCGACACTGCTGGATGAAACTGAAATGCCTGCCAGCCCCATTAAGTATAAATGCTGAGAATTGACCGGACACAAACCGCTGCATGCTGTGTTGTCTGCGGCCAGATCATAGTGCCTGTTGATCTGAAAGTAGCCTAAGAGGTGCACCTGAACCCACTCTCTACTGCCCTACACTGGAAACTGAATAAGAGCACCATACATGGTGTGTGTTTAGTATTTTAGCTCAGCCCACTTCACTTGACAAACCCATGGATAACTAAGGCACTGTTTCTGGATAAAACACAGACCATGGACAACCCCTTCAATTTGAGACAGAAGTTTCTTTCAGGTCTCCATTAGTCTGTACCTCCTGTTCCCTCTTGATACACGGAAATGACTGCTCAAACAATCACTGGTCACAGTGAACCTGTGATTGGCTGAGCAGTCATTTTCTGTGTATTAGATGGGACCAGGAACAATGGAATATCAGAAGAATCAGGGATTGGGTAGAGTGGGGAATCGGAGGGAGAATTTGACAACTCCTTTAAGTGAAATCATATATGAAATTTAACATATCCTTGAAATCTTCCACACAGTTAAGAGACCTAAAGAGGCCCTTTCAACTGTTTCCATTACTATTTGTACGAGGTAAGTTCCATAAGTAGCTAATAATGTTGATGTGAACTTTAGTAGAATAATATTGGATGGAAGTAGGAGAGTTGCTAGATAACATTACCATTAAAACAATCCCATTTTGCCTTTTTGTAAAAATTTCCCGCAGATTGTACATGTCGTCATTTAGTTGGGATTGACTGGTTTAGTCCACATTTAAAGCTTTTATCTATTAGCCAGAGGAAAGAGTGTCTCGCTCTTGAGTACCTGGTGTGTCTATGCATTACACGACCAGTCCATTGATTTTGATGAGATCGTTGCAAGTCTTCATTTCGTCTATGATTGGGAGACCCTTATAATAAAAGGGGATTTCCAAAGAAATATTATTTCGGTGTTTACTTCACTATCATCCAAGAAGAATACAAATTTTTAAAATAACGAGTGATCTTTGGAGAAATACATTTGCATTATGGAAAATATCTTTACCTGGAGGCAAAAAAATGTTTGTTTGCTTGTTGGACTGGAGTTTTATCACTATGGAGTGTCAAGAGGATACAGTAATATAATGTATGTACAGTTCTCAGATAGTAGACTACATTTAGAATCTGTTCCTTTTTGCAGATTCCTTAAGAACCAAGATGCCACCATGTCCATCATTGATATGTCTATGATGACTGGTTATGTTCCAGATATAAATGACCTTAATAAGGTGAGTTCCGATCAGGTTTAAGAGTTGAACATCTGCTTTAGGGCTCATGCACACAGACATATTTTTTTCAGTGTCAATTCCATTTTTTTTTTTTTTGTGGCCGTATGCGGAACATTTCCCTTCAATGGGTCTGCAAAAAAACGGAAATGACTGTGCATTCTGTTTCCGCATGTCCACATGGCCATTCCACAAAAAAGATAGAACATGTCCTATTCTTGTCCATTTTGCAGACAAGGATAGGCATTGTTGCAATGGATCCGC